>NW_024884364.1:21000726-21176542 GCF_019232065.1 Centrocercus urophasianus
AAAGAAAAAGAAAAAGAAAAAGAAAAAGAAAAAGAAAAAGAAAAAGAAAAAGAGAAAATTGTCTCCTGTTTGGAAGATTTTAAGCTAGATCACTTCACTGACCCACTTCACAGCCCAGATCCATACGCAATTGAGAGAATGACAAGCTAATACATGCAGAGGAAATGAGTGGTCAGGGGAGAATAGAACCACTTAAAACAGATTTTCCACCAAGGAAAATGTATTGTTAAACTATGCATTATATTTCCCTATATTTAGAACAAGGAATACATAAAACACAATAGCTCATGTAACCAGTACATGCTGTGGGATTTTTCTGAGATCGGGAGAACTGGAAACATTCTCTAGTTTGCTTGTGCAGCTTCAATTAAGGCAAATTGAATTAAATTCTCCCTTGAGGAGGACCTCTGTAGCTCTGCTCCTCCTTTTCTGAACAATTCCAGATGTAGGTGTGGAACATTTTCATTTCTCTCTGAAGATTTCTACATGCATGGTTGTGCTTCCATGCTTGATCAAAGAGGTGAGCTTTTGGAGGAGACTATACAGGGTGTAAAACAATGCCCAGCTGATAGCTCATATGCTTGATTTTAATGATTTAATTCTTTTCATTGGGGCTTTTATTCTTCCTTAGAACAGACAGACCAGCTGGAAACAACTCAGAAAGAATGGAAACGCTTCTGCTGAATAGTCATTTAGTACAATATAACTCACAATTACACACTCAGAGGCTCCGTGCTTTCTTCTTGTCATACCTAGCATGCATTACCTTACTTTGAATTTTCTATTGAGCATCTATTCAAGTCAAGGTTCTAATTACACTTTTTTTCTAATACTTCCAGAACCCCAACTTCTGCCGAAAGGAATAATTCTTCCAGCACAGGTCTACAGATTTACCACAACATTTTCAAGCTCAGCAATTAGAATTACCACCCTCACGACACATCTTTGGGTCTCATATACACAGGAGCAATAGTACTTTAATAGGCCTAATTGCTGTTCAGAACTCGGGACTTGACAGACATTTGTTAGAATGCTCTTTTCCCCACAGCAGTAGGGGACAGGAGATTAACTCCATTTTTCTGAAAACTGTGAAAGATTTGAGTCCTCCACAGTCCTTCCTTTCCTACTTCCAGTAAAAGGCTGTGGCAAAGGAGCAAAAATCCATATTTTTAAATAGCAAGGGCTATTTCATGAACAAGAGAGTACTATACTAATTCAGCACAATTAATACTTTGCTTAACATTTTATTTTTTCTTCTTCGTATTCTTTTGATTTGTTAATTTATGTGATTTTATTTTTTTTTTTATTCTTTCAAGCGTACACTTCAGGGCTCTAAGCCACAACCCTCCATGCATTTGTCAAACACCTAAACAGAAATGCCAACACTGGCACATTCAAAGCAGTACATCTAATATGTAACTGAACTTACTGAACACAAGCAGTTCAACTCTGCGTTGTGCAGAGCTTGCTAATGAAATGTATTGGAATGTATAGCACAGTTGACACAGAGCTGCTGCATGTATAGTGGGAATTAAGCTGGTACTTCCAGGCATCCAGGAGCCTAGAGACTGTAGAAATTCAACAGCATATAGTTGCAGTCAGCATGCCAGTGGTACTAGTGGTGCAGACTCATATTTCCCTACTAGTCTTTTTATCTTACTCTTTTTTTTTTTTCCTTTTTTTTTTTTTTTTAAATAACAAATCCAAGACATTTGTTCATAACCTGCCTTCAGATCCTAGTTGCAATGGTAAATCCATTAAACTTTGCCTTCACTGCTCATGATGTTTATAAAAATTGTAGATGGAATTACAATCCAGTAGTACAAAGCTTGGCATTTTTTCTCCTGAGATGTAATAACAAAGAGGATAAAAATAAAATTGACCCAGGGATTTCAGTACTGAATCTTTCATTGGAAACCCAAGTAGTAGTGTGCAAACCCTTGTATTTATGTCAATATAATAACGGCACTGCTACACCTATTAATAAGTATAGATTTCACAATGGATTCTTGATTGATAACACATCATAAAATGCATTATATTTCTTCTAAAACAATATAATTAACTCTTAATGAACCCTTCGCTTTCACCAGTAAATTCAATTTTGTCTAATCCTTGGGTTTATGGTAATGTTGAGCTCATTAAAATGTTACTTAAAACTCATTAAAATGCTCACTGAGAGGTAACAGCTTCATTACGGTAATATGTTGTAAAAGAAAGAAGAATGCTTTATTATCATTTAATTGTTTCCAAAACGGAATACATTTGCATAGTGATGAGGTTCACAGGATATTTTCAGTAGTTTTCAATAATTAAGCAGTTCAGTAATTAAAAATGCATTTTCTAAAAATAATTTTATGTTATTGCTTACTCCCTGTTGTGTTTTTCAATTGGGAGAAGAGTTCATGTCGACACAGTTTACAGAATCAAGCAGCAGTGATACCTGCACTGATATTAAAAAACATACCAGTTCAATCTTTTGGTAAATTTTCTGCTTAATACCTAATATTTAAAACATAATAATATAAAATTGCCATCAATATAGTTTACAAACCAGACTTTCTAACAAAGTCTTAAAATATCCATTATTTTTCAGTACCAAGGAAAACCAATAATTATACAGGGGCTTTTCAAGTGTAAAGCCTTACCATTATTTTTTATTATTTATCATTATGATAAACTTGCACTTGATTGAATATCTGAGCAGAGATTAGCTAACACCTAGGCATGACTTTTGAGGATGCCAGAGGCACTGTAACTGTGCCCTAGGTCATGTTCAGAAGCAGAATTCCTCAGGTCCTGGTACTCACAGAGTACCGTCACACCTTTTTTCTTGCTTTCCCTCTTAAAAAGAGCTGTCCTAGTTCCAAAAGGACTTATCTTGCAGCCCTGCTAACTGTGTGTCATTTTCTTACTTCTCTCTGTCCGGATGAGGTTGGTAGCACCAACAGTAAAATACTGGCCAAGTAGGAATCACCTGTGCTACAATGATGGTTATCATTATGGTTAGATATGTGATTAATAGATTTATTCTTAACAGAAGCCTAATCACATTTACTTGAACAATTTCCATCAGAATAAATTGCTCTGCTGATTCTGAGAAATTCTATGTGACATTTAGAGTTCCACATTTGTTTTTGATATATCTCCCTATAGTGGCAAATAAGACATTAATAAAACATCCCAAAGGTAGAAAGAAAAGATCCTCTCAGTATCCTCAGCACTAAGGCTATCTAGAGCCCACTTTTTGCCATATGACATCTGCTATGAAAAATATTTTGCTAACTGAGAAATAACTTCCATTTTAAATGCAGAAGAAGGGTTACTAGAAAAACTGACATCGATTGCCAGGATACGCAGCTTGGGCTGTTAGATAGGAAAAAGGCAGCTTTGAAGCCTTGAGTCAAGGATCTGTCCAGTGTGATACCATTCAAGGTTCCTTGAAGTGTTAATTAAATATCATTCACTGTTCTTTTCTATGGTTTCAAATCTTATTTCTATTTCCACAAAACTGATATTTGTTTTTAAATATATACACCACAGAACATGCAATATGGATGTTGCAAACTTTCTGTGAAAGCTGTTTGACTAGCAACACAAAGAGACAAATACGGATGCTGCAGGTTACACATCAGTGTAAGTGGAACAACAGAGAAAAGTGCTGTCTCCTACATCATTAGAAGAAAATAACAGACTAGAAGAAAAAAAATGTAAAGGAAAAATGTGAAATGCAAACAACATTTAATATTTTCAGCGGCTGTTGAGTGCACCAACAATTATTGTCTCTTTCGAACAAGCAAAGAAGATCCACTTATATGTAATAAGGCAGCATTCTCATGGTACCAGGCCGGTACAAAATGAAATCAAGTCATGAGGTTTACAATAGACTTCCTGAGTGAGCCTGGACAGTTAACTGATCTCAGTTCCCAGATGTAAGTGGATGGTCAGACTTCATTTGCTGACTTATATGATTATTTAAATAAATCAGTTTAAAACATTTTTATGATCTGCTCTATGTACTTTGTATATTTCCCAGTGCAGTAGGCCAAATGACAATTCTATAAAGCACATCATAACAAAATTTATAAAAATAAATCCTGGACAGTTACTCAGTTAGACATCAGTGTGTAGGCTGAAAAATGTTATTTAATACAATAAACCAGGCTGTTTTTCTAAAATTTGCTTTTGATACTCCTTTACCAAATCAAGCCTTTCTGCTGGAGATGCACATTGCTGTTTCTGCAATCATTTACATGACATACTCTCAGCTATTTCAAAAGAAAACAAATAATGTGTCTTTTTAGCCAAGTAAACAATCTCTCATTTTATCTTTATTGCACACACTAGCAGATAAACTAAGTCATTTCTCTCAAACACTCACTGAGATGGTTGGAAATAAATAACTTGGAAAATAAATAACTGGCATAATAAGTATTATTGTTGAAAACCCTCTCCACTGTATTTCTTTGCAGCAACTAAGCAAAATTAAATGAAATACCATAAATATGAAATAGAAGATAGATGGAATGTTGAGGAAAAAGAGAAGTAATTACTGTAGTGACTGTTTCTCCCTAAATATGCACTGTGTAAATTGAACAACCAGTGACAAAAGCTGTAAAAAGAGTAACAAAATGTACTAAAGTCTCATTGTTGAATTGCTATATATGGGAGGGATAACTAACCTGTTAAAGCCAACATTTGTAAAAACAAAACAAAACAAAACCTAAGCAGAAGTGATACCAGAGCAAAAACATAGCTGTGTAACTACAAACCTTAAAAGCAAAAACTATTTTGTTAATTTTATGAAGATGTAAGAAAACAAACTGATACCATTTTAAATTGGAGCTGATAGAGTAATTTTTAAAGAACATCACACAGAAATAGTTCTTTCAAAGATGTACTTGCTGCCTGAGACATTTTGTTTGCTGCACCCATCTTCTGTTATGGGGATAGAAGCTGTAGTGAGAATGGGAGTACTCACTAGTGGGACAGAATGGGAGCTTTAATTGGAGAGATTGGCAGCAGTGAAGTGAAGATGCTTGAACAATTTAAACTGATCACTTTGGATCTTTTTTTTAACTTGTAGCAAAATTATTATCACATTAAAACAATATTTTTAAATTTATACTATTTTTAATAGTAAAATACTAAAATGGTCGTTTCAAAATGCGTTAAATCTTTTTCTCTTAAAACACTCTATAATGCATTCTTACAAAGTGTCTCCTGCTTCAGGTCGTATGATTATTACATGTTTCTGTTTCCAAAAGGATGATGTTTTTCAGCATTATTAAATTATGTCTTGATCAGACGCCTGAATACCTTGTGGGTCAAACAAAGAAAATGGAAGATTTGAATAGTTTGTTTTGTTTTCATTTTTGTACTGTGTCAAGAGTAAAGATGGAGAACAGTTGTGTTAACTTGCATGATACATCCCTTCATCATTGCATGCACAATTGTTCAGAAATGTTGGTAGTTCTCCCATTACCCACTTCGAGTCAATTTCAACTCTAACAGTGTTTTCCAGAGTGGACATGCATACCTTACTCAGTTTAAGAGCACCTTTACCCCAAAGAAAACTTTCACAAAGGAAAGAACTGTATGATCCCATATTCCGCTGTAAAGTCTGTAAAATGATAATGAAAGAAAAACAACACTGTAGAAGAGAAAAAAAAATTAACAGAAAGAATTACAGACTAGGTCTTTTCCTATTAAAAACAAAACTATTTCCTAATATATCTGCACTACAGTAGTAAAACAAGGTTCACTGGTGAGAAACCATATTTGTCCTCACATTTGACTTCCAAGCACATCAAAAAAGATAATCATGTTCCACATTTCTTAATTATTACAGCTTACAATCACTTCATTATGTATTTCACATTACTTTCATGATACACCTATCTGTATTTGCTAGGAGTTAAAAGCTAGAAGTATTTAGCATAATCACTGAAAACACGCATGCTCAAGATCACCACCAGTTTCACTGGTGTACTCTCTAGAAATATGCTAGTTCATATAGAAGCACAAGGAGAACTGCAAGTTCCACTTAGTTCCTCAATAACATTACGTTCATGAATATTTATTACCTCCCAAGTTTCTCAAGAGGCACAGCACTAAACATTCCCGTAGAAGAGCCCTCAGTTCAGCCCAAGCTGTGACAAGAAGGGCTGTCTGTCATCAGTGTGTGTGCTGAAAAATGACTTCCTTTCACACATGAAACACTAAACTGATTTCCATTGTCTTTACTTTCTGCCTAGATTTCCTTTGCTGAGAATTAGAGTTATAGCTTCTTTCAGACTTTGTAAAATGGCTGATCTGTCAAAGATTTGTTTGAGAAATAGGGATGGGAAGAGCAGAGAAAGCAATAAACGCCAAATAAAGGAGATTGCTACGCTGTGTATTTTTGCCAGTTTTAATTTAAAATGCTACAATCACCTGTTCAAGCTCCTCATCCTTCAACCTCTAATGAGGGATGTTAGTAAAATGAGCAGTCCAGTCCACCCCCTGATGTCTTTAATTGACTTCATAGGGAGTGTTATCAAGAGCTGCTCAAGCAGTGCTAATGGTGCCCACAGATTGCTCACACATGGCATGGCTGGCGCTCCTTGGACCCTAAAAGAGCTAATCAGACAGCATAATCTCCATCCTGCATATGAGCAAAGGCCATGAGTGATATGGAAACACGGTCTAATGACAAAGTGTTCTTCCTGATATGGAAGGGACGTGGAAAATGAAGATAAAGCCAGTATCTAAATCAAAGTCTCCTAAACTTACTATTATGAACTGCTGGCACAACAGAGCAATATTTCAAAGACTATTCAATAACTTAAGGAATTAGTTATTCACCTAGGAATGCGGGCTTTTGATTTTATCTGTGATTGAATACTTTAACATGGAGACATCAATGAGAGTTACAGAGAAAAGTAGCTTTTAAGACCTTTTTTCTATCAACATTTCAACTACAGCGTTTGTCACGCAGACGTACCCAAGGATCACTGCTGGACAGAGGCTGGTTGTTTAAAATCAGTTTAGACAGTAAATTGTCTAAACTTGTCAAATACTCAGAACACATCCAACCACCAATGTAAATGACTTGCATGATTTTAGTTGTATGGCAGCTTCAAGTGATGAAGAGTGATCATATTTTTTACACCACTTACCTTCTCCCAAAGTACATTATGGTCTCCACATTAAGTCATGAAAAAGGTGGTACTACTGTTCTTTAAACAATAGTATACAAATAATTTCTCCACTGCACCTCTTTATTATCACAGAAATAATCTTTGCAGTTCACCTACCCATACAGCAATCTTTAAATAAGAGCTCAGAAAAACTGAGAAGAGATTTGAGACTCAGCTAGGTGCATTGATCCAACATGATAACACAAGAGGAAAAGAAAAGTGCTCGCGTAAAGTGACCAAGGAAGTTACCTATGCAAGCATATCTCTTCCTAAAGCAACACTGCCAATGCCTTTCAGTTGCCTTCTTCATATAGAACACTGAAGTAAGACTTAAATCATACGGCAAATGATTTCTTCATAAATTTCAAAAACTTCCCTCCAGAAATTAAAAACCTAAGTGTATATGTCTCAAGGAAAGTAAAATCTCAAAATGTTTGAGAATTCATTGTTCACTGCCCTGATTGTATATACGCACAATGACACAATTCCTTGCTCCAATCTGAATTTCCCTACAACCCTACAACACTTTTTCCTTCTAGAAATTCCAGAAAAGTGGGTCCCAGCTTCACCCTGCCATCTCCTTGCCTACTTAGAAAGCAACTGCATGCCTATAGCAATTCCATCGAGTTTCCCCAGGAGATTGAGCTGTGGCTGCATTCTTGCTGTATAATGCTGTTCCCCTATAGAAGCCTGTGCTGAAGAGGAGGCAGCCCCAAGGTAGAGACGTAGATTTAGGCTTACCCAATTATTGTTCTGCATCGCTGAGGGTTCAAAGTGATTACTGCTGTTCTCATGTAGTGGCTATAAAGAAGTAGATAAGAAAGGGGAAAGAAAATGGAGGGAGAATGGGATGAGGACAAAAGCAAAGGAGACGATAAACTCCTCTTGTAGTGATCTATGCTCCTCAGAAGGGTACATTTTTCAGTCTTATGGCCGACAAACCAAGCAAGTGACTGTTAAAGTAGAGAACCCCGTTTTTTTCTCAGTTCATGTCTAAACTCAGTGTGAAATACTCATCAAGCGTATCTGCAGCTCTTTGGTGACACTGTTATACAAAAATGAAGTATCAGTATGTGCGCTTCTCCAGAATATTTTTGAGTTGCGTAACATAAACTCCTTGGTATTATTGTTAATGTTTTAAAAAGTACTGTAGGGAAATATTTTAATACCATTTTTTTTACTGTGTGATTTAGCAAATGCTGTTTCTTTGGATATCAGTGGAGCCTGAAATAATTATTTTTTCTATTATTTAACTGTTTCATTTGAATGAATGGCCCTTTGGAAACTGTTTGCTAATGGCGTATTCTTCCCGGTCACTTTAAAGAAAAAACAGAACTGAGTAAATCCTATTAAAATTGCTTGTTTTCTTCATTAGAGAAATATAAAGGAGTAACACACTTTCTTTTAACTAAGTACTGAGAAACCAATAACCTCTATCTGCCATGAAAAACATGGTAAGAAAGGCTGCTGGAGTTCAAGACCCTTTGGGTCCTACTCTTGTTTCACAAGGGTGTTTGACCATAGACTGCAGACTTGCTCTTGTGCTAAGAAACGTACTCTTTCTCCATATTTAGAATAAACATTCAGTATATTCATTGTGTCCTTGAAGAAACATGCCGGGAAAAGATGAGTTACAGTAAGTGAAAGAACAAAGAACTGAATTTTGTAAGCATCATATAATCTCTTTCCCAAGAAAAAACAAAAACTTGAAAAAAAGTAGGAAAACAAAACAAAACAAGCCCCAGCTATGCATTTTTATCAACATTTAGATTTTTTATCTACCTGCTATGACTAGTTTAATTAAAATCTCTGCTGGAAAGAAACAGCTTTTTGTACGATAAGCCAGTATTCTGAAATCTGCTGTGAGAGGCTTTTTATCTCTACCTTTGAAAAGTCATATACAGAAGTAGATAGTTTACTTAAATAATAATAATAAAAATTCCCCAACAACTAAGCAACCAACCAAAAAACAACAACCAAAAAAAAAAACCAAAAAGAAAAAAAAAACAAACCCAAAATTTAAAAACTACAAATGATTAATCATAGTATTTGATTCCAAGCATCTTGCTATTTCTTGAAATATTTTAAACTTGCCCAAACAGGTAGTCTCAATTGCTCTGTATTAAGCAGCTGAATCAGCAATTGCTATGCTCACAAAATATGACAGCACAATTGATTACTGTCTTATTTTTTTCTGTCTCCCAGATAACTGTTTCCCTTTGAAGTCAGAGGCCAAAAGATAAAACACCTTTTATTTTACACAGCACTCTTTAACTAGGGGTGTTTTTCCATGGCCAAGGAAATGGGGACTGGGAGTTGGGTGGCAATTACTATTTTGTTCCTAATAATTATAAACATGTGAAATAGATGCTGGAAGTATTTTAAAAGCTTTTTTGCATGTACAGGTGTGAGAAAGTATTTGAATTTTGTCTCTTCTATGCTCATTTTGCAAGAATGAGCAGCAGTGTTGAGCTAAAGCCTAGCTGCATTCCACCTACAAAATATATAGAGATGCATGCATTGACTTTTATTGCAGGGTCATCCAACTAATGAAAATACTGCACAGTGGGAGAACAACATATTATTTACTGAAAAGGTTTTAATACTTCGTCTTTCACTGAAGTGAAATATTATTGTGCTTAAATTAGAGGCTCAATCCCTTGTAAAATGAATACATCTGAAAAGGGAGAAGAGAGCTCAGGAGCTTTGTACGTGCTTTGTCCGGTTAGGTAGTTGGCACCACTCAATAAAGCTGTGCATTAGGCCATGTGTGAAGTTCTGTAGATCATGGGAAAAGTGTGTAGCCTCCATTATGAAAAAAACCTTGAAAATTTATTGATAATCAGAGCAACCTAAAAGAGAACTTTAGAGACATAAAAGCAAAAAACAAAAATGTTACTTGTTCATGGAATATGTCCAAAGGAAAACTAAAAATTTTTTCTTTGCCAGTTGTTAGCCTACAGAGGGATTTGAGATACTGGACTATTCTCCATACTATGCAAAAGATGTTCCCCAGTATCTCGATTCTAGATACACTGAGTCCATATCCAAATCTGTCAGCCTCAGCTATTAAATAAAGACGAGTTTTCCTTCTTTTATTCTCCTTCCTTTTTCTCAGTGTTCAGCTTCCCTTTAGATGCTAGGTAGAGTAGAAGCAGTGTGCAAACTGCTACCATGCTCCTTCTTATTCTTCACCTCACTTTCTACCTTCCAAGGTAATGGTGGGTGGTGTGTTTCAGTAGTGATGACAGTGACAGAGGGTCATGTCTGCAAGTGCAGGTTTTTATGACTGCACGATGTGGGCTCTTGCTCTTTGCTGGTGAAAACGCCGAGCTAATGGTGGTGACTGTGTTTGAAAAATACTTTTGTTTTGTAGTTGAGAATGTGCTCAATTATGTAGTGTTATTGTGCTCTTTGTACCTACGTAATTTCCATGGAAATGAACAGGAGGCATTACTTTCGGGGTGGCCTACACACCTCTTGGTTATTATTTAATGTAACTTACCTTTTCTGCTTTGAACTAAGGACTCATGTTTACTTCAAAAATAGTATTATTGATAATTAAATTATCTTGTGTTTTGTTCTAAGCACAGCACCAGTTACCTCAAGATGCTGCAGAGGCCTGACAGGACATACCCCAGAAGCTGCAAATAGCAGCATTTCAGAAAGGTTGTCTACTTTCCAAGTTCTGAAAGCCCTATTTATTTTCTCAGCTCTCACCTTAATATTCCCATTGTAGTTCGTACCTGAAATTCATTTCTGAATTTAAACTACAGTTGCTGGCACATACATATGATGAATCATTTAGAAACTATAATCATATCATAATTAGAAAGCAGTTATCTTCTAATAACTTTAATGAGTTATGCTAGTCAACTTCCACCTAATATTTAAGAAAGTAATACATGTACTAAACAGATGAGGGTTTAATACATATATGAAGGGTTTAATACATATCTAAGTCAGTAATGAATCGATAATGAATACTGAATCAGTAAACATAACAAGCATACAAAATATACTGGTTTTTTGCTTCATTTTCATTACTACAAAAGTAAAAAAAAAAGCATATAAAATAGTTTCTACTGAAGATAAGCTCTTTAAATTAAAGAATTCCTTTGAGATTTGCTGTTAGAGCTATCTACTGCACATCTATACAGAGATGAAAGGCGAAATCTTGAACTGAAGCAAACTGTTGGCTAGACAATGGCATTTTGACAGACAAGATTCTCCATTTTGTGTCACTCTAAGTCACAAGCAGATTTACCAGACAGTGTAGCAGTTTAAGTTTCCAATGTTTACATGGTGTTAAAGAAAAACAAACCCTCCAAAATATCCGAAAGCTTGACAAAAATAGTGCAATTTTCCAATTGGAAAGAAAACAAATTGCACTAGCGAAAAAAAACAAGAAAATAAAATCTTAATGGTTTCAAATCACACTGACCAGAGAGGTTAAAGTAGTGTTTGTAAGAAAGGAAAAAAAAAAAAAAAAACCAACAGATTAATTAATTCTATGAAAATTACAGCGTATTGATGAGTGATGAAAAGCATCAAGGATTTTTCTGGTTGCATTATTTTTAATTTCAAGGTAAAATGCAAATAATAAGTTTAGTTTACATAGGAGAAGGAAAATGTTTCCCTGTCTTCTACATAAAATAATGTATTTGATGATTGGCTGCTTAAGATTAATTATTAGAAACACTGTCCCAAACTTCAATGGAAACTAAATGCTTTCCTTTCTTGGAATTAAAAGCTTATGGGGCCTAAGAAGTCATTCTCATGCTGGCCACTGAAGGCAAAGATAAAGCGGTAGTTAACATCAATTGTCAGCAGGTGATAATGTGCCTCCTTATCCTGAAGTATGAAGAAATTCCTAAAAGATAGGCATAGGCTAGACATATTGAACAAAACTCTTTTCCTGTGGGCCCTGTGCTATGAACTTTTTGCATACACACATACTGAGGAGTGGCAGCTGAAAGAACAACCTGAACGCACCCTCAGTGTGAAGTTGCAACACGTGCTTGGCCAATGATGTTGCCTAATCAGCAAGTTGGAGGTAGTGTTGGAGGGAGTGACTCTTCCTCTCTCTTTGGTGTTGGTGTAGCTGCAACTGGAGTGCTGTGTCCCATTCTGCACATCCCAGCACTTGCACAGATGCAGATATACTGGAGTTGAGCCAGCCCAGCAAAGGCCACCAAACTGATGAGATGCCAAAACACAACGCATGGAGTCTGAGGGACCTGAGTCCCTTCAGCCCATAGGTTCACCTTATTGCTGATTGCAACTGTTCAGCTGAAGAATACAGGGAAGAGAAATAAGCACTCTTGGTAGCTGTTAACACTGCACACGGTGTTTTAAACAGTATTAACACAACAGTGCCCTCAGATAACACAGAAGGAATTGATCCTTCCAATCTTTACTATGTAAGCACAAACTCAGAACTGGATTTCTTTTGCTTTAGTACTTAATAAACACATCAGGAATCCTTTTGTTTGGACAGTTATGAAACCGCCTACTCTACAGTAGGTAAAGAGAGTAGGAAGAAGAGAGGAGAGGAAGGACCGTTAAAAACCAAGTTTCCTGGCGCTTAACTGGGAAATCCGCTTAAACGGGATGTCTCCCAGGGAACTAATTTAAACCCGATGATACTTAATAGCTATGATTGGTGCTTAGTAAGTATGGTAATTATGTTTAATGGGGATGCCTTAAGGCAATTGAGTGGCACTTAAGTCTTTTGTATGTCTCAATCTCATGGTACTTCTCTCCATTTTCTCCTCTAACAGCTTTCTGACCCTCGGTAACAGCTATAAACACAGAAAATGTATACATTACCACCTGTTTCTATGAGTTTGTCCCTTCTGTGTTAAACGCAGAGTCACCACCCCAGACATGTATTTGTTGCCGCCTCTGCTCCTATCACCGCATGAGCCACAGGACCTAGCCAAAATATTGGCTTGTCTTATAATTATGGGCTTGTCTAATAACATAAGGCTTGATGCTGCCACACTGATGCTTAATGGGAATTTTCCAGGAACAGAATCAGATTCAAGCTGAGTTCTGCACAACCACTTGCAACAACGCTCTGCTATGCGTGAGAATTTCATTTCAATAAAAATGAACAGAAATTGCAGAATATCCCACATTTCTTTTTAAAAAATCTTCATAAATATGACTAGGTGAAGTTCTGAACAGTTTTCTCAAGGATTTAAAAAAATTATATATATATATATATATATTTTTTTTCCAATAAAATGAGGAGGTCTTAAGAAAATCATTTGGAATGCTGTGTAAGTTATTATGTAAAATCTATGACTGTGCCTGTAACAAACAAATGGGGAGGAAAAAAGGTCATAGGCTGGTCACAAGTAAGTTTATGGTGGAGCTTAGAAAGCCTCTAACTATTAGAGCTAACAGATCTTGAAATGACTTTCTAATAAGCATAGTGGAGGAATAAAACAGATTTTCAGATGGAGCCCGTTCAATAACTTTGTGAAAGAAATGATACAATGTCATGTCCAGAATTGCTGGAGAATAGATTTATTGATCCAGAACGTGGATCTCAATCCTATTTTCCTAAAATCATTTTCAGTACAAGAGTGAAGCCATCAGAGAAAGCAAAATAAAGCATCTTTAATTCAGCTCACTGTGTACATTCTCAAGAAAGCTGAATGCACTCTTTCAACACTGAGATGCCTAAATTACCTGCAGTCTTGCTTCTCTTGTCTGAGAGTGTAGGTAGTCAGTAAACTATGCATATATGCAATTTCTTTCACAGCAATAACTTTATATAAATTAATCAAAATGTTGCAAGCTAGGCACATGGAAACTATTGTAAAAATATGAAATTGTAAGTTATAAGTTTGAAATATAATGCAATAAAAATATATCTATATACATCTGTTAGTGTTAAAGCCTACAAGTAAGTTGTTTTTTGAGGCATCTCACTGAGTTGTGATAGGTATATGGTTAAATAATAATTTTAATGAAAGATACAGACTTGTTCTTAAAGTGAATTATAAAAAAATACACAGTTTTTTTTTATGATTTTCAAAGTGCTTTTGCTGAATGGCTAGAATACTCATTCTCCCACTCCAAACCTAAACAGTAAAATGGTAAAAGTATTTTTTTTTTTATGAATTAATGTTAGGATTATACCCTAGGCCTCCTTAGATTCAGTAGTAGCACTTTCTTTGTATTATCACAGTTACATGTATGATAATAATAAATATTTTACTTATTATAATAAATGGATATTCCTTATGAAACTTTTCTTTCTGAAACATGAATTTCTAAGAGCATACATACACTGTCACTGTCTTCAGTTCAGTTCAGAAGGTTACAATACTCTTTACGGTAGGACTGTATTAGGATCTGTCATCTAGTAACCCAGTCCCAGAATTAGAATCAAGTGCTCATTTGGCAAAGATACTGCACTGTTGAGCATCATTAAATATATATATACATACATATTTGGAACAATTTTAAACACCACAGTGACCATGTCTCAGGATATTCAATATGGTCAGAACACTGAATTGCTGCTTTTCTTTCTGAAGCCACAGAAGGCTGTAAGAGTAGTACTTTGTTCACACAGGTTCTATGGAAATTAGTACACAAAGGAAGTCACTCACAGGATGCAACTTCTCATACTAGATTGTTGCATTTACCCTCAAGCAATATTCCAAAACAAACTGATTACATCAAAATGCAGTCTATCTTGGGAGGTAGATTGGTAAAACTGGCTACTAGCGTTGTCTCCTAAGATTAGTTAAGTGATACTAAAGTTGGCTTATTACTATTAGCATCCTCTCCAGACTGAAGTCCAAGCATTTAAAAATTTAAAAAGAGGTGTGAACTCTTCTTTCTGTTACTTTTTTCCTGTATGGGAAAAGTAGTCTTACTGAGAGAGAAGAGAACCCTTACAGAGTCACACAACACATGAATAGCAGATCCATCCTTGGAGCCCAAACCTGCCTTCTCATTCTACCAGCCCTGCTGTCTTACTCTCAATGCTTAACATCTGCAGAAGAGTCAGAGCCCAAAGCATTTAAGAATGCTCAGGGATACTTTGCAAGTAGTTCCATGATTTCAACAGGAATAATTATAGAATATAATACAAATTAACTCAATCATAGTTCTATCATCCCCAAGTTAAAATCAGAATTTGTATGCCAATTTTATCTTTTACTGTTACAGACTTTGCTTCTGTGTATGTACTCTTCTAGTCACAGGTTTACCTAAAAAAAAAATTATTTTTTTCTTTTTTTTTTCTTTTTTTGCTTTTAAGATTTTAAGTTTGGATACTTATATACAGTTCATTCACAATGACTACAGAAAACAAAAGCAGCAGTTGGAAGTGGACAGTGCAGAGGGAAATGGTAGCAGGCAGTACTAAATCTGAGTGACGTTTCCTGTTCCTCTATTGTTAAAAATTATCAGCTCTGCAGAATAAATGAAAAAGTGCTTCTAGAGCTTCCCACAAGTGTCTATACATTTCTAAAATGGCACGCTTTCAGAAAATGAGGATAACTAATGCGAAATCGCCCATATGAAAAAGCTTTCTTAAGAAAAAGTAATTGATACAAACCTTGGGAAGAACTATGTGTATACATACTAGCTTCTTCCTTCCCTAACACTCTAATTTATGTTCTGCTGATCTATGACAGGGGATTAGGAAAGAAACATGTTCACAGAATTTGGTGCAATACCTTTCTTCACTTAAATTAGAATTAGATTAGTGTTTGACCCTCAAACTCTGCTAAGGATTCTCAACAACAGGCCAGTCAAGTTCTACTGAATTATGAATCATTTTTAGTACAAATTAGATTGTAAATGTCATGATACCTTACTCTTTCTTCCTGGCTAATGTCCTCCAAAATATAAACTACAGTATGTGAAAGAATGTACTATAAAGAAACAAAAATAAATCTACCATACACCAATACTGCTTCCCCCACATCTCCTTCAAAACAAATGGAAGCAGTACTACATAAGAAATCAGTGCTCTAAAGGCAAAGGAAGATCCTCAAGTTTTGCAAATAGCTAACATTTAGAAAACAATATCTGATTTTGATTTTTTCTGGCTCCTTCAGTTACGCTGTAGTCAAATGTGTATATATATTTAAAAAAAAAAAAAGTGATACAAATGTCATCGCTAAGCACTGAAAGCACAGAATGGGCTCCTGATGTACATGCAGTGACCTGGTGCTAATGGAGAACAACAAATATTTTAAAGCATACATGAAGAGATCCCCACTTGTAGCCTACTCACTAGAACAACAGTAAAGAATCTTACATGTTGTTTTTGTTAAATGGGTGCACTGCTTATTGCAAATCAAATAGAGGTAGAGAAAGAGCTTCAAAACAGACATTATTTAAAAAGCCTTGTCCTTTATGGTGGAAAATCTATGTTCAATGCAGTAAATACAGCTTCGGACACAAAGACTTAATAGAGTCAGGCCTGAAAAAAATACCAAAATGTTCCAAGAAAGTAAATGACATCTGACTGGCTTGTTTACACATTCTCATTTCCCCAAACCACTTTGCTTCATTTACTACACTTTGTCACTATGAGAGTGTTTGGAGGATTTCAAATGGACTCATTCTGTTCTAACAGATGTCAAAGAAGAGGTACATTGGTTTTAATGCCTATTTTGGGACATATGGGAATAGATTTATTCTCTGAGTAAAAAGTCTGCTGCAGTCATCCAGCAAGATCTTTCCACTCTTATCCATATTTATATCCTCCTAAATTTGCTCAAAATTATCAAGCCACTGTTGTTTACCAAAGCAGCGCTGCTCATGTATTATTTTCTGAAAGCATTTTGTTGTTGCAATATCACTGAGATAACAAGAGTGAATCTGCCACAGCTT
Source organism: Centrocercus urophasianus (assembly GCF_019232065.1). NCBI lineage: Eukaryota > Metazoa > Chordata > Aves > Galliformes > Phasianidae > Centrocercus > Centrocercus urophasianus. Next base: position 21,017,781 of record NW_024884364.1, read on the forward strand.
TACTACCACCACCACTCAAGTCCCAGAGATAAATTTGTCAACATCAGGAACTTCTGTTTCCTAAGTAAAACAACAACAACAACAACAACAAAACCAATCAACTAAAGCTCGCATACATATGTGAGTCATATCTATATGACCTTTCATGTGAAAACATGTTAAGAAAAGTTTAGCTATAAATGAAAGTCATTACTACAATAAACCAAAACGTTAAAGCCTTTTAGAAGTTGAAATGAAAATAAGTATTAGGGCCAAATTCTCATGTGCATTAGTAATAGTATATTCCACTTATTATGGAATCACATTGTTTGTGTAGATGATGTATTCTTAAGGCTATCTCTTGCAATTGTTTCCCAAGAAGTGTGAAATTTGGTTAAATTTCTAGATTATAACACAAAGTTTTCATTAGATTTAAGAATAAAAGTCATTTAAAAAAATATATGAGCACATGCAGTGCATACAAGACATGAATTTGGCTTCATTGTAAGATATTACTGTCAGCTAGTGTATATTACTTCCTCCCTGACAACCTCTTAGTAGAGAAAGCATAAACCATGGAAACATGCAGTCTGTCAGGTGTGTGTCATCACATAATGTTTTTAATTTTTGGCTTTCACTCCCACTTTTTTTTTTTTTTTTTTTTAATCCTCCTAAGTGATTTCTCAGTACTAAATGGTACTGAAAAGTAGTTAATGACTTAAGTATGATACTATTAACATCTGTCAGAGAAACACACACAAAAAAATCAATACAATTTTTTTTCTCACTATTAGCAAATAGTACAGTGGTCTTGTTTTGGTCCTTAAAAAATAAGGGCTCCAATATCTTTCAGTTCAAGTGAAGATCCTTTTGTTCTATTTTAATAAAATAGTTTTATCCTAGCAACTTGATGATTTATGACATACCTCCAAACCAGATAATGCCTCTGGGTAACTGAGTTACAGACCTGAAAACTCTGTCTCCCTTAATAACTCTGTACCTTCTGGAGATACTGTATTCTTTGGATGACATTTTCTGTGTTTTATTTTTCAAAAACTGTCACATGATTTTAAAACACAGATTTTAAAACATCTTGGATTGTATTATTAAACAGTCATTAATGGGAGCAGTTACTTCTGTGTTCACATGAGTACTGAAGTCTCAGTTACGCTCATTAACAGCTTTCCATTGCTCCAGTGGCTGTGTGCAGGCATGACAAGCAGCAGGGCTGGGTGTGGACAATCACACTGAAGCTCTTTGGCGCATGAAAGATTTAACATTCAGCAAGTTCAGTGGGGCTCCTCTGAAGATGAGGATGAAAGTCCCAATTGCTCCCCAGTGCCAATGACAAGAAACAGTTGTGGTTACTAAGCACATTTAAGGTGATTAGAAATGCAGTAGCCTATAAAAGGGTACAGGGAACTTTGTTTCCTTAATTATTTTTTCCTATATAGAGATTTGAATATTGCTATGGTGCTGCAATGGGAAACAGGAGGGTAGAATTGCAGGCTGCAATTGCAACACTTACTGAGAATTATGACACTGGCATAAAATGCTACATTTCCTTCAAACACGACCATTTCATCTTCAGAATTTGTTATGCAACTCATATTTGTATTCTACTTCTATTTCTTTTGCAACAAATTATTCTGTGTCTTTTTATGATCTTGTAGGAAGTCAAGGTTGAATCAAAGCCACTGTGACTGCCAAAGTGCATGTATAAAATTATAGCACTAAGTGTTAACCTTGCTTTGTGGTTCACTTATACTTTTCAATTAAAAGCTATCTTTAGTATTGAAGTAAAGTACTTTACAGTTTTTCAGTTAAAAGTCACCTTTAGTGCTTAGGCAAAACGACTTCTGTGGTAATTCACACTTGCATTCTCTAAAAACTCTCCTCCCTAATAATGGCTGTACAGTGACCTTGTTTCATCCAAAGTTTTGAATCAATACCGAATAACTGGTAAATGACGTTTTCCTTGTATCTACTTAGTTCATCTAGTAAATGTGGGAAAAGATAAAAATCAATACACTAAAAAACCTTTAAACTCCCCCAGGAAATTATACAATACTGTCTGTATGTGTGGGTACATGCGTGTGCATACAGACTTGAATGTATACATTTTAAAAAACAAAATCTAGTAATTATATGGCATTATTTTTCTTAATCTCCTAAAGCGTTAGTTAATTTCATTAAGAATTACCTGTATTACATATTAATTCTTACAGTTACCTTGTCAAAATAAACATTCTTTTCAACTATTTGAAAAACCGTTGAAACTAAAAGAAGAAATTATTGTGCTCCAGCTTTGTCCAGAACTCTCAAATAATGAGGGTAAAAGAGCTTCTCCAAAGTTTCTAAGGAATAAAACTTGAAATTCTGTCATAAATGGAAAATTTTAAAGACCTGTATACCCCAAAGGTTTATGCACATGTTTAACTCTACTCATTGTCAGCAATCTCACTGAAGTCAATAGAAATACAGTGTATAAAGTTACATATACTTAGAAGACTTCACCCTCAAGGCCTGATATTTCAGTAGTTATTTTGCTTGAGTAACACCCTAAGGATCAGGATCTATAAATGCTGTCCAATTCCATTACTGGCTTTCAATGACTTCTCTAGAGAATAGCAGAGAATAGTTAGTAGTCACAGCTCTATGGGAAAACCAGGAGCATACTCCTTTCCCTGGTCCCCAATCCTAATACATTCAGTGACATAATTTCAGTTAAATTAGTATTCTAAATTACTCTGCAAAACAGCTTACTGATAAGCCCTAGCATACAGAAGTAAGAGGCACTAGATGATGAGGAAGAGAAACAGTGAAAATAATTAGGCAGGAAAACAAGACACTGTGTATCCAATACAATATGAGATTTTCATTTGCAGAGTAATAGAGACAGTATTAAGACTAAATCACCACAGTGTCAGAACACTCATAGTGATGATGAAAGATTACATGCTTTATACATGACTGATGATAGCACACTTAAAAAATATCTGGGAGGGAAAAGACAGAGTGATGTCTCATGCAACTTACGAAACTGCAGCATTTACAACATGTCACCTTCAAATTAGTGTACAACGGGAAAAAAACGACTCCTTCAGTATCTATGCCCTCAGCTCTTCTGTTACAATGGCCTTGACAAGAAACCCATTCATTTTATTCAGGGAAATAGTACTGAGGAGATTTTCAGTCACAATAGTGGCTTGGCACCACAGACCTCCATAGGTTAAGCTACCTTGAGAAGATAAAGTAGAGAACAGTGTAGCATGTTTCCTTCACTAATGCTTACGTAAGGTTATGTATCTTCTCTGTGGAGTGGCATTCCTAATTTAATTTGCATTGTAGGGATTCTGAATCCCAAGACTGGGAGAAGTTAGAAATTACACTAAAACTGATAACATTTGCTTAATACTGTAGTGGGATTCTCTCAGTGGAAGGGCAACCTAATTAAAAAATTATAATAAAACAAATGTTTTAACACAAGTCCCAGCATATAGTAATTATTCATGTAGACATATGCTTAGCTGCCAATTGGTTTCCAGAAAATAGAGCTATTTCCATTTTATCTGGGAAAGCATAATTCGGAAAAGATTTACCTATAGGTACTGCTACATTTAAAGATAAAAAAAAAGAAAAAGAAAAAAAAAAAAAAGGAAAAGGAAAAGTTATACACACAACTTTAAACAAATGAATTTTACATCAAACATTAATTTTGATCATGACTCAGTAACTAACTTAGAAAAGTAGTTTTTCTAAAAGTAAAGATAAATTCCTGAAGAAGGTGGCTTAGTTTTTAGATCCATAGATTTATATAAATGCAGAGTTGAGAATGAGAGCTTAGAATTAATCGACCAAATCCATGCTTACATATCGGAATCACTGAAATGAATGTTTGAACTCTTTTAACTGTTGACTAGCACTTTTTAGCCTCATGGAAACTAAAGGAGATGTAGGAGCTTCATTTTAGGGTATCCAGCACCTTGTAAAATTATGCTTTTTTTTTTTTCCTTTTCTTTTTTTCTGAAATGAAAGATATAATATAGTCTGGGCCGTGCTACATTGATAGCATGTCCACCACAGATGATTCTTATAGCAGTGCAAAATGAAGCACAAAGTTTAGCTGTCCTCTCAGTCTAGGAATATACTGTACCAGACAAATCCTCTGCATTGACTGTGTGCTGCTTCCATTAGAGCTGCACAGATTTGTATGTACTAACTGATCACATTTGGTACACACAAACTTAAGAGAGAAGACACAAACAGCCACAAAGGATTTTGGCAGCAGGTGAAAAGGCCAATTTGTGCCTCACTCTCCCAGGACACCCGAGACATATCACAGCCTGTCATTGCACACTGCTGTCTAACCATCAGCTGTTCCAGGACGTGGATAAAGTTCCTAGGCAGTTACAGTGATAAGAACAGCCTGGACTACTGAAACTCTAGAAAGAAAGCTAATTGCTTGTTAATGATTTACAAGATTTGACTGATTTGTCACTATTAAAGTAAATGGTTCTCAGTCAGCTGTAAATGGTGTAAGGTATTCTTCTTCATTTACAAATAACGAGTTTAAGGGGACCACACTTTGGAATGTCTTTTTCTACCCAAATCACTTGGGACCATTATTGGAGGATGTAAGTACAATAACCACAGAAATGCCAGGAAAATATTGGTCTTCCTGTGGAAACGCGTATCTCATCAGACAATAAATTTAATCAGGATAATATGAGAGCTTGGGAATTTTTTGATCATTATTTCCCAACTCAGTTTCACAGTATGTTATTTGGCATTAACTGTTCTCACATTGCCTAAGTTTCAGCTTTTAAAAAGAGCAATCCATTTAATGATTTCTATACATAGATTGAATGGTTTTCTTCCCTCTTCAGAGTATCTTTTCTCAATCCGGGCATCTTAACATATCACTATTAAATTTTTTCAACTCCCACGTCAGAGCAGAAAGGTCCGTAGTCAGACATGCACATGGTGACTAAAATTGATTACACAAACATCATTCCCATAAGAAGTAGAATCAAAACATTCATCTAATACTTTAATTTGCTTGCAGTGTACTAGCCTGCCCTGCAATGATACTGAACACAAAAAAGACATCAACTTCAGTATGAACATTAGCTGTTCTGGGGTTGATAGAGATCTTTTTAGCTATTCTGAAGAGCGTCAAACTGAATATATCTGTAACGCCCATACATATCAACAAGAAAAACTTTCCAGCAGAGATTGGAAAGATGTTTGGTTATCTAAGGCTAACAAGAATCAGTTTTAGCCCACTCACAGTTTACATAAGAAGGTGGTTACATATGAAGGTAACCACTTAAGTGAATTTGGTATTTTGAATTTGGGTTCTCAAAAACTCTCAGAAACCTCCACTTCAGTAAAGATTTTCAGACAGTGTGTAAACATCAGAGCCAAAGGCATGAATCTCACGGTGGTGTCACAGTACTTAACATGACTAGACCATGTTCATTCCATATACATCCATGCCTATTCCTTCTTAATCTTACAAAAATCTGATGTGATTCTTAACAGGCAAAAACTCTAGAATAACAGCTTTTATCTCACAGGAAGCAATACATTTATTATTTTAAACAAATGTCTGATTTTATAAAGGAGAGATCGGATTCGTAAGCCTAAAGTCAAAAAACGATATCCAAAAATGCACTCCTATTTCTGTGCTACTTAGTGAACTCATCCTTGATATTAGTGGATTCAGACCTGAAAGATACCAAATCTTTCTGTGAAATGAGTAAAAACGTCAACTCGTAAGAAAGAAAGCAATTTTAAGGAAGGTCAGAACCTTGCGAGATGGAATTCAGATAATATGATGGTTGATGACTGCAGCAAAATGAAAGATGAAATTATAAACGAAAACAGAAATTTTGTCTGTGTTGTTTTAAATTAAAATCATCTTAACACTGATGAACACTTTGCAGAAACTTAAAATACCGAATACTTAATGTGCCGTAGTTTCATTAATCATTTAACTCAGTATGTATAAATCCAAACCCCTGGGAAGGCAGATTTTGAAATGATCGTTTCAGACAGCATGTACCTCTAATGAATGCATTATTTGGGATATTTCCAACATAGTTAATAAGGTAATGTTCATAAAAGAGACAAATGAATGGATATTTCTGGTCTAGCTTATATGCTTCTACAAATTGCAATGAACACTGTGCATACAAATGACAGAGGATTAATCATACCAAAAATAAAGAAAAGAAAAAAAAAAGAGTTCCCTGTTTATTCTCAAGACGAACAGAATACATCAATAAAAAAAAAAAAAAAGAACAGGCACTTTGCCTGACTTTGCATAAGCAGTGAACTTCAAAACTGATCAACAGTTCCTTGGCAAAGTAATGATTTCAGCATCTTTGAAAACTTCTGCAGGATTTTGAAAGAATGAGAACTGAGTCTCCAAATGTGGATACAATGCAAATCAGAAAACAAAACAAACAACTCTGACAACTCAGCAACTGTTTCAACAACTATTTCTTTAAGGCAGAGGTAGGTTAAATTCTCTGAATAACAATTTTTGCCATTAATATGTGTACTATATTAAGCTGCTTACAATTCAGCTAGATTGTCACAGTTTGCAGCTAGAACCTTTCAAAAAAACATTTTCTTCTAAAGTTTAAACACTCCCTTTTCATTGTCTGGACAGATTGCATTTGACCATCTCAAAGACCTGAATTACCTGAGATACTCTAATGCGAATAATTCAGATTATGACCAATTTTATTTTTAAAAGCAGTTGTACTAAATGCTGTAGCAACATATCTTTCATAAGAAGTATCTCATCTCACAAGACAAAAAAGGATTGAGACAAAAGGTGCAGTCATTGTTTCCCTTACTGCAAAGCCACTGCACACCAAACCAGCTTACACGCTTTGGAAGAGATGCAGTGACTATGCATCTATAATTCTAAACCGTGCCAAATCTGGTTCCTCAGAGGGGAAGGTAAAGTAGTGGTATGATTTATTGTTCCTCTTGATTATGTTGATAGAACATGTATCCTCAACCTTTCATCACCCAGTGTTAGACACTTAGCTACAAAATACGGCAAAAAGTAAGGAAATCATAGTGTTGATGTAAAAATGGGGATTAGAAAGATCTGGAAGCAATTTTTTTGAATGACATTTATTCAAAAGCTTTTAAAACAAGGCCACAGTACAGATTAAACATTAATTTTGGGGATTAAACTCTAAATTATAATACTTGTGCAGAGCAGACATTTCTCTTATCGTAGAAGTCAGATTTCTAAAGCAGAATGAGGAAGGATTTAGAAGGCATGAAAGTTGCAAGGGATTAATCAAATTATAGTAGTGGTCCTCCTTATTTAAAATATAAAGCCTTTGGTCTCGGAAGACATAAGGGACACGAGAAATGTGTGAATGAATAACACACCGTTGTACAAGTACACTTGAGTGCTGTTGTCAAATTAAACCAGCACATAACTGCTTACTTTTTAAATGTGGAAAAATGAAATGTAATACAACTAGAATCCCTATGCACTGCAAACTCAGCAATTACAACAAAAACAAGGGCCCAAAGTTTTGAAGGGATTAAGAATTTTTGAATATTTGAATTTTAAAATGTCCTATTATGTTGGACAAAGACTAACATCTCTCAGAAGAGTACCTTACATTTTTTCACAAATGTACAGAGCTGTGAGCAGTTTGTTCTTTCGGTTTTGTAAGACTCCTTGCAATCAGCAACAGCTGCTGAATAGACACTGAATTCTCAACTCTTTTCAGTGGATAGCATCTAAAGCTAATTATAAATTAGAACACATTATTCCTCTCTCATGAGATAAAACCCACTACTGGTGGATTCCTTTTCCAAATACCAATCAGGTCTACTTTATGATATGTTCATTTCATTGTATCCAATAATCTTGGACATCCTGTTCTTTTTACTGACCTATGTGACCCTGTCTCATTCTTGTGGTCTGTCCTGTACATCTACATTGATCTGTAGACAAAGCACTGTCAGTTGGAATCAATACATCATTCCTTCAGCAACAAGACTGGCTTTTGCTCACTTTTTTTTTCTTTCTTTCTTCTTTTTTTTTTTTTTTTTTTTTTTTTTAAACAGATCAATAGCACTAAACTGATGTATTGTAAATTGGGCTGTAATTAGTACCTGTCTGCAGGCCTGTTAACAAGCTGCTAAAATATTATGCTGACATTTTTAGTCAAACAGAGGATTTCAAACTCTTCTCATTTGCAAGAAAATGGCTGTTTTGAAGAAATTCTGAGGCCAACAGACTCCATACCAATCATGCCTCCAATTGTTACATTCAAACATTTCGCTTTGTATTGATAATGAAAAGATAACACAATGATTAAAACAAAACACAAAAATAACATTAAAACATCAAACCTGGATGTTACCAATAAATACAGTTGAACTCTCCTCTCCTTTAATTTAGATCAGGACAATCATTTAAGTACTGCCTGCTTTTACTCTAAGATTACACGTGTGGTTAAGTTTATGCAGTACTTAAGTTCCTCAAGCCATCACCACCTAGCAGCTATCAATCAGATGTGTATCCAGTGCAAAGTTTTCATTGCAATGCACTGATTTTAACTTGATGAAAAATACAATTAGGATGATCTGCCACTACAGCTATCTATAGCAAAGAGATCAACAGAAGTGCATATGCATCAATAGACCATGAACAGAAGCTGCTGCTGAAATAGTATTTATGTGTTTCCAAAAAAAAAAAAGAAAGAAAGAAAAATGGGCAAGCAACGAAAATCTATGCTTTCTTGCTGGACTATTACTTTTTCAAATCAAGCTCTTCCTTAAAAGTGCAGAGAATCAGCAGAAGCACAAACCATTTGACACTCGTCATGTTCATCGGCTCTCAGTCATGACTGCTGAGTCCAAAAGCTTTAGACCTGCTGTAGGTTAACAGAAGTTACTGTTGAGGCAAATAGAACAGAAGTTCTATTGAGGCAAATCCTCCTCTTACTTCAATGAGACAGGCTTCTCTGCTTCTGCTTCTCTATTACCCCTACTTGTCTCCCGTTTTGTGCTCTCCCTTCTTACTTGGCCAAAGCTATCTTGCTGACTGCTTCCTTGCTGTCTTTGTCGTATGCTTACCCAGGAGCATCCTTGAAATGTCATCTGACATCTCTGATTTCCTTATCAGTGATTACATTATTCCCCCATGCTGTTCTTCCCTACATTCCTTCTCATAAACTCATATCCTTGCTCTCTGGAAACCACTGGTTTGAGGAGCCCTGCTTGAGACACATTATGGAGAAAAGTCAGTCTCAGCAGCTCCACAGAAACACACTCACTCAAGGTCACCACATTCAGTCCTCTGAAGAGGAAATGCAACCCATTGCAGCTCCCTTCTGAACATTCACAACCAAACCAAACCTGGATATAATTTTACCTAGCATGAATGCTCTGCTGACCCAGGAGACACCTTAAACACACCATCTTTGTCCTTTCCTACCACCCAACATTATGAACTCATTTTGAGCATCACATTAATTCAGGTTGCAAGCCCACAGTGTTTACTCAAGACTAAGAAAGACTGCATAAGCGGCATAGGGAATATAGTAAAATGCTAATCCATGACTCATGTAATTACATCAGACTCTGCTCACACTGAAAAATATAACTAATAATTATTGAGGAATGAAGGAAAACTAAGCTTCACGTTATTAAAAATAAGTGCCTGCTTGAGTTTTAAGACAACTTGAATACGGAGAAGAAAAGTCCTGGGGGAAAAAAAATCATAGGTAGAAAAATGAATCCTTTCCCCACCTCTCTTTCAATAAAACTATTTCTGTTCTTGCCAATGCTTGAAGGATATATGTAAGGGAGAATGGGAGATACCTATGCACAATTTTTTAACAAACTCAGAGGGAACGACATCACATTTCTTAAGTTTTCCTATCAGCTTTGAGAAACGAGGCTGTACACAGCAGTCTGAGCAAAGATATCCAACTACCAGCTAGTAACAGATGTCTGAAGGTGAGCAGTCAGCAGTGGTGGGCAATAGGCCCTGCTGTGCTGCATGCTGCTCTGGATAACATATGCTGCCTTTGTACAGATGGTGAGGGCCAGCAGCCTCAAGAGCAGCAGAGCTGCAGATCATCATCCCTCTGCAGGACCCTGGGGCAAGCAATGAGACCCATATCTTGGTGTGTGGGGCATTAAGTTCCACACCAGGAATACCATACATGCATCTGCTCTGAAAGGTACGTAACTCCTTCATCAGCTATACTGACTTGGAAATTGGAAGCAACATATTCAAATACACCCATGTTCCTTTATTACAAATTGTTCTTGCTCTGATCTCCCTATGTTCCACCATTTGGGGGCCTCAGAAACCTCACTTTTGAAGTGCGAGAATGCTTGAGTTCCACTGCTTTGTAAGAAGCTGCAGGAGCTTGATGGTGGGTTACTCTACTCAGTGAGAGACTAGAGCATGCATACATGATGTAATTTGAAATACTTTTTTCAGTTCAATCTCCAAAAGGAGATCAGGGAAATAAGATAATACAGAGAATAAGAAAAAGATCACTGGAACTGCTGAAAACATGTTTTAGTTGAGAACACTGCTCCAGTAAAGGATCTGAAAATTTTAAGTACCCTGTTAGTTCTATTCCGCTCTGAAACTTTGTAAATTTGATGTTATCTTTATATATTTCCACACATTTCTGTCCTAAAAAATATTATGTTTAAAAAATCCTCTCTGAGTGATTAAAATGTAAATTTTACAAATATTTGTTTTTGTACAGCATTAGTCACAAAATCTCTGAGTTACCTTCCTTTATTCTTTTGGTTGGAGTCCATACACTGCAACAATAAACAATTACTTTTTATCATTCAGTGTTACGCTTTGAAAACTCCGTGCATTGGTGGAAATGACTCAATTGATTTTACTGTTGATCTTTTGGTTGAGAAAGGTGACGGGCAGTCTCTAGAACTGTATGCATCTGTGCATGAAAGAAGGTATTTAGACCTTAAGAGATAAACTGATTTGTTTATTTTTTAATATCTCTGTCCAGAAACACTCTTATCTCTTCTCACAGTATTCTGACATAAATTTTCCTTTCCTTTTAATGACTTTCTGTCACCAATTACAAAAGATGCTTTCATTTTTACTTCAGTTTAGACTTGGAAATGATATAGATGAAACAAGATTATTAAACATGCCACATGTGTGAAATACCCCTGCTTTCATTCAGTCCTACTTAGGGATTACTTTCACGCTTCAAGAGAACTTGGAAAGACACAAAAATTGATGTATTTGGAAGTGGTTCATCCTTAATCCTCCCCTGTGAGAATGACAATATATATAGGAACACATACCCATGCGTATATGTGATGTCCCAGATTTCAAGAAAGACAGGTAGCATGGTACAACAATTCTTACATTTCATTCTAAATCCAGAAAGTATGACTTTAACCATGCATATAAGAAGGTTCATTTTGTGTACGATCCCACTCTTCCTCCTCCACTGTGTCTAATAAACATTCAGCTTGTCAACCTATAGGACTATAATACAATCACCAAAGCTTCCAGCTATAGAGAAAGAAAATCAGAACGGAATATACTATTTTAGCACTACATGTACGTGCTTGAACAGCAGAGTTCTCCTGTGAAGCATTATCCAATCCGATCCAGTGAGATGTGTCATATATTTTTAGTGAAACACAAAGCCCAAACCGCATCAGTTCCTCCTGCTGTTCTCCAAGACCAGTAGTGCCCTTCCTTACTTTCAGCTATCCCTTTCCCCCTGGTAGGCACTGAGCCATGCCAGCAGGGCAGCTCCACACTGAGCAAGCAGCTCCACGGGGAAAGCCGAGTGCAGCTCCACCAACATCTCTCTCTCTCACAGCATTGCTTACTGGCCACATGCATAGCCACACCACCTGAGTGACTGATGCGCTCTTGCATCTCTTCAATTTGAATTCTTCTGTATTTCCTCCTTGTACTTAATGCCATTTGGGCAACACAGAAGTGCCTGAATAACCTCAAGGTGGTTTTGGTCACTACAGTTAAAAAAAATAAAAAGAAGAGCACAATAACTCAATTTGCCTTAAAATTATTTGAGGGCAGGTTCAGTATCTTCTCTGTTCTCAAGAGGGAGAAGCATATAATCAGTGCCCTTGGTTCAGTAAAGGACAGGGTAACCGAGCACATACATGCATGCAATTTTGTCTTTACCAGTTCTCTTTTCATTACGTTTATTCTCAGAACGGTGACCTCTAAAATTGCAAATGCTGAAAAAATTCAAGCTTCTGTCAGTAGAAAGTGTAAACAGAAAAGTGGAGCAGGAAGGAAGAAAGGAAAAGCCAGTAAATGTTTTCTTCTTAAACCTTAAATATTTGACTTTCCTCTCTATTTCCTTGTATTTTAGACTCTGTTACAAATAAAAAAATACATACATACATATAACACTAAAAAAAGATCGTAAAGATCTTCCAAATTTAGGAGACTAGTCATTGCAATTATGCATAACCGTTCTTGAGAAACATAAGGCATTAGCTACACAAATAATAGTTTATACTTAGTATTCTCAAAAATAACTAGAGGAGTTAAATATACTGAAATGTTCTACTGTCTGCCCAAATGTAAACTCTAAATCACCAAATACATTAAATCAGCAATTCATTTGCTTAGGTTCATTAAACAGAGAAAGTAAAATTGTTTCCTTTTTCTAATTGAATTCTGAATGTTGTGCAGTGTTCATTTGTTTGGGGGAAGTATTTCATATTATGTTTTAAAACTGAAAACTTAAACAGAGCGAAGCTGGCTGGTTGATCCAGGTGAAATGAGTCAACAGATTGCCAGATGCAGGAGCTGCATGTGCGACAGTTGGAGAGCAAGCATTTTATGGATCCAAAAACCTGCTGTGCTTTTTTGTCTTTTCTTCTTTTTGCCAGGAGTCACCGTCCAGCTTTTATCTGTAGGAAATGTCCATGGCTTCAGCCGTGGTTAGCTGCTCTCCCTCATGTGCAGCCAACCATCAACAAGTAACATTTCCTCCTGCTGCGAGAATGCTGCATGCAATCTATCTCATGACTGCCAGCAAGGGGGTTTCATTAATCAGCCTGTAGGAGGTGCTGGAAGAAGGCAAGGACAGACTGGGAACCAGGAAAATAGCAGATGTCTGAGCAGAAGACTTAAGAGTAACCCAAAATCCACACCAGAAATTAATCTTAGGTTTGTGTTAATGCACTGCCTAAAGCCCATATATCATTGTGTTATTTCCAGACTTAGATTTCACATAAAGTTTCTAAGATCTTTTGCTGCACTTCCAAAAGTGCCTTCTTTCCTAAAGTAAAATCATGATGTTTGGAGGAGGCTCTCCTGGTCCAGCTGCAACCTCAAAGTGATTCTCTGAGATTACTATATAAAAAAAAAAAAATTATGAATTACTGCTAAAAAGAATTCACTATTTAAGTTACTGGAAAGGACGTAACTTAGGTACTCAAAAAAAATTAAGCTTTCTGTAATATGGCTGAGAGACACTGGTCAAAACATTAACCCATTTTAGTGCTTGCTCATGATGACTGTCCAGAATAGATGGGATTTGAGTAGGCTGCATAATTTTCACATGTATGTCAGTAGCACAGCTTAATAATTTTACCTCAACTCCATTTCACTTCAGTTTAAGTGCTGATATCAGAACTGAACTTTGCTCCAGCACTCAAGACCTCACTGCTCTTGTTTCAGCTACCTAATCCCCTGAACAACCCTCTTCCAGCACAGCAACACTGACAGTTTCCAACATGTTCATGTATCAGGGCCAAAGGGTATTCTTTAGCACTGGGAAACAGCAAGATATCTTGCTTACCTGACCCTGCTCCAAATGTCCAGCCATTTGTACCAACTTGAAAAAAGTCCTGGAGGGTGGGATGCTGCCTTTCTTTGCCAGGGATGCTCACAGCATCGCACTGTACAAGCTGCACAACATTCAAGATGTGACCAGTGTGCTAGCACGGCTGAAGCCTGAACTTCTTCCCAACAAGTTTAAACATATCGAGTGAAAAAGCGTACCAGTGATTTTTAAATGCCAGCATTTGAGTCTTGTCTGTTATACCGGCATTTTATACATCAAGTCATCGGTTGAGATAAATCAGATTAAAGCCCCAGAAATTCACAAACTTCTGCTGTGTACTACTTATACTAGCTCAGCTCAGATCTCTTAATTCTTTAAGACAGTCATTTTCCATTTGAATAAAAGGGAGCGCACTCAGTCAAATCTAAAGTTTTTCAGAAACCTAACATTAACTCAGTCACTTTTCCTCCCAAATTCACGATTCTGATGTACTCAGAAACATTCACTCAGCTTTTTTAATGTACCACCATTACATTCACTTTACCAAGTTAACACTCTCTTCTTTGTTATATAACTTAAAAGAAAATAAATACAATAAATCCACTTCCCCCCCTCCTTTTTCAAGGTCAAATAAGCAAAGTCAAAACTTTAATTAGAGAGAATATAAACACAAGATTCTGATATCAGCAATAACTCAGCACAGCTTAATTAAGTTCCCTTTTAAAATATATTTTTATCAGGAATTAATAAAGGCTTTGCTATTATATACATATTGCAGATATATGTTGGGCCCTAAAAATTAAAGATGCATCTTCAGATAATGAAGATTATAAAAGATATTCAAAAAGTAATGGGAAGATACTCTGCTTCAGATAGTAATGATGTTTCATTTAGTTTACTAATAAAACATCCATGAAAGACAGACTACAGCTGGCTCTACTTGAAAAAACACCTCACAGTTCACACAGATTCATATACCAGCATGGGCATTCTCTCCGAAGCACTGAGAATCATTTTTTCATTAACGTTATTGAGTAATTTCATATCCTCAAATACCTACTAAAAGATACTTATGGATCCTCATTCCATCTTTTTGTGAAGTATTTAAGGAAGTGGTAGAACTGTGGACTGTGAAACAGGAGTTTTAACTTTTAGTTTAAACTTTTCTTTTTTTAAATTTGATTTTATTTATTATTATTATTATCTTTGTTAAGTTAACACACTCTTAAAGAGAGCACCTAATGTACACTAAAGAAGCTGACTGTCTCGAAAAAGAATAGCTTTCTCTGTATAGCAGTCACTAATAATGAATAATCCTCTCCTTTCCTTCCCACAGCTCCTCCTTCCAGGGGGTTTGTTTTGCTGAAGGCTGGTGGTTAGAAAGAGGTGGAGCAGGCACGGCGTGGAATAATAAAGGCAACATGCTGCAAATTTCTGGCTAATTAAGTGATATCTCCACAGGAACGTTGGCTATCCAAGCGGAATACTTGAACACAAGAACAAACCAGACATTTTCCCTCAAAATTACAGTAATAAAAATACCACTTCACTACCACTCAGTTGCCATATATTATTTCTTATTTTCATGCTCAACATGAAACTGTTGCACCTCAAACTAAAGGGCAATCTAAAGAAGCTGTAAATAGCCCAGAGAAAAGCCGGTTTGGCTGAAGTAAGGAAGTATGTTTTAAAAAAAAAAAATATAATAATCTACAGTAATACCAGGAACATGCACAAGTCACTCAGAACACGGCCCCTCCAGAATCAGAAGCCCTCTCTGAATTGAAAGACTAGTTTTAAAGAACAGAGCTTATGTTCCTGTCTTTTCTTAATCATACTCTGGTATCAACTCTACTGGTGACCATATCAGCATCTTCAGAAAATGTTTGTTTGTGCTTGTGTTCCAGTAAGAAGGACTCTACTTTTCAAAGGCCACATCTTGTCATGACCTCAGTGATGAACTGAATTTACACAGAAAACCGAGAAGTGAAAGAATGCTTGAACAGACTTCTCTTTATCTTGCTTTGATATCACAAATCGTACAGCCAAGCTTATGAGTGTGTTTACCTGTGGAAAAGCTGGGATTCACCTGAAATATTCTTCTTGATATTTCTTCTCAGGGTTATTAATTCCATGTGTATTCAATGGTAATGACAAAAAGGAATGTGAATTTAGATGCTTTTATTGCCCCAACACTGCAAGAAATTAATATTAAAATACGTACACACAGGAGAGACCAATATGGAAATTTCCACAGAAACACACACTTTTTTACTATTTGACAGTTATGTCATTAGGATCTAGTCGTACTTTCATACGGACTTCTATAAAGGAACTTTATGTTCCTGATATATCTACGCTTGATATTAAGTACTACACAGTTCTACACTGGTATTAGAGACCCCAGATATCATTCAAAATAAGAACCTGAACTACAGCTCTACGCCAGCAAGGTAAATCAGTTGGCACCTTTAGACACATGGTGGAAGTGTGTACATTTGCCATAGAGTTCAGTACTTTCTGGAATGAACAGTCACATCAAGCAGAAGTGGCATAGGCTGCACCATGAACAGTATCTACACTGTTCTTTCTGTAGCTAGGGACAAAATTACTAGCATGAGTGTTAACTTATTAGTATGGAATATACTTAATAACTAAAGAATAAGATCATCTGCCCTACAACTGCTGTGGCAGTACCAGCAAATAAGAAAACAGAGATCATTCTAAGCATATATTTTCACACTTTGGTGTCACATACACACAGGACTCAAAATGAAGAACAGAGCTGCTTTTGGGCTTCACATTTTCTTTATGTCATCTATACAAACTCAGTACATTTTTCAAGGTTTACTATAAAAAAGCACTACCCTAGCTCTGTGAACTCCTGCACTAAAGCTCTTAATTCGGTTATGGGATACTTCAGTGGTTAAACTGCTGACAAAAACAGGATGTGAAGAATAAAATGTGGTAAGAATAATATAAATAATTAGCACAAAATCAATCATCAGCTTACAAACTAACCAAGAACGCAAGCTGACAATGCTTAAAACTATGAATGTTTTACAGTGTCTTTATAACACAGCCTACTGTTTTTTATTTAACCAAGAAGTACCTCCAGCAACAGTAAAATAATACAAAATTAATTTCAACCTCTCAAGTTCAACTACTAAATACTGAATTTGGGTCTATTCTTCCTCTTTTTTTTTTTTCTTTTTTTTTTCCCCCCCCTTTCTTCAATTTTATGCTCGATAATGAAAGTGTATTAAAAAGAGAGTGATCAAGGGAGGTTCTCCTCCCCCTCTACTCTGTTCTAGTGAGTCCACATCTGGAGTACTGTCTGCATTTCTGGGATCCCCAGTTCATGAAAGACAGGGATCTCCTAGAGAAAGCACAGCAGAGGGCCATGAAGACGTTTAAGAGCCTGAAGCATCTCCCTTATGAGAAAAGGCTGAGAGACCTGGGTCTGTTTAGCCCAGAGGAGAGAAGTCTGATAGAAATCTGATCAATGCTTATGTATGTTTCATGGTTGGTAATCAAGTGGACAGGACCAGGTTCTTTTCAGTTGTGCCCATTAACAGGACAAGGGACAACGGGCACAACTTGAATAATAGAATCACAGAATGGCCTGGGCTGAAAAGGACCTCAAAGATCATCTAGTTTCAACCCCCTGCCACGGGGAGGGTCGCCAACCACTAGACTGCCCAGAGCCACATTCATCCTTGCCTTGAGTGCCCCCAGGGATGGGGCATCCACAATCTCTCTGGGCAACTTGTTGCAATGTGACACTACCTTCTGAGAGAAAAACTGGAACACAGGAAGTTCCACCTGAACACGAGGATAAAATTCTTTAGTGTGAAGGTGACATAGAGCACTGAAACAGCTGCCTGGAGAGATTGAGGAGTCCCCTTCTCTGGAGATATTCAAAACTCACCTGGATGATTTCCTGTGCACCATATTGTATGGAACTGCTCTAGCAAGGGGCTGGACTAGGTGATCTCCAGATCAACACCCCTTCAACACCTATCATTCTGTGATTCAGTAATCTGAATTTATTCTTCTTGTCTGGATTTATTCTGCAAACATTTTCCCACATTCCACTAACAAACTGTGTCTCAAGTCTCTTGTATTTAATATTAACAAAACACTAAAACATTTGGAGCTGTAAAGTGAAAGTCAGTCTGGATCAATGGAAGTGCGTGAACATTTTCACATGCCACTTGAAAGTATTAATGACATGCAGTCATTTGCTGACGATATGTCGATTCCTTCCCAGCGAAAATTACTGGCCATAAATCAGGCAAACATTTACAGGAATCTGCAAATGAAACAGCTAAATCCATGATGACAGGGAGCCTCATAAAAGCAGCCCATTTATTCCCTCTGAGCACTCATCCTCACCAGAGGGATCAATAGCAAACCTCATACAATATACTTCTAAATGTCACGCTGCAAATCCTCTTTGCATTTATGCAGAAGGAAAAGACCCCCCCTCCAGTTTTAGAGGCTGAAATCAAGTAAAAACCATATTAAATGTCTAAAAAACATTACATCTAAGAAAAAGTCTTCTATTCTTAGACCTGTGATTTTAATACCTGTTCTTCTGAAGTGTTAGGATTGCAACAGTCAGTAAGATAAAGATTCCAACTAGAAAATGGACGACAAGGAATTAAAGAAATGTGTTCACCTACTCTCTGGCACTTAAAAAACCCAACATGTTATTCAGGTATATGACACTGTATTGAAAACTGTCTGTCTCAGGCCTTCTAGCTTCTGAAAACTGATGAAGGCAGTATTAAAGAACCAGTTAAACAGCTTGGTGAAACAGAGCCAGACAAAGGTATAGTTCTTTGACTTATTAAAGTCACTGACACTTCAAACTGTATGACAGAGTTAAGCAAAGCAATATTTCTGGAAAAGCAGAGATAAATGACTAAACTTTATAATCTTCAATGTCTATATCGGTATTGTAATTTGAACAATCAAATGTATGTAAAATAAGAGCAGAAGCACCCTTCCACAAATTGTAATTGTTACATTTAGACTAGCTCTCCCCACCCTACCCACACAGTTTTGGACTTGCTTGGACCCAAGCTTATAGAAAACTGTTCGAGTACTAAATGTCCACTGCAACCCAGAAGCACTGGGTCAGCTTACTGCTCTCAGGAGGTATAAAAGAAATAAGAGTTTACAGTTGACACTATATTCACACCTACTTCCAACCAACTGGAAACGAAAGTCATTTTATCGGACTTGCGAACTAAGATCATACGGGCTAAAAAATTTTAAAACTTAATAAAATACCTTCTGGGATGAATAATCCTTTCTGTGCAGTTAGACATATCTAATAAGTACTTAAACCCATTATTTCAATAAGAAATTAGTCTCTAACAACAGAAATACTCCTTATGCAAATAGAATATCCATCCTGAAGGACAGATAAGATGTAACTCAGGAGAGCCTCTCAACTGCTTAACAAAAGCCAAAATGTTCCTAAGGAGAAACACCTTAGAGCTGTTCTCAGGCAGCTTCTTCAGGCAGTGTCACACATTTTTTAACTTATATTACACTGCCATGACTGTGCTGACTGTGCAAGAGCTCACCACATAAGAATATGCATCCCTCTCCCATGTCATCAAATGTAAAGCATTAAAAAAAAAAAAAGAGAAGCTTCGCACAAGCAGTTGGAAACAGCTGTAGAGTACAAATTTAATCCCACTAATCCCTTGTCAATTACAAGGAATGTCCTAGCATAAAGTTGTATCAACACTGCAGTTTTTTCAAATCCACTGAAGAATGAATGATGCCATCCTTTCCCTCTTTCCACTTGGATTGCATTCAATGTGGTTCCCTTAAAGGATTAGAAACACTGCCTGTAATAAACACAGGCATCAATTTTTAAAATCTGCTCTGAAAATGGCAACATTTCACAAGCTGTGAAAATGCTTTGGTTTAGGGCATGGCCTGAGAGGCAATAGGCCAGCAGGATAGCACTGGGATTAGCCCTAATTACCTCATGTTTCACCTTAATTAACTACTGATACAGAAGGTAAACTCTGCAGGATCTGTGGTGAGACCTTAGGCCAGTAGGCAAGATATCTAAGCCGTCATTGTTTACACACGATAATCTCTCTTTTGAATTTGGTTTAATTGCTCAAAAAGATTAGTTGAAGGATATGCATTACATATTGATTAGCAATGCTAAGTAGATATCATATAATTTTCATGTGTCTTCCACATACGCAGCGTAACACTTTCCGAGGCACATTATTTATTAGCCAATTGTCAAAGGATCGGCATTTAACTTGGGTTATGACAGCATCAATCATGATGAAGAAGAAAAAAAACAGTCCTTTGCAGCATGACTGGTGAGAGAAAAATACAAAAAAGGATCTTTCGCTCTGTTCCAGCAGACAGCATTGTGGCCCTCCATTATGAGGGGTAATCCCTTCCTCTGTGCATCTCCAGTTATGGCACAAGAAAACTAGGACCAGAGGGGGAGCAGCAATAAAGCAGACAGCAAATGATATGTGTTTTAAAAGTAGATCACAAGGCTGTCTTGCTTCTTGTTCTATATGCTCATGATTTTTCATTCTGCTTTCCTTTTTTTTTTTTTTTTTTCTTTATGAGTTCTTATTTGGTCTTGGCAGGTCTTGAAGATTGCCAGATCACCAGATTTTGTACAAATCCAAGCAGAAACTAATTACACATTCTGCACAACACAGTAATTGTCAAACATAGGAAAAAAAAAGTTTTTGCTATGTGCTACTCTGCTCACAAAGAAACCAATTACAAATACATCTTTTTACTAATAAAGCATACAACAATTAAAAACAAAGAAAAATTGGTGCTTTCAAAGATC
The DNA here is from genome assembly GCF_019232065.1 of Centrocercus urophasianus. Lineage (NCBI taxonomy): Eukaryota > Metazoa > Chordata > Aves > Galliformes > Phasianidae > Centrocercus > Centrocercus urophasianus. Next base: position 21,038,454 of record NW_024884364.1, read on the forward strand.
TTCTGACCTCAGACACCTTTGAAAAATTACAAATATATTTCGTTAGGAAGGTAACTTTGATTTAATGTAACACATAAACTCATCAAAACAAAACATGGCCAGAAATTATAAGGTGGCATGAAGGATTACAAAATATTTATGCCAAAACCCCAGAATCTTAAATCAAATGCATTCACTGAAGTTTTAACTCAGCTTTAAAGTTCAAGACCTCAGATTTTATCTGTACTGTAAGCATCAATTAAATTTATGAAGTAAAGTTGTTTGTGTAAGAGTTTTACTGTAACCTCAAGGACTGAAGGGCATACAATAAAACATCACATTTCTGTGGAAATGTGTGTCGCAGCCTTTCTTCTACACAGCACTGTACAATATGTGCATCCTTAATTTACATCCAGTGTTCTCCCACCTACTTAAAAGGCAACATCCCAGATAGTCTTTGTAACCTCACAGTACTTCTTTATTCCCTGCTTCATTTAACACTCACAGTAGCAAAGCAATGCACACTATCCATTTGAAAAGGCTCACAGACCACTTGCTACTCATCAGAGGTGGCAATGGAATTGAGAACTTTCCCTGGGATCTCACTTTCTTTGCATGGATGAAAAACTGCTATTCAGAGCGGGACAGTGTAATTTCACTGGTGACTGGTGCCTATTCCAGATCACTGCTTCATTGGTGTCATCATCTGCTCTGAGCAAAAAAATTCCTACCTGCTTACTTGACTGCTAAAGTTTCAGAAAACATTTAAATAAAAAAAAACAGAGTACTTAACGGAACTTTGACAAAAGCTGCTTGACAAACACCTTCACTTTGCAGAAGGCTAATATTGACACAGAGGCTGCAAACAGTTGCTTTTACTTGTTTGTTTTAAAAAATACACTTAAGCAATAATAGCTCTGAGGGACTTTCAGGACTCTGGACATACCTGTGTTTGCAGAGACAATAATGCAAGGGAAAATAAAAAATATTGAATTAATTCACATACACTATCATGCTGTAATTGCATAAAAAATAGTAATACCCAAAGACTGCAGTGGATGGAAAAAAAGTGTAATTTTTTCATTGTAAATGAACACAGAAAAAGGTTCTGCTTTCCACAACTGACAATATTTCAAGATGTTTTCAATCTATATGTTAAAAGTTCCATACATGTCTCTATAAAATATAACATTTCCTGCATATGATTCAGATCGTTTATTCATACATTAAAAAGTGCCAACTATGGTGCTTACGTGAACCCAAGTGTTCTTTTTTGTATAAAAAGCCAGAAGGCCTGAAGTTTTATCAGATTTATGCATAGCCTAATCAGGCCTTTATGATGGTCTGCTCTTTGAATATTTATTACCAGACTAATTATTGAGCTTAATTATAATTCTGCATGCTTTCAACATGTAAAAACTTGTTCAAAAACATTAAAGCAAGTAGGAAAAGTAAGCATGTTTAAAAAAACAAAACACTTTTTCTGTAAATATATCTTGATGGTGAATTGATTACTAACATAGCTATAAGGTAAAATCCTGCCTTCATTGGATTTAAAGAAGTCAGGATTTCTTCCAGCAACCCATATAGGTGGATTATTTACCTTATTAGAGAATATTTGGCCTGTAGTTATCTGACATCAAGCTGTGATCTCATCAGCTCTCATACACTCAGCAGGGAGGGGCTAAAAAAATACTTCAATGCAAAATCTCTTAGAATACCCTCAGGGCACCCCAGCTATGGAAGACAGTGGGTTAGTTGCTGAATGTTTTCCTTTGGCAGTAACGCTGACCCAGTACCCTGGAAGGATGCCTTTTTGCTACTGGAGGGTCATTTGTACAAGTAAATGAAAACTAATGATCTCACTACATGGCTTTGGATTGAGTATTTCCTAAACTGAATGTTCTTTTGTTTTCTGTGTTCTTGCAGATTTGAAGCAACTGTTAGGCAGAAATTCTTTGCCATTCTAATCTTTTCTAGGACAACAAGGATTTTGTATTTTGTGGTTCATCTACCACCTATTAAAAGGTGATATCTGCAAGAAAATAAAACACAATTTTCAGTGTATGCAGATACCAAATTGCAGAGCACTACTTAGAATCACAATTATATTTTCTGATAGATATACAATTTATCATTATTTTACCTTCTTTTTTAAACTGTACTCCTCTGCTATTTAAATGAAAATACTTTAACAAAGGACAAAAATATTTTGAAATACTGTTTTAGTAACAACTGTCTGTTCATCTGAAATCTGACTAATAAGCTGACTGCCTAAGTCTTTCAGTCACCTGGAAACAAATGGAACATTTAAAAAATACCTAGCAGTTCTCAATGGAACATTTTTAATGAATCCAGGATCTTCACACAGCACTATGACATTTGGAAAGGATCAGCTCATAGTTAAAAAACAAAACAAAGAAATTCACAAAGGAAAAAAGTGATTTTCATTAACCAAAGGATAGAAATTCACCTTTAAGTACAGAACTAGGAATGTCCTCAGCACAGTGCATTAGATTTGCTTCTACACTGCACATCTACTGACACAAATATGAACTCTCACAGACTCCCCCAAAAAACAAACTCAGGTTCTTACCAGGATACATGTGAAGATTTCATCATAGTTAGAATATTAATACCAAATTGCATCAAGCCATTTAAACTCTGAGAGGCTTTTAAAACCTCTAGTGAATTCAAGTTCATGTTTTATGGTGTCTTCTACTGAATGCAATGGCAGAACTCTTAAGGAATCTTTATTGTGTTTTTGTTTACTGATTTTGCCTTGAATGATCCTACTTTGCTGCTTACTGGTGGGAAATTAGGAGAAAACAAGAAAAAGCAATTTGAAAAAACAGTAGCATATACATTTTCCCCCAACAGCTACATTGAATCTTCCTTCTAAAACATGTTCCATCTGAAATAATAACAATTCCTCCTTGATTCCTCTAAGATGCTAGGTGAAAGTAACTTCGTGAAGATTGGACAGACTTTGTCAACTTTCTTACTTCATCTTCATGTTCAATTGTTCTAAATATCTTTGTATTACCAGTGAATCGGGGCTTGTAAGGAAAGAGCACAAGAGCTGAATTTCCGTCTCAGTTCAAAACACAAATTACTGCTCTATGCACACTTAGGCTTGTTCCTCTCTCAGATCCAGTTGACATGAGACAGTGTCAAAAATACATTTGCTCTTTGCCACCAAGTGGTCCAAGCCAATCAAGAAGAGATTTTTCAACACCTCATCAACGTTGGAAAGGCACACACTCAGGTCTCTTCTCTACTATGACAACTGCTAATGCAAAAGGATAAAAAGGTTGAAATAAATATTTAGGAGGTCAGAAATTCTTTTCATGACATTAGTTATAGTCAGATCCTGGTTTTCCACTTCTGTGGAGGAGAGATGTAATATTGAAGTATGTCTTCTCTCTGCAAACATCACTGTGTTTACTGAAATTATGTTTTGCTGGCTGTTAACTGATGCAAAACCTGCGGTGCTGAGATTATCACCAATTTGAATGCATGTGCAGTAATGGATTTTTGGAAATTGGACAGGTTTTACAGCATGCAATATCCAGCCAATATTCAAATTTCACTGATACGTACACCAGACAAGCAAAATGGACAAGTGACACTTCAAACGGGTTTCTGAAGTAGAAATTCCCCTAATATTACTCACAAGGGAATATTACTAGCATCGTAAATCATAAAAGGAAAGAAAAATCATAGAAATCAAGTTCTGTGGATGAATACAGAAAGTAAAATTTAAATACTAGCTATTCCATCACCACAACTCTCTAAAGACTGAAAGTGACCTAATAGGATTTCCTTGGTATCAGTAAGTAAAAGTTTGCTTAATTGCTACTTCATTTCGGTGCCTGGGTTAAGAATTAATATAATTTTACAGTCATCTCAATTGTTAAGAATGCTAAGAAGTAGATACAAGACGAAGAAAAAAGAATAATTAAAACTCCTGACAGGAAGATGCATTAGACTCATCTCTCAAGGGATGTAGTAGAAACCCAGGCCCTGCAACTTTTAAGAGAACAGACAAATTGCTAGAAAATACACAATTGGGAACAATCCTTCAAAGGTAATGAGACAGGAAACAGACCAGAGTTTTTTCTTCTGCTTACTTCTTACTTTTTATAATTGATTCCATACCACTTAGTGTTGTCCCTAGAAATGGATGTAAATCATTATTTAGGTAGGGGCAGCGAGGAAATATCAAGAAGATTGCAGTTATGTAAGAAGTACTTACAAGTTTTGCATCTGTGGGAGATTTTACTTATACACCTCTCCACTGAGACAAAATTTAAATGCTTGATCAATTATCTCTTTCTAAACATCCCTAAAGGTCAGATATCCATGATTTTATGACAGTTATCAGTTTCTGATGCAAATAATTATGAAATATTGCTGACTCCTTCCAGAGAGAACACGCAGATTCAGCTGTGAAATTGTTACTTATCCTCTCACAGGGCCTCCTGATGCAGAGTCCCAGCAGACCTACTGAGGCTCAAGGCTGAGGAGAGCTTAAATTAGCAATGCATTAAACATATAGCTAACAAGTCTACATTCGTTTATGCAGCTCTCATATAGCCAATCCCACAAAGACGCAATAGGTCCAAAGCCCAGAATGTCTAAAGAGGACACTAGAAGGCTTTGTCAGTAATTAGCTAAGACATAAACATCAATTCAATAAATAAGAAGCCCTGGACACAGAGAACAGAAGTTGTTTGATAAGAGGATTAGGAAACAGGCTTGCTGTAATTCAAAACACTTTTTTTGTATGCTCTTCACAAGGAAATGGTAGCTTTTATTCAGTCAGTGACAAAGCTTAAGTAAAGAAATTCAAATTTCTGTCAGGTAAGATACTCAGCCACAGCAGTCTTTTCAAAGTTGCTCCTGAAGTTCATTCAATATACATTCCCATATGGGATAATATGTATATTATGTTTATATATATATATATATATATATATATATAAACATGATCATAGCTATTATCCTTTTCTCTGTCATGGTAAATAGCTTTATATCAACCACTAAGTTCTACTTTGTTCTTTTTTCCTGATTCTCCCCCTAGTCCCATTGGGAAGTGGGGGAATGAGTGAATGACTATGTGGAACTCAGCCACCTGCTGAATTAAACCACAACAAACAAAATTACTTTATTCTTTGCTATTTATGGATACATATTTAACCTAGAAGTAGCTGAGTTCAAATTTGAATTGCACGGAATACAACCCACTTATCACTAAGCAGAATATAATACGTGATTAACATTGTTATTATAACAGAGTATACAATACGTAAAAAATACTGAGCCTTTGTCAAATACTACACAAGTGAGTTAAGATTTTACCTTTTAAAATTTCTAGATTACACTTAAATGATAATGATTGATATACAAACTTGTTTCTTGATTTTGCCACTTTAAAGCTTGATGTTCAAGATCCGCCTTCATTATTTTGAACTATTTACCACTCATAGAACAGAGAAAAAGTGCTATTACAAGAGTTTTTCATCCTCTAGCTGCCCCAGCATTATAACTTGGGTTAACCAGAAAAATGCTTCCATTTTCCTTGGTTGCCTTACAATATAAAATGAAGTTAGCAAGATGAAGACAAATGGCACTATAGCTTACTGCTGATTGGTTAAAGTATTTTGTATATGTTGGAAAATTCAGGACATCCATCCTAATTGGCAGTGGACAGGACACTTTAGCAACTGTGACTGTGCAAGACAGCGATCTATCCATTTTAGGGTCAAAGGGTGAGGTCAACAGGATAGGCTGGTGATGTTATTATCTGACATATGGGTTATCTTCTATAAACTCTGTCTATAAGACTTACAACATGTGGTGAACTCTGAGGTAGATATTAAAATCGGGAGCTCAAGATGCTTAGTGGGTTGAACAAGAAAGTAAAGCACCTTTCTTACAGCGTAATTAAGTGCCTGGGCGGTAAAATTATTGATGTGAACACAGTAATAGAGACGGAATTAGTACCAACAGAATTGAGGTTTGACAGTAATATAAACACAGATGTAGACACAAAGAAAAAAACCCAACTTTTTTCATGCATAGGTAAACATTACATTTAAAAAAGAGCACATAAAAATAAGACTACAGACACAAAAGTCATTTTGGCATCCTATGGAATGTCTAAATGACATTATTCTAGAAATCCTGTATACTGCACTGCAGTTGAAGAATTCCTTGTATAAAACTGAAAATACTAATTCATACGTGTTGGTTTTAAGCTATCCATTTATATATAGTTGAGAAAAGGCATTGTAGTCATCAAAATTTTTAAGGAAGACTTGAATCATTTTAAGAGCCCTTCACTTAGGAGTACAGCTACAAAACAGAGAGGAAGTACTTCTGCATACTTACATATATGTAGAGAGAAAATAGGTGTATAAACATAATATATTTTTAAGTTTGCATGAAAAATGTCTTATATTAATCAAGTAACTAGATTTAGAATAAGACGTTTAGCCTTTTCTAATAGTACCTTTCTTAACACCAAGAATAACTGACAGGTACTGCAGTTACAACTGAGATTTCAGACTATTACTAAAATGATTTTGAATGTGACAGTACCTGAAATAGGCAAGAAAGCCCTGTATACTAATCAGTACTTCACTGCCAATGTGAGCAACCCACAGTCAGAAAAGTGGCATAAAAATCACAATTTGTTTGAAAACTTTGAAATTATGTATCATACATAAAAGAATTATAGATTATACAGGTGACAGTTAAAAACATTTAATATTCCCAGTGACTTTGGGTTCACATTTTCAAGTTTTTTTCCACAGTTATGACTGTGCTTCTCAAAGACTTACTTGAGGAAGTAATCAGGTAAGTTGCCTGTTTCATCATAATGAGGAATTTGTTTTAGGAATGTTAATGAGCTGGTTAGATATTAGGCTAATCTTCTAGCATGTAATTGTTACCATTCAAAATAAAGACTGACCATGAGATTCCAAATATCTCTTTTGAAAGTCTGGACAGAAATTTTCTTAAAGAAACCAAGAATTGCTGTAACTTTGCTCAGCAGATGATTTCTGTATGTAGAAGCTGTCTTTAGCTTCTCAGTTTCTCCAGTTGCTGAAGAGTTTCTCCAGCTTCCCCTGATCTTAATTTCAACGTTTCACAGAAGTGACGTAATCTTCATTTTTGTTCCCCTTATATATATTGGGCAGCACTATATTTAATAAAATAAAACCACTTTCTCCCAACGATACACCATTTAGGTTATAAAAATGATGGAGCTGGCTTCACAGGCAGGAAATATATGATTACATAATTAAAAATCCTAACACTTCATGGAACAATGCATACTTCCAGTTCAAAATTTACATAAGGAGCAATTACCATTTGCACAAAGTACCATTTGAGTTATTTCTGACAAAAAAAAAAAAAAAAAATTAAAAAAAAAAAGATAATTGATAGCAAGAGGCCTAGAGCAAATTTCCCCTCACTGGTGACAAAAGCTAAGGGTAGGACTGCCATAGCCTGATTCCTTACTCCAAGATCTGGAGAAGGATGTCTGTTCTTCCAATCCTTCTGTCTTCAACAACTCATCACAGGCAGCCACTTCCCTGGGGGCTATGGCAGCATCTGGCACTTCTGCTCTCTGGTGGCAGCTGCAATCATTTTCAGGATAATCTCTTAAAGGCGGCATCTTTATTCAGCTACAGATGTCTTCATCTTACATCCTGTTGGATTCCTCAGGCCTAACATTGTCTCTGCATTCTGGTTTTATCCCTTCGGGTTGGTTTTTCAGTCATACTTCTATCTGAAAGGACTGACAAGCACTCAAAAGATGCTGGAGAACGATTTTTCTTACAAAAAACTCATCTCTTGGTTTCCAGTTTCTCTTTGATGACAGAAATGAAACCCTGAAAAATGATCTAAGTATCTAAAGTTTAAGTGGACTTTTGAGCATCAAGAAACAACAGGAATTCTCTGTTCTGTAGAGAGCTTTCTCCCTCGATTGTTCTCTGCTTGTCACAATGATTTAATTGGCTTCTCTGGCTTCTCTCTTGATAGAGTTACTACTTTATTCTGAAGAGAGTCAGAAGGATTATTTATGAGTAAACTCAGTGGCAGGAAAGGAGCATATTTCATATTTCATATACTTATATACAGCTTAACATAAATCAGTCTTCCAGAAGTGAGTTATTTCTGATCATTTCCACGTGCACTGTTGTAGATCCAGTCTTGAATATTTAGAGGTGACTGGGGACAAAATCATGCATCAAAACTAGCTTTCCCAGGAACACAAACAATAATCTCATAATCCAGGAAGCATTGGTTCCTGCACGAAGGCTTGTTTCATCATGCAAAAAAATAAAAAGGTTTTGTAGAAACTCAATACATTAAAAGAAAGCAGATACAATCTGCTTCAAACTTGCTGTCTGCAATGGAGTTATCATACAGAAAAACACCAATATTGTTGTATTTGGAGAAAGAACCCACCTGTTAAAATGATTTTTTTTTTTTTTTTTTTTTTTTTTTTTTTTGACTGAATCTATCTTTTTCCTTTGATATGAGATTTAAAGTCCATAATCTGAATGATTTCATTGCTGGCTTCCTTACCACACAAGTTTTTATCTCAGATGGCTTAATTATATACTTTTATATACAATATATAAATAACAAATATAAAAATAAATAAATAAATATTATAAATAATAAATATTATAAATAATATAAATAAATATAAAAATAAATATACAATATATTATATATATTATGTGTTGTTAACAAGAAAAAAATAATCAAATTTCTTTTAAACAATATATTTTAAATTTCATGAAACAGGTTTCATTATCTTAAAATGAAAGGTTGATTTAGGAATCAACATGAAGTTATATTCAGTAATTAATATTATTTCTGTTATTAAAAAAAAAAAAATTAGTCCCACAGATACTCTTCCATTTGTTTTTAAAAGAGCAGTATAATTTATCCCGATGCTGACTATGGAGACAACTTGTGAAGATTTTTGTTTATTATTATTATTTTCAGCAAGTAACTCCATCCGTCACCCTTCTGTAACTGACATTTTTATCCCGTTATTATCCCTAATATATTCCACTGAGGGTTTTCTTTCTCTCCAAAGAGGGGGAGGAGATCAGCCAAAGGCATACCCCCAACACCTCCTGCTTTCTAAGCCTGCTCACTAGTCAGAAGTGGGTCAAATGGTCCTCACATGAAAGCATCTAACAAGGTCCCAAAGGAGGCTTCCCTTTAGTGGCAGCAGAGAAAAACACTATTTCTCTTCAGAGAAGATGGATACCGTCTTCCTTTGCACAACTGGGGTACTGATACTTGCCACTTTGAACTTGTTATATTCATGGATGCTATCTGAAATGCTTATATCATTTTGGGAATTAATACCCCAAGATCAGGGAGGGTCTCTGAGCATTTGAAAAGGCTCTGTTCAGACAGAGGCTAGACGTTCTGAAACAATGGAGAACAGCTTAGAAGTTTGGCACTGATTTCCAGCAAGGCATTAAGGACAGATTCAATTTACATATTTTTAAGGTAATAAATTATTTGCATTTTTTTAAACCACATGTTTGCTCAATTTTGTTCTCCCTGCTTTTCTTCAAAAATTTCAGTTTGAATTCAGACCTCATAGAATGCAACATCAGAAAACATGACGTAAAACAAAACTTAAATTACAAAACAAAAAGAAATAAAACATTATTTGACTTCTATTATTTGACAAGGATGGCTGGATGCCAAGTTTAAGTAATTAGGGTCACATGTAAAAAACAAGGAGGATCAGATCAATTAAAGAAATAAACTGTGACAAAATTGCATCAAACCTCCGAACTGCAGCTGAGCCAGAGGCTTTAGTGAAAAGTCCTTCACACAAAGGAGAAAATCTGACACTAATCGCAGGATAAACCTCACATGAACATGTGCATTGACACAGCGCAAAAGTACTGAGTTACCTTATGCACATTTCTGTGCTAGAATACTCACTGCCTCACTTATTAGCTATATAACTTCTTAGTCTCAGCAGTAAAGCCTTCTGCACCACAGGTCTTTCATCAGTTACGCAGACAGCCATGTAATAAATTGTGTACATTTAAGTACATAGTAAACTTGCTTTCAAAGAATGCTTTTTTTCCAAACCACTCATTTTCACTTATTTTTATGATCACAAAACTATAGTTTTCAACAATACGTTTGCATACGAGAAAAGGGAAAAAAAAAAAAACAAACCCAAACAACTAAAGGAAAAGTTCATAGGAAAAAATAATGCCTCCCTCTCCCTCTTCCCCCCTGCTTCAAATCCCATGAAATGAATGGTTAGCTCAAGGATTTGCTGTTTATCTCAGTGCCCCTCAACCCTGAGGCAGGATTAGGCCAGACTCATGTTTGAGCAACTGGAGAAAATCAATGGGTTTTGCCTTATTAATAATTAAAAGACTAATTCACCCTTTCAAGTGATTAAAATCGTGTACAAAATGTATGAATTATTGTAACTGGAAAAGCAGATGTGCAAAAAGGTACACTAGAATAACCAACATATTAAAGGAAAATGTAATTTTCAACGTATATTATAGCAAGCAGGAAGAAAATAAACCACTTAGCATAGTAGTGATTAGACACTTACATGTAGTTAAACAAATACTTTACATGAACGCTAATGGAAGCCTTAACTAATTTCTAGGTGGTTACAACATGTAGAGTAATTGAAACCTAAATCACATTCCGTCAACAACCTACCTGCTGATAGCCGATTCTATCATTAAATAGATGAAGGAAAGCATAAGAGAGGAAAATTACAATTTGCTGGACTAATGGAAATCATTTAAAAGTCATAGCCTCTGGTAAGCACTGAAACACAACTATATTCCTTCTTCTCCCTCTACGTACAAGAGTAACAATAGCCAATGCTTCAATACTTTAACAATCTTACCTATTCAGACACAGCATAATATAGCAGGATGTGCTGTGACATCTGAAAGCTATATGGAAACTTTAAGAAAACTGTTGAGTTTTGTCACTGAAATAAATAGCTGACCTACTTACTTTCTCAATATGTAAGCTATGGAACTATAACTGTGAGTGTTCAAATATTCTCTTTCAATTTAGGTTTGGGTTTTTTTTTTTCATATACACTTGTCCAGTATCATCTTTATATATATCTATGAAAGAGACTTTTGCTATGCAATATAGTTGGCCTTTCTTTAAATCACAGAACCCTGCTATGCTACAGAGACATACAACTTTGCTACTTAAAAATATTTCAGCCACTGAGGCTTTTAATGTGCAGCAGAAGGTAGTGTACATAAAGGTACTTGAAAAACCACAAACTTATTAGTTGAAATCTAATAACGAACACATGAAAGCACATCAATCTTCATCCTATTAAGAGACTCAGAAATTTCCCTTTTCTTGTAAGAAGAATTCCTTTCAAACACCAAGTTCGAGAACAAGACACACTGAGCTCCGAGGGAATTCTTTGTACCCTTTCAGAATACATTTTCACCCTGCACGCCACTGTAACAGAGCACGCAGAAGGAAAAGCATCTGTGGAGATGCTTACAGATTCCTGCTGATACATTATGGCAGGAGTGGAGAATGGAGTGTGGAGAACACTCTTTTTGTGTATGTAAATATGTACATTATGTATGAACAGTATACATTGTATACAACAGTATACAGAACAGACACATTAATGCAACTAAACCAATGGACTACAAAATCTGAAACCATTATTACAATTTACCTTTCAAGTCTCAAGCTTGCTAAACAAGTTCAAATGACGCTCTCAGAAAGTTCTTACACAGTCGAGTTTTGGGCCACAGAGTTATCCAGCAATACACAAAGCCAAGCAATCCCATCGAGCAAGCTGCCAAAACGATGACAAATGCTTCACTGTGCAGGAAGCACTGCTCTGAGTTTTGTTCTCACGCACCATCTCTGCGATAACCTAACTGGCCTCTTGTCTGCTTGTATCTCATTAGACAAGGATGTTTGAGCAGCTGCTTGAAAAGATTTTAGAAACAGAATTTTGGTTTGATAAAATCCAAATCAACCTCCTGTGTCAGCATCTGTCTGTCTGAACAGAATCTGTGCCGGCTGCACGGAGGTCAGCCTCAGCCCTTCTGCTCTTTTTCACCAGAAAGCCACACTTGTCACTCATCCTCCTGGCACAAGTTAACGAGCCACTCCTGCCATAATGAATCAGCAGGAATCTGTAAGCATCTCCACAGAGAAGTATAACACTTGCTAACAAGACAGATCTACAGAAGAAACCTTTGCCCTACTATACAGTGGATTTTTTTATTTATTATTCCAATTTAATTTGGAGTGCACAGATGACAAGAACCTAGGAAAATTGGAAGACTTAAGAATTTTTATATCCCCTCAGGAAAAATGAGGCTTTCTTTTTCTCCCTTGTACTCATCGCTGGTGCATTTTTAGCTGTACTATATCACATTAGAAAACAACATATAGAGAGAGATTCATGCATTTGAATTAAAGCTAAATTAAAGGTATAGGAATTTCTCACAAGATTCTGCCTTTCTCTCTTTCCATGCCAATCCTCACAGCATTTTTCAAATTCCTTCTCTTGGTGAGTACTACCTATTTCTCCTCCCTCCCTCATAGTACAATTATCTAGTTGCTATCGTTATCCATCTGGAATTATAAAAACTACTGTGGTGTAGAGAAAATGCTATTGAAGAGACAGTCAGGTGAAATTAAAATTCACAGAATACACAGGGAAATTGCATCTGAGATGTTGTAAAACTGATCACTTAGGGGGGAAAAAAAAAAGGAAGAAACTTAGCAAATATGCACGGATGAAATATACTGTGTTACTGAGCGATTCAGCAGTGAGAAAGTCCAACCAATTGACAAATGCCAATCAGATCACTGTAACAGGCTTTCAACATTGCAAGTCATTATTCTGCATCATTCTAAAAATATCCAAATATCAGTATCAAAACGAGCCAGCACGCTATTCCACAGTTTTAGCACTGATTTAAAATTGCTAAATTGACTTTCCATTTAAAAGTTACTTTCCAGGATCTTTATCAGGATTTTTGCAGTATCCATTCTTATACTGAGAGGATTTTTTCCCTGATATACAGACAATTTACTGTAAAAGGCCATGATTTGAGGAGCTGAAATAACATCCAAGCTCAAACTGGAGTTTGGCATTTACGCTCAACAATGTAAGGAGGATTACCTACATACATGGATGTTCCACAAAACTGAAAGAAAACCTGCTTTTGCCCTGCAGTTTTCCAAAATAGCTCCATGTCTTCCTTTCTGACACATAGGAAATTTTTTTTTTTTTTTTTTAAAAAAAAAGGGGCTATAGTTGTTGCTTTATATTGGCTTATCTTTGCCAGATGGATACCAGAAAATATTAAAATTAAGAAATAGTACTAATATTTAGCACACATGAAGAGCTGTAGAATGACTGCACTTGAGCTTCACAAGAATTACAAATATTTAAGTAAAAGGAGCTAATTCCTGTCCTGAAATAGTGTCCAAGCATATAGTATGTCTTATAAATAGTAGAAACTTAAAATCAAATTCTTACTCTGTTCCTGACTCCACCTGGGTTGGATTTTATTCATAATATTGCTGACTCTGTATTCCTTTTATTTTCCATGTTTAAAAAAGCTCTATCTGGTAGAAGCCTATCATAATGTAAGACAAAGAGAACGCAAATATTTACCCATGTTTTAATGGTATTTAATTACTGTTATCTGTTTTCTGTTGTGTGTCTTATCGTTCTTCAAGCTTCTGGATTTACCTGGGCAGTTCTGACCCTGATTTTGCTGTAGCTTTGCTCCCACTTGTTCAGTGCAAATCAAGATTAATTCTCACAAGAAAGAGGAGAACTTTTCGCTCGTACTTGATAGGCATTTGAATAACAATTGCTTCTAGGAAAGTATTTAGTGCGGTGGACCATCTCGTATTGTTCTTTGTCCCTTTCCAGATAACACAACAGGTTTGTTTGGCAGCAAAAAACCTCACCTGACAAGGTACATGACTGCTCCCCAGAAGTTTTCCAAAGATCAAGTTACTGTTGCATGCTCCTTACAGGTTTTCTGGTAAGCACTGACAATATTCAGTGCATTTTTAACACCAGGTATGGCGTGACCTCAAAGGAATGTCAGCATCAAGGTTCAGGAGAACAGGAAACTAACCTTTCTGAGAAAGATGGGAATACTGGCATGGCTGAGGTACACAGTTTCAAATATTCTTTCAGAAGAAAAAAAAAAAAAAAATTATAGGCAGTCACAGCCAGTTTTCAGATCACTTGCATACCATGCAGATTACAAGGGCAGTACAAGAAGCATCTAAAACATTTCTGCTGTCAGGGCCCAGCAGATGAAGCCAGGCTCTCCATGTCCCACAGCCCACCCCAGCTTCAGCAGACCTGTCCTTGCCTCCCTCGAGGCTGATCCACATCCCTGGCCATCCATTACTGGGGCTGGAGGCAGAAATGATGGGATATTCACCTTTTCACTGTGCAAATCTGTTATCTCTTGTACAACCAGAGCACAGGAAAAAAAAAAAAAAAAAAAAAAGCAGTGATCAGTGAGCTTGGCCATCTGGTGCTCTTGAAACTTAGGAGGATTTTGCAAATCCTGTTTAACGTGCAGTTCTATGTGAGAATATTTGGACACCGAAGTGCCACATATATACACTTCAGTTCAGCACAGCCTGCCTAATGGTTGCTACCTCCCTCCCCACAAGCATCCACCCCAGTCCTCATTTTGCTGCCTTGGCTGTGCCAGCACAATAGCTTGTGGAACCACACCATGACACAACTCAGGCAACCTCATCTACCAAATCTCCTCTTGTGCCCTTTCTAAAAAATATTCCAAGTGACTGTTCAGTGGATCTGAACAGTGGTTTCACAGCATGGATCCACTAACATGGCTGCCAGCACACCTGAGGGAGCTGGTGTGCCATAGCTGGGCAAGAGATGACGGATGTAGGAATATTTCCAGTGGGTACTGCTGCCAAATGTGGAAACTAGCCTGTAATTACAGACTGCCTAGCTTAGCCTTACCATATTTCATTACAAACCACCTTTATCACAGCTCGTTCCCTAGCACCACAGCCCTCAACTGTAATTTATCTCTTGTGGAATTCGGACCTCAAATTTCTCATCCAACAGTCAGCAGCCCTAATCACCTCTTGCTCTTTGTTCTCCAGTATTTTTTTATTTGCTATGTTTTATCTTCCCTTTAAATTTTAAATAAACATTTTAAGTGACCCAAACATAATAATTATACTAGTGCACAGAAGCTATGTTATGCCTTAGCACTACATAACAATTGCCAACTTACTGGTTGCTCAACTTACAGCTCACAGGGGAATGCCTGAAATACGTGCTGCAGATAGAGATTCTTACAATAAAAACCTTCCAGTAATTACACTCAGAGGTGGCATGTCAAAATAATAATAACAAGAAAACATTAGTATTACAGTAAAGATTTAAAGTTTGCTATTTTCTCCTTTGCCAGGAGGTTTATTCTATTGAGTAGTGCAATTTTGCCATGCCAAAACAGTCAGCCATGATCTCTGAGTAGTTTGCCCTCCGGTCCAGAGCCTGGCTCCAGTGAAAAAAATGGCAGACATAGTCAGAATTCTTGTCTTAAACATGAGCACGGCTTGTCTTCATGCATGGCAGGCATGCAGAGCTGTCAGATGCACTCATCAGCAGTCCCACTGGCCTGCATGCTGCACTGCCATGTACAAGTTGAGCAGAAGGTTAGGATGTGGGGGGAAGCCATCTAAAAACAAAAATGAAGACACTGCAGTTTCAGAAAGACAATCCTTCAGTAAATCTGTTGTACAGCTGTCTCTGATGCTGTCTTGTGGCTCTAACTACAAGAAAACTTCACTTTGAGTAGTCACAAGTCCAAGCTTGTGATTATCTAGCTGTGGGTGTTGTATATGCTGCAGTACTTGCCTCAAGGGAATGACAAATGTCAGTAACACGCAAAAAACACGCCCAGTGTGAAATCAAAGGAATACAGGAAGTTTTGAAGGCATCATTTAAGAGCTCCTCATGCAGAGTTGCTCAGCTGAAAACAGCTATGCAATATACCTCAGAAGATCTAAGTGAGACACAAAAGACGGAAAATCTGACAATAGCTTTAAGGGCTGGCAGGGCATCTTGGAATACTTTAAACCTCCTATAGATTCCATGGAAACAGGAAATGTAAGGACACAGTCTTAAGTATTTTAAATGTCTGATTTATGAAGAATTCAAGAGAAAACACCGACGTCTTGTTAGGGAAAAAAAATTACCCTGTGATCTCAAAGTCTTTGAATTGAAAGGAAAAAAAGGGCATCAAAAGACCAGGGTTTATCACACTTGCCACTTGGGACTGTGCTAATCAGCAGAGGGAAACAGAAGCACATTCATCTTTGCACAGACTCGCCACTGAAATAATCTCTGCAACACCCACTGCTCTGATAAAAAGGACACTTTAGCCTAACACAGCTTTAAGGCCGAGTAGTACATGAAAACAAAGCACAGCTATTTCTGTTACTTCTTTGGTTTCCCCCAAATCCCCATCTGCTGGTTTTCTTTATCATTTTTTTCTTTCAACTCCTGTCTCTTTTGTGTTCCTTTACTTTACACTTCTTCACTTTTATGCATTACTGAAAGCATCTTCCCTTATTTTGATCTTCACTTCTGCAGCACTGATCACCAAAACAATATATCCTCTTCCTCTAAAAGAATCCAAATCCAAACACTTCAGCACTGCGGTGCACACAGTTTGCTGTTACTCCCCAGAATTAAATATTCAAGAAAAATAAAATTATGCCTGAAAATCTAATCTCGCATATTTTTAAGAGCATAAATATTACAATAAAATGGTAATAAACTTGGAAAATTTCCCTTAAAAAGGAAAAGAAAGGAAAAAAAATGACCTTGATAAAAACTTCTTACAAAGGCAATAGAAAAAGTAAACTTTCTTTCACCTCCATTACATAACAAAGCCTACTAGAGTTTTCTTTGGTATTATCAAAATGCAAATTTTCCCATTCGCTTCTGTCCATATCATGACCCACTGAATTCACATCTTTATTTACCCAGTTGTAATCACTTTCCACAATCCCAAACAATAAGCGCAGACATCATTTTTATAACATAATGCCAAGAAATTGAGAGTAAAATTTGATTTTTGCATGCTAGTAATAATAAAAACAAGGGTTAATAAAACTTTCAGTGCACTGGGAAAATATTCACTGGGAAACTTCACGAGAAATGAATGTCCACAGTTGTTCTTTCTATGGATATACCTTTCTACATTTACAGAAATCTCTGTAAGATTAAAATTAACGAATACATTATTTTAGCCTAAGCTAAAATTAGTATGAATTTGTATAGATCTTTTGTACAAATTCATGAGATCCTTCTTTGGATTGTATACAGAAAGCAAAATGATATCTTTTATATCTAAAGTGGAAACCTGACTCTCCTGAACAACACAGTATAGCTGATAAAAATCTAACCTGTATACTTCATGACCCCTGCCCCCCACTTGTCACCAGCAACCTCATATGAAATAGCATATGGAAACTGGTGGTAAAGTGGTTTCAATTACATTTCCTGCCCTATTTTCTAGACCCAAAGGTCAGTGACAAAGGTCAGCCTTTGGAACCAGTCCCTCCTGCTAACCAGAATATCCTACATTAAGAAATGCAAAGTTGTAATGAAACTCAAAGTAAGTGTTGATATTTGTCCATAACTATTTCGTTCATTTTACATCAAGTCTCTTATACAGTTATTCAAAACTTTGAACTTACACAGTAGTGGGTCTTTTGTTCTTTTTTTTTTTTTTTTTTTTTTTTTTTAAATTAAAGAAAAGATACACATGACCCAGTATTGGAAATACTTTCATAGAGACCTAAGACGACTACATTTTGCAACAATAATAATCCTTCAAATGTCTCAGGGATCTTATTTGTGAATAGTAAAAATGAATATCTAGGTGTTACCAGAAGAGACTGTACTTATGAGTTTTTAATATGCTCTCGTGGTCTACAGCAGCATCTCTTTTCCATATACTTAGCCATAACTTACTCCAGGAGGTTTGTGCTATCCTCTACCAAGGAAGTGCAGAGAACTACATCATTCTCTGTACAAAGCCATGGAGTGTTCAAGGCAAAGCTCATGGTTATTGTTGTACACGCACCCTATGAGTGGGGAAAGGCCATACGTCAGATCCCCACGGGTCAGAGCATTACAGTCCCTGCTTTTAACTGGAGGGGATTCTATTTATGTTGAATTCATGTCAGTTCCCACTCCCAAATGCCTAAAAATTAATCTGGAACTTTAAATGAAACACGCTCTAAGCCTTCTTTTCAGCACATGCCGAGTTTCCTTGCAGCAAAAACAATCTCCATCCTGAAGTTAATTTTCTGTTGCCAGAAAACCTACCCTCATGGTTTTCAGTTCCTCTTTTATCCTCCTTATTCTCCTGCCTACGCAACAAGGATGGGCCTTGAGCAAGAGTCATTGAATACCCCCTGAGATGGCCATCATCCTGAGATAAGTCCGCACAAAGGAGCACTTCACAGCTATTTAGCTGCAGCTCATCTCTCTCTCCTTGCCCCTGGCCTTGTCCATCTTGTCCCCCAGACAAAGGATTTTGCCCAGGACTTGAACAAGTCCATCTGTGTCCCCAGCAAGCTTTGAGACACTGATGTTAACAGAATAATATCTTACAGCTTGTTAATATCACTAGACAAACAGAGTTAGCGGGGAGCAACAGCAAGGTGAGACGGTAAGTATCTCAAAGAGAGCTGGCACAGATGGCAGCACACACTGCCCCACTCGCTGCAGCAGTCAGTGGTGGTCAGTGACAAATCTGGGTTAAACAGGACACTGATCTGATCTGTTTTGACAGTGTGGTCTTAAGACTAAGCGTTAAAGGAACAGCATCAAATTCAAACTGCGCCCAATTATATTTTTTGGGGAAAACAAAAAAAACCCACACAAAATCTTATCAAGAGCAAAAGGAGAAGGAATTATCATAAAAACAAATAAGCCAAAACAAAAAGCCCTTAGCTAATCCAAACTCATCACCACCCAAACCAGCACAGGTGCCTAAAATAAAACTTCTGATTTAAAATTATGATGGTTTTCTAAATAAACTATTATTCAAAATAAACTGTATTTGATAATGGTAGAATTTTATAATCGCAGAGTATCACTCTACCTCTTTCAGAAGAATACTATGCTGCTGCAGTTTTTGGTGCTGCCTAGTTTGCTTTAGGACTGGACAACACATTCTGCTTTTGAGCTCACTAAACAAGCGAATAAATAAGTAATGCTTTCATTTTTTATTGCCAAATGGAGGGAATGGGAAAAGGTGAGTGAGAGAAGCATGTCGTGTTCAAAGAGAGATCTCTTTGTTTCTGTTTTGAAGAAGGATATGCAAACATGAATCATACATCTTGCTTCTGCTACAGTAACTCAATATCCTCTGCTTGGTTAAATAACAGACACTTGGCACATACAAAATTGACATTCTTGCCAAGAACTGAAATTTGCAGCAACTCTGAGCTCTGTTGAAACCCCACTGTTGATACTTAAGTTGTACACAGCACTCTACCAGGATCAGCTGTAGCATGTTAAACGAGTATTCAGAATCAGAATGACTATTTAAATCTCTCCTTCTCTAAAACAGTCAGACCAAAGCTAAAAAAAACAGGGTTTTGAAAAGATCTTAAGGACAGAAGGTTCTTCTTGCATTGTGCTGTATTAAAAAAAAACAACATGAAAGTATGCACAAATGCCAGAGCCCATAGAAGTTTAGAATATTTGTCTAGCAGCGGCATCAACACAAAGCCAGTCCTAGAGTGGTGCTCCAGAAAAAGATGAAAAGTCAAATATACTACAAGCATTTCTTAAGAAAAAAAGAAAAAAGGAAAAAGAAGAAGAAAATAAGTTTTATATTTTTCAATCAATTAACACGATGCAAGTGAAATACACAAAGGATTTCTAAC
Source organism: Centrocercus urophasianus (assembly GCF_019232065.1). NCBI lineage: Eukaryota > Metazoa > Chordata > Aves > Galliformes > Phasianidae > Centrocercus > Centrocercus urophasianus. The sequence goes on from NW_024884364.1 coordinate 21,058,464, forward strand.
CATCCAACCCCATTTCTAATAAGTTGCTACGAAAGTCCAACCAATTGTATTTCATTCCTGGCTGCAACCAGAACCAGATTTCCAGAACAGTATTACCTTCTGATGAGGGGAAAAGCAAGCTTCCATACCCAATGCAGTGCTTATATACTCCCTTGTTCTTGTCAGCTCAAACAGTGCTGACAGAAATCATTGTAAGATCCATTTCTACATATCCATTCATGATGAACAAATAACATCCATAGCCTCATTTCATTAAAATCTACTGTGAGCTTAAAGCTTCATTTTTCCCACGTAACTAAGAACCTACATGTATTGAATAAATCATTATTTCTATAATTCTCTTTCCTGACTTCTTTATAGGCACACATTCTTCTGAACTGTACACACTGACCAGGGCTGAATGTAACAGTGACATACATTCCATTACCAACTTTGAAGCAGAACTAGCTTTGCCTCTACTTTGAATTATGGAATTATTCTCAAAAAGACCAAACTTAGAGCACCATTTTGGTCAGCCATCAGTCTGAGATGGAAACCTACAACAATTTTTCCTGTTGTCCTCATTATAATATTTTATGATTTAAACTAGGATGCCATTAGCCTTTGTGTAGGAAAAATGTGAATTTCCATTGCTGATTAAGAATGATGAATAGTCAATATGGTAGGCAATGCTGCTTTCGTTTCTCAGGTACATTTTCCTTTACTAGACAGGTTAAGACACTAGTTGTGTGCTGAAATAACTCACTAATTAAAGATTTAATATTTACTGTAACAGACTATTTTAGTAAGCTGTCAATAGCCTTCTTTCCAATTCATATTCCCACAATTTAATTCACTTGTCTTACACATAAGATCCCATGTCTTCAGTGAAGGAAGATTGGTTGAACTATCAACTTACAAAAATGACAACTTTGCTGCCACTACTTTTTTTGCAATTAGGCTGGCATACTATTGTCTAAAATACAGGTTCCCAGTACTACTTCAGATATATGAGGGTATCTAAAGAGATCCATACATGAATGGATTGCAGATATGGTTTAAAGGAAACCCACTCTTGTATTGGTGGAAGCTGTGGAAGAGGTGCAAATGCAATGACTTCTAAAGCCCTACCCTTAATAAAAGCCTGTGCTGATGCAACTGAATCCTGCTGTTAAAGTCAGCTGCTAGGATTCAATGCAAATTGTAGACAGTTAAAAGTTGAGGTCAGAATGAGATAGGTGTTTAAACTCCCATAATAGTCATACAAGACCCAAAGGTCCAAAAGATTTGTTAAGACAACCAGGAGATGCCTGCTTTAAAATGGCTTCAGAGACTTTATTAACTGTAAAGGCAATTCAGATACACAGCTCATTTTAATCTGAAGCAGAACCTCCCCCAAATGTCTCTCTGTATACAGACTATGTATGTGCATCAGTTAGACATAAACACATCTTCAACTTGATTAAATAATTTCCCCCTTCACTGTGATAAGGACATTAGACAGTTACAAGGTACTGCAAATGGCTGTCATGAAGCTCTATTTCTCTGCTTCCATCTCTCACTTCAGAAGCTCTGTTTGGTAAGCACTGACCCCTTCTGGAGATAGAGCACTGCTAATCCTATGAATGAGTTCGGTTGTCCACAGCTGAATTAAGTGACCTTTTTTTCCTCCTTGGCTGTCAATTTTTCCTTTCAAAGACATTGCTTGAAGCTACCATTTCTACCGCTTACTCAATCAAAATACGTATCGCTTACTCCTTTTCTCAGGTGTAGTTGACCAGTGAAGACATAATTCATTTGCAAACTACCCTTCACACTTCTCTACAATTTTGCTCTTAAGCAGTCAATAAATAAAGAAACTGTCACTGTCTAATACATATTAAAATATAGATTTAATTAAAGGTTCCATTAATTGAATTATAAAAGTTCCATAATGATGATGCCTGATTTATTGTTTTTGCTGCAAGAGAAGTTTATGTAATATAAGAACACAAACTGAAGGGTTAAGGAAAGACATCAGTAGTAAGGGTTAAAGAAAGACATCAGTAGTTTCTAGGTGTTTATAAAAAAACACAACAGATAAAAGTGCAGTGGACAGGTCCAATTAAGACAATTTGCTGACTTCAGTTATTTCTTCAAATAATAATGACAAACCCGTGGATTTGTTCTTTCCCATTTAAAAAATTCTGGGTGTATTACATAGTGCATTTTAATTACGCACTTCAACAAAATGTCACATTTTACTTAGTGCATGGTAAAAATATATAACTAATGCAGAAAAAAACTCCATTGCATTTAAGCATGAAGGAGGTATAACAAAGTCTTTCTTAACTTGACAGTTTTTATACGTATTTGGTATTTATTCAGGACATCAAACAAACCTTAGAGATCTTTCACTCCTTTTAAAATAAACTTGTGTGTCAGTTGAACAATAGAACACCTTGCCTTACTTCCAGTCTTAGAAGAAAAATATACCTAAACCTTCCTCCCCACCAACTCTTTCCTGTTCCTTTTCAGAAAACTACCACAAATTGAAAAATATAGTTTAAAAATGCTCCTTAAAGCAACATCTGAAGCTCCGGGAAGAAAACAATAAAATAATAAGCTGCCTCTTCCACTTGGAAATTATAAATAATCTTAGGAAAATAACTAGTTTGCATTCAAGATTACTGACTAAATGTTGTGTCTTGTCTTCCTCTTCTGTAGACCGCAAGGCGGGCAAGTTTGAACACGCATACTGTCTGGGGTTGAAAAAATAAGTAGTTTCAGAGGTCTTGATTCTTTCCTGTCATTGCAAACTTAAACAGCATTTTCAACTGTGAAAAGTGAGTGAAAAACTGCTATAGGGTGTCATTGTCTTCTTAGTCTTTTCATAGAAAAGAATGTATCTAAAGTAGAAGAGAGTCCAAAAACATGCAAAGAATATAAGGTATTTTAGAGCAGCACTTTCAGCAATGGTGTGTGTATTTTATGTAGGGTACCCAAACGAAAGTAAATAATGGCTAATGTTTTTCGATTAATGATTTACAGTCTAAAAAGGAGGGATAAAAAACCGACTGAAGCCTATGTATTCTGCATTAAAGACCCCATCCCTACTTTTCTTTCTGTCTCCTTCAGTTTCTGTTCTCCTCTTTCTGTCTGCTTCAGTTTATATTCTTAACTTATTCATAACCCATTTAAGTAAAAGGCCTTTGCTGAAGCAACTACAAAATCAGAAACATTTAAGTGACAAGTGCAAGGTTTTGCAGTTCTCACAAGTGTATCCTTAGCAAAGAATGCCTTAAGCAATCAGCCTCGGGGATACTGACCTACAAGCATACATTTTAGTTGAGTTTAATGAGATTTGGATGAGACTCCAAAAATAAGGAGCCTAATTCAGATGTATTTATAATCCTTGAGAGATGGCAGTAATACATTGCAGTAATTCTACAGTCATACACCTTCTAGAATGTTTACAGAGGAATATAAAATATTGAACTAATAATCTTGCCTTAAAAATGCATGAAACTCAAAAAAACTCATGCAGGTTATTTCTAACCGTGTTTCACAAAAGAAATGAAGTTAGAAAGGAAATATATAGCAGAGGAGGAAAAACTGCAGGGTGCATAATAGGATGAGTTGAAAATAATTATAAATTGTCTGAAAAATAAACAGTGATTCTTACATTTTAGATAGTTTACTATTGGAATACATCCTTCATACGACATTTTAGGGAAAGCAGGCAAAGCCAGGAAGAATACACACCTAGTAAACAGTAGTATGTACAGAATCCATCCTGAGTCCTATCACTTTGATGTTGTCCTTGCAGGATTCCTGCTTTTCTGCTAGGTTGCTAAAAAATTGTGTGAATTTGTTAGAAATAGTCTGGGTACACACCAAGAAATCACAACAGGAGTACTGATGTCTGACATTCATACGACCCTTTAACATGTACACATGCAAGTATTATAATACAATTCAGCAAAGATTTAATAGCCTAATTAACTAAATGTTGGGGAGGAAAAATTATGATTAACACATACAAAGCTTTTCTTTGTTGCAAGTTGCTTACTAAATTATCATTCAGTTTCACAAATATGGCATTTTTCCCTGTCCATCTCTACACTCTGAAAAATCCTTTGCTGTGCATGCATACAGAGAAATACACAGCTGATATATCACAAAAAACCTGTCAAGCATTGGTGAATTCTGGTGTTCCAGTGGTTAACTGGAATGTAGCACTCCTTTGAGAGGATAAAAGGAATAAAGTTCTGGAAGCCAGAGGTAATATTTCAGCCTCTGATTTTATTAGACACAGTTTCATTCCTAAGCATAGCATAACCCATAGAACTAGAGAAATTGCTATCTCAAAGACTGGAATACTTCATCTCTCTCATAATCCCTCAGCAAGAAACAGAAAATCACTTTCAACATCTCCATAACACCTTTAATTTTTCATGTTGAATGTTCTTTTTATTGTTCACCTAAGAAATGTGCCAAAGTCTCAGTTATTACTTATTAGTCCATACCAGTTTATTACTTCTTTTAAAATACGGCGCTTCTATTCTCCAACTATTTGCTTTACACACCACTATATATATATATATATATTTTCTTTCAAAAGGGTTAGGAGAAGGCACTAAAAGAGGTCTGTGCCCCAGAACCCCAGCAAAGAGCCTATATATGCAGCCAATTTGATGTGACTAAACTGAATGCAAATATCAAATATTCCTTGAAAAAAATTAATGATATGAAAACATGCATTTCAATGACAGACTGCATTCACAGTAACTTCTAGAGATGAGAAAAATATTGAGCTATAATGGAATCATGATGTTAATAAAAATGCTCAGTCCTCACAGAATGGAAAAACCCTGAAAGCTAATGATCTCATTTATAGGAAGCCCAACAGTATATTCCTCAGAAATCCTCTGTAATGCTATGACTATCAGGTCCCACACTGGTAAGTTCAGAAGCCTAGATTTCCCCCCAAATGATAAACAGTTTCAGGGAAGGGCAAGAAAATTTAGCTCATTTAGTTTGCCATCATGGGATTGCCAGCTCACATTCTGGCAGTTGTGCCTACCTACAGTTTCAAGATGACACATAGCAGATATAAGCAAGTATGAATTATGTTATTCTGCTGTGCCACAGCACATTGCTCAGTGCTGTTAGGACTAGAAACACAACAAAGAACATGAATCACTCCATGTATTATCACCTCTCTCCCTAATACTTGAACACAGAAAAGCATCTCAAATCTGAAACAGTGCTGAACAAAACCACAGATGCATAAGCACACCTGCACTTAATGTACAAAATCAAAACATTTACTGAGTGTTAGTCATATATACTGGATGCTTGTAACAATATCAGAATTTAGCTTTGTTTATTTTTAGAGCATTTATTTATTTACTTACAGTACTTAAGTCCAAATGTACTACCTTGGTATGCACAAGCACATCTTATGTAAACACTGGATCTTCCATACCAAACTGATTTTTCACTGAAGATATCAAATACCTTCCAGTACAGATGTCGACAAGGTGTTTGTATAAACAATACGGATGACTCATTGCTGACATTTAAGGAAAGGCCATAAGGTTATTTGTTAACAACATGCCTATATTCAATATTGCATTTTCAACAATTTGTTTAAAAAAATACGTATCTTTTATTAAGAGGTGGGCAGAAACTCATGTTTTTAGTCATTTTGTGGCTTTCTGAGAGAGTCTTTGTGCTTTAAATGCCACTACATCTTACTTTCACCATAACATAGCTTTTCCTAGAAAAGTGATACGAAAATGAATTGACCTTTTGAATTCACATTTTGAGTTAAGAATTACCAGATTTTTTCTGTTGTTTCAAATCTAGAACAGAACAAAACTCAGATTCTGTTTGTACATTTTGAAACCACCTTAATGATGTTTGCTATTCAACACTGTTTTAACATTTAGATGTTAGTTAGATTAATTTTTTTTCCTAAATTCAATTCTTTACTATCAAGAAAGCAATTTAATTTCCTTTTAAAGAAAATTTCAGGCAAGTGAAATCAGAAAAGCCAGCTTTCCACCTGACAATTTTAACCAGACATTTAAGTTCACCATCACAGCTTGTACATAAGTCTCTGAACTTGAGTTCATTCATTTTTAAAAAATATACTGTTCAAAGGAAATAGAATGAAAAACAAGACAGAGTAGTGAAATAACAGCACCAACATCTGCGTCTTGAAGTCTATTTTAGATTGACATAAGTTCATAGCTTAATTTTAGTGGCACTGAGCTGCTTTACATTGATGGTCTGCTGTTACTGATCCTGAGAGTATAATGAAGAGCATTAAGTGTTTAAATATAGATGTCAATAAAATACAGGCCAAATAATGGCATAGTAGGAATTTGCAGAGATCTACCATAGTGATATAAGTTGTAAAAGAATGGTAATGAGAAATGGATCAGAGAAAAACCTGATAAGAAAAAACGATCAAAATAATTCACAAAGCCTCCCTTCTTCTGACTGAACAGACTTGACCACAAATTTATGGCACGTTGGGGACTCCATAGTGTCTCCACAACTGCACATCTGCATATACTGCACTCAGGCCATTGAAATCAAGTAAGATTTTTCATGCCCTGTGTCACATGTTCAAAGTAGCACAAGGGTCAGTGGTAGCTACTACTATGGATTAGATAGTAAACACTATGGTAGCTACTACTAAGGATTAATGCTATCAATGTCAGTATGGCTTATCACAAATCCGTATTTTCTTCATTAGAAATCAAAGTCTTTATAGCACTTTTGGTAGCTCTGTTCTATGATGAATACAAACATAAAAGACAGACACATTAGAGGGAAATGGCTGGAAAGCATCTTTTTGTAACATTCCAAATCCTGGAGACTAATCCATTACCTACAGCTTGTGCTATTGCTCTAACCTCCTAGGCAAAACTGATGAAGTGCTAACCCAGAGGAATCTTACATGTTAACCACAGTTTCAATATCATGACTTTTCATCTATGGACTGGAAATATTCTTTGCTCTCACAAGGTACAACATAGCCCAAACTTTTAGAAAGTTGATGCTTAACATTCCAGGACATTATTATATGCCCTTTACCTAAATTTTCACAATGCTAAATTATGCATATCTCTGGAAAGAAACAGTATTAAGGTTGCTGCAGGAAATGAATGGGTATCAATGTTCTTACTTATAACTATTTTGGCACTTCAAAAGTGATTCACTAAGAATGCAGTCATCAAACGGAAAGCAGCCAGTATGTTATGCAGTAGCCTGTCTAAAATGCAATTTGGAAGACAAAATAAAAAGTTTCATGTACAGGAAGGAAAAGACAGAGGATAGAAACCACAGCTGATCTCTTGGTACTCAATGCCACATAATTCATTGTATTTCAGTGTCTCTTTGCAATGTATTCTTGATGTTAAATATAACACACTTGCAACTAAAGCAAACAGATACTTGGGTGCATGTACACTCATATATTTGCACATATATATATATATATATATATATAAAAGTAGCGAATTGCAGAAATTCCAGTGTACAAGACCACATCCAGTAGAATATTAATTCACGAAAAAGAACAGGAATAACCAGAAGAAAAAAAAAAAAAAAAAAGATGGTATCTCACCTGATGTATAAAGATCCAGGAATCAAAAAGCAATCACATGAATACCATTAGTTAATAAGTCCCAAGAAACACGAATAAAGATGAAAATTCTGTCTGCTCTTACTCAAGGTAGTAGAAAAAGTAATAATGAAGCCTTTTAATTTGCATTGTATTCCAAATGGAAATAAAGGATCAGGAGGAATACATAGAAGTTAAAAATGCCTCCTTGAAAATATTCATAGAATGGCTCAGGTTGGAAAGGATCTTAAAGATCATTGAGTTCCAACCCCCTTGCTGTGGGCTGATTGCCAACCACGTTCAAGTCAATGAAGATGAAACTTTTTGAACACTTCCTCAGTTTACTGAAGTAAGCTTCAACTGATTCTACAAATTATCTCAAAATATAATTAATTCTAACATCTTTTCTTACTTGCTTGCTCTGAGTATTCAAATAATTTTCAATGACAAAGAGACACAGTCTTTTGACACAGGAAAGGTAAGTAATCCATTCAGACCCTGTCTAATTTATGATTTCTACAATTATTTTTCTGAATTCCACAATTATTTGTCTCTCTTTTCCTGCGCTCTATTACTCATCAGTTTCTCAAATTTATGCCTCTATTTGCCTCAAAGAATCAATAATGGCTCTTAGAAGCCATTAGATACAACAGAGGAACCAATCACTTATTTCAATACTGCTTTATGCACATTTCTAAAATACAGCTCTCATTTTCCTTTACCTAAACAAATCCCAATAGAGATATTAAGCAGGTCTCATACTTTATAATTCTACATTTTCAGAAAAAAATATAACTCCCAGATTTTAAATAGGATTCTAAGATGCAGAAATACAAATAGAAACCTTGTGTTCTTGCCAGAAGTTCCTATGAGAGCTGCTATGAAACTAGGTGTGAAGGGGATCAGGGGGGATAGTAATCCTTCCAATGACAAGGTATGGGAAGGTGTAACTATAGTAGAGAGACAGTGCGCAGACAGGGGCCTTGAAGAACCTGCTGCCTTGAGAGGTGCTGGCAACACTGCAACACATATAAAAGTCCTCATCTGATGATGAGGCAATTGCTCATGGCAACAGGAGAAGGCAGTGGGAAAAATTAAGGGAAATACCCAAAAGGAATTAAAGCGTTATCCTTTAAGGAAGTGACAAGACCAGCCGCACAGCTGAAGTGCCTCTACACCAATGCACGCAGCTTGGGAAAAAGGATGAGCTGGAAGTTACCATGCTGCTTGAAAAATCACAATATAGTTGTCATTAGAGAAGCCTGGTAGGACGATTCCCATGACAGGGGACAGGCAAGGAAGGAGGGATGGGGGTGTTGCCATCTGCATCAGGAAAGGAATAGAATGTGAAGAGCTGTCCCTAAAAAACAGCTATAAGCAAGTTGAAAGCCTATGGGTGACAGTTCGAGACCAACGCAGCAAAGGGAGCCTTGTGACTGGCATCTACTAGAAGCCACCAGATCAGTCAGAGCCTGTTGATGAGGCCTTCTACCTGCAGCTACAGTAGGAGTTGGATCAGGATTAGAGGCTGCCTAGGCTATAGTGACCATGCTATGGTTGAGTTTATGCACTAGAGAGATGTGAGATAGGTGAAGAGTAAAATGAGGAATCTTAACCTAAGGAAACCTAAATTCCACCTCTTCGGGGAGTTAATCGACAAAACACCCTGGGAAACTCTTCTCATGGGCAAGGGTATGGAGCAGAGCTCACAGATTTTTAAGGAGGCTTCCTTCAGAGCATAAGAGCTTTTCAACCACAGGTATAGCAAGTCAGGAAAGGAAGGTAAGAGAACAGAATGGCTGAACCAGGACCTGCTAATCAAACTGAAGACCAAAAAGAAAATGCACAGGCAGTGGAAGGAGGGACAGGTACTATGGCAAGAGCGTAAGGAAGCTGCTAGGCTGTGTAGGGATGGGGTCAGGAAAGCAAGGCCCAGCTTGAAATGAACTTGGCTAGGGATGCCAAAAAGAACAAGAAAGGCTTCTGCAGGTACCTCAACCAGAAGAGGAAAGTCCAGGAAGGTGAATCCCCCCTAGTGAGTTACTGATAGTCTAGTAACAACAGACAAGGAGAAGGATGAGATACTTAACTTCTTTGCCTTGGTCTTCCCTAATAACCGCTTGCCACACAGCACTCTAACACTTGGTTTGGTAGGAGGAGGGGATTGGGGAAAACAAGGATTGAGTGCAGTCCTGACAAAAGAGACCTCGGGGCACTGGTGGAAGCTGGACACGAACCAGCAGTGTGCCCTCACAACCTGGAAAGCCAACTGTATCCTGGGCTGCATCAAAAGAAGCATGGCCAGCAGACCAAGGGAGGTGATCCTGCCCCTCTACTCTGCTTGAGAGGCCTCGCCTGGAGTACTTCTTCCAGACGTGGAGTCTTCAGTACAGGAGAGACACAGACCTGCTGGAGAGTGCCCATAATAGGGCCACAAAAATGATCCAGGGAATGGAACACCTCTCCTACAAGGACAGGCTGAGACAGCTGGAGCTGTTCAGCCTGGAGAAGAGAAGACTGCAAGACAACATGATAGTGGCCTTTCAGTATCTAAAGGGAAGCTACAGGAAAGAAGAGGACAGACACTTTAGCAGGGTCTGTGGTTATAGAACAAAGTAAAATGGTTCTGAGCTCAAAGAGGGTAGATTTAGGTTGGATATAAGGAAAACACTTTTTACACTGAGGGTAGTGAGGCACTGCAACAGAAGTACTAGAAACCAACAATTGCATCAATATTCTCTCACTCATTAACAGATCCAGTTCAGCAAACTTCACACTGAGGGTAGAATTGTGTACTTCAAGAGCTGTAATGTAAATCATGTTCTAGAACAGAATACCAAACACAGAGACAACTCTCTATTAGATTTTTGGAGAAAAATACCGACTTTTTTCTAAATCAAATATTAGCTATTAAATTCAGCATGTAGAAGATATTAATAAGTTCATTTTATAGCTTTTATGATATAGAAGTTGTTTTCCACAATTGTCTACTTTCCTCTTTCAGTCTTCTCCAAAATTACAGTTATACTCAAGAGAATACCACCGAGTATAGTTGAAATTGAAAGTTCCTGGGAAATTAATGCAGAAAAATCTGAAGTGTGGAAAATAGTCTGGTTTTGTTTGCTAAGTAGCCTCACACTACTTACACACTTCAATCCAGGTGTTGAGGGAATGGAACTGACACATACTACACTTCCAAGATTTTAACGAGCCCAGAGCTTTCATTTTCTTTTACATTCTAACAATGGGAAACACAGCCTCCTTACGTATGACATAAAATCCAATAAAGAATCCAGCTGTCCATTCCTTTATGAACCCTGAAACTCCAGTACTGACTGCAGTTGTGTCAGATTTTTCACACACACTAATGCAAAAAATTTAATTGCACTGTACCTGAACAAATACAATACATTCAACCTGTCTCTCTTCCTGTCTGCATATTTTAAATACACAGAAAAAGCTGTACATCTGAGTGGTACACACCAGCAAAATAAGCTAGCGGGTTTTACAGTTTCTTGGCTTTCTGTGCCAAAGTTTTCTAAAGTATACCCATTCCTTGCTAACATCTCTCATTAACTTCTATAGCAATGAAGCAAATTAACATATCTGTTCTACTAACGGCTGGCTACATAAAGAGAAAAGAGAAAGCAAATATGCAATATCCATGCTAATTGGGAGACTCTAGCAACATCATAGGCAAAATTTTGTTCTTGGCAACAACAACAAGCAGTGATATTCTTGAGATGACACCTCCATGACTGGACTGCTCAGTTTTCTCATCTCTTTCCTTTCCACCATCTAAAGAATTCCATAGGCCGTTACACAATCTGTATAGAACACCATTAGATTGCAGCTGGCAGTGTGCAGCTGCATAAGAGCTTGTGAGAGTCATGTCGTTCTAACAGCCATCACAGAACACATCTCTGTTCCATGGTTAGTGAAGGGTTGGGGGATGGTCTTTGTGTGAGGGAACCTCAATAGTTACTGCTTGTCTTTGAATTGCAGTCATTCATGTCTTCTGAAGTGGCAGTAACAGCAGAGAAACTTAAAAAATAGTTTTAAACCATGTCTCAGACGTAGCTGAATGTGCATATGCTCTTTCTTTCGGTCATTTTTGCAGTGCCTTCAAGAGTCCTCACTGAATCCTTTCACTGAGCTTAGGCACAGTTCTTCTGTAACATGGCATGAGCTTGCAGGTAAGGATGTCAGTGAAAATCTGGGTTTGAGGATCAACTTAAATGCACAGACAGCCCCATCGCTCTTTCCCTGCCTTTACACAAGTAAAAATAACACTACAAAAATGCACAGAAAGTTCGTACACGCAAGAAAAAAAAAGTTTTTGCCAAACTGATACACATTTTTAACACTAAATACCATAATTTGAAATCTTCCACTGATTGAACACTGGATGAAATAAAGCAGCTTTTTTTTTGTTTTCAATTTATGATTTTGATCTTAATCACTCCGCTAATCATGTAGGAAAGCTGATCTCAACAATTCTCTAGCTGTGAAGTAATCTTAGTATGCGTCCACCTTCTTAAGAACATTCTGCTAACGTCTATGCTCCAATATCTACTACTATAAAGTAACAGCCAATAGACACAGTAACAATGGCATCCAATGGACACACAGCCACTGGACACTTAATTAGAAAACATGTTTTCAGATTCATGCACTTTGTCTGTTGCATTCTCTCATACATCTTGTTACATAAGAGCTTCCCAGCTTTTTCTATATAAAGTTTTCACTGCTGCACTGGAATTCATTTCAACAACCTAAATTTTAAACAAATAAATCATAACAAAAATACTGTAGAAATTTGGTATTAGTAACTTACCTGTTGAAGTTACATCACAGTCAGTGTATTTGCACAGCAGTTCAGGTATCCGCATTAGGAATCCATGACCATGTTGGTGACATGAAAGAAAAGGAAGAAAAAAGGAAAACAATAAGCTATCTCGCTTGTTTCTAAAGCAAAACAAAAAAACAAGGATTAAACAAACCCATAAAGAACAATCAATCTTACATTGCACATGAACACAGAGTATATTCATTTAAACAGGTGCCGTTTTATTTCTCCTGCTACTATTTATTACCGCAAGACGGCTGTGAAAGTAGCTGTTACAAGAAAATGGTGAATAGTACTTACATTACACATAAATAAAAATCAAGCAATCCTGTTACATTTGATAGCAGGCTACATTAGAACAGTTTCACAGCATTTTTGTAAATGACTTGAATGTACTCTTTATCTGAATATCAGCAGGCAGAAGGCCAGAATGGAAATTATGCAGTAAGAAGGAAACTGAACAATTCAGATATGTTTGTGGAAAGCTCACAAATCAGAACATCTCATTTGGCACCAAATAAAGATTTTATTCATGATGTGCAACAATGAAAAGGAATGTTGTTCTCTGGAATAAAGTTAAAATTACAGTAACATGAACTAACAAATGTTTTCTTAATAGATAAAATAGAGGGCAACATTTTTCATTAAATATGGTCACATGAGGCCAAATGTACTCAGCTGAAAGGAAACTAACAAGAACAAACACTGGAATGGAGCATCTTTTCCTACAGTATCATCTCTTAAATATACCATAATAATCTCAAGCAGATATCTTCAAGTTTAAGTAATTATTTTCTCTGCCTCCATAAATATTTTATTTCTTTGTATAACCTGGAAATGACACAAATTTGGAAAGAACATATCTTCAGAATGTTTTGCAAGATCAGTTACTGGGCAGCCAGGAAACTATAGTGACTACATCAGTTCCTGTACTTGGATTCTGATCTTTCTGAAGATGTGGCCTGTTTTGTAAATCTGCAAAATTAGACTTTCTCTCATACACAAAGATGCTAAAAAGCTGTATTCTATGGTGGTGCTGGCAGTATAAAACTCAAATCTTGACTGAGCTGTGGCAGTTATCAAATGTTGACTCTGCCAGAGTCATGCCAAGCTTGTATATCAAAGAGAAAGAACCTCTTCTGTTAAATCATTCTGCCATCGGTAACTAGCTAAAAAAGGATAGAAAGTTCACAATTAAATAAGCTTTCATCATTAATTTGAGTAAATTCAAGTTTATTCAAAACATTGGAGGAACACATAAATCCTCAGATACTGCAAAGTAAGATGAACAAATGGTCCGAGATCATAGTCTGTGTAGATATGGAACTATGGTCAGTTACTTCAATTTCTGATACTTCAATTTCTGAAGAGGCCTTTTACAAGGCAGTGCTTTAAATCCCTTGCAGCTCATATTTCAAGCACCCAGCCTACCACGAGTTCTCTAAGACTACGTGAGCAGTTCACTTAAACTCATTTAACTGGGAAAATTGAAGGAGAGCCCTTGCATTCTTGTTGCTGCAATTGTTTGTGCTCTGTGCAATCTTTTCTAGTATGTGCAATACAAACAGAAGGCATTAGTGAAACACATCTTCCTCTTCCATGCCTATTAACGCACTAGATGATGAGCACACAACCCTGAAGACAAAGCTAAGTGTCAGCTTGAGGGATCAGGAAAAGAGAATTTGCCTCACCAATCTCATAGTTTGGGAATAGTACTTGAGTAGAGTTGGGGAAAATATATATTCTATTTGTTTTATGGAATGCAGATTTTTCTGTCGTACTCTAACCTATTCACGCCATGATCCGTCAGTACATGCTTCAGGAAAGTAAAGAACTGAAAAATTATTGCAGTAACAGGCTGGTGCTTACAAAAACAGTTTTAATAAGCTTCCTTTAAAAATAAATCAGCTAGACAAACACGTTTTCATAACCATCCTAGAAAGGAACTTTTCTTATGCCACTTCTACGTACTATGACGCAAATAGGAAAATATTGTCATTACATAAAAACAGCAACAAATATATCAAAACATTCAAAGTCCTCTACAAAAAGTCGTAATACTCTTACAATTAGTTATCCCCTATGGTTTATGCAATACTTCTGACTACAATTTCTATGAAGCACTATGCCACTCTAAAAAAAGAATAGAATAATTCTTTTCTCTATAATCCTTTGCCCGAATTGTTTTCCCTTTCTTCCCACAGTTTTTATCAATGGCTAAAGAAGTACCACATTTTGTGGACTTCCAATTTTCTTGGCAGGCATGGGAAATTTTCACAATTTGTGTAGAAACACACAGCTGACTTGAAGACAGTGGTGAGGCTTCAGCCCCCCTCAAGTCAGATTCATAACACTGGAATAGTTTGTTGTAGAAATTATTCTGCATATCACAGTCCAGATATAAGGAAAACTATGGGTGCTTTCCTGAGGTATGTATGATACGCAAAACTACAAGCTTACTAGCTGTTGTGTGCACATTTAAATTACAATCAAGGACATTTGTTTCTAAAGAATGCTGTAGTTGCACATCTATTTCTCTGATAACCTGCACCATAAAGTCAGTGAGGATCTAGGAACAGGAGTAGCAGACCGCTACTAGAGACCACTAGTGCTGTCTTTTTTTTTTTTTTTTTTTTTTCCCTCCAGAAATTAAGTTAAATTCTCTCCCTCTCTCTCTTTTTTACTTCTGGAAAGAAAATTACTGTCTCAAACATTTTTGGAAGATTATCTGCTTTAAAGTGGGTCATGCAGAGGTCTCTTTCATATTCTTATGTCATCTAACTGAGCCCTTGATCTTTGACCTGGATAGAAATTAACCCTCCACAGTCCACCATCTATACCAAGACATTAATATTCCTAATAATGAGAGGTTATTAAAATCTTAAAAGTTCAGTGGAGCATTTCAAGGACAGTGGAATTAGACTTCAGCAAATTTCTACAGATTTATTACATAATGCAAGCCATTTGATTTGTTAGGATGGATGTTCCAAGGCTAGGACTCAGCCAGCCTTTGCTGAAATGAAAACAGCCACTTGACTAATTTAACTTGATTTGTGCTACGGGAGAGGTAAAAATCCTTGTTTTGTTCATGTGCTGCTATAAATTACTTCTCTTACCCCTTTCTACCCTCCCCCTTTACATTGTAGTAGAAGGAATATTATTTGCTAAGCGAACTGAGAATCTTTAGAGAAAATAATAACATTGATAGTGCATCACATTTTAACGCTGATGTTGCATTACACATAAGGACAGTGCTGTTGGTAGGGGGTAAAACTGACGTGTGTGCCAGTAATAAGTACTGCACTGAGAATTCACAGGTATGGTGCTCTGAATGCTGTGTCAGATATGTGAATACGAGGGAAGAAAGGAGTATATCTAGCCTCCTAACTCACTATATATTCTCAAAGTCATTGTATCATTTCATGTACCTAACATTTTAACTTTAATTTCTTGATCTGTCCTTTGACTATACCTTCCATGACCAGCTTTTTTAAACCTCTTAACTGAAATTCCCAGATAAGGCACTGGGAACACGTCTGCTTGTACATTCTCTGTGCAATGACATTCTAAATCAAGGTATGAAGTTATTCCATCGGCAAGGGCAGCAATAGCACTTGAGATTTCCACCAGGAAAGGATCCCTACCTCTGTCTGGCTTGCTCAGATCCACTAAGGTCAAGGGGAGAAGAGGATTATCACAAAGAAGAGGGATCGCACACATAAATTCAATAAACAGAAAATGAAAAATTAAAACTAATATAAAAATGATCTTGCTGTGACAGAAGGTAAAGAGCAGGAATGCAAAACTTGTAATATTTACTAGAATGTGAACCTATGAGACAAGAAGGATCAGCAAACCTGCATGTAGAAGGAACCAGTAAAAATTGCTGTAATTTTTATTTTGAGGTCCTGTCATCCTGCCATCTTGAATAAAAGCAGAGCAATAAACTATAACAAACCATAAAAATTATTGCTTTTAATTAAAATTTACTAAAAGGGGATTGATGAGGTATCCCATCTTCCAGTAATAAAATTGGCAGATTCCTTTTAAAATATGGCAGTATCAGTCACATGATATTTCATCTCATTGCAACATGAAGAGTAATATAAATTTTCCTTTCATACATTTTGTGTCTTCTACAGGCAAATTAAGATATGCATATATTTCTTTTAATCCTATTACTCTACACTCAGTTATGATATGAAGGCTGTTAATACTCTTTTCAACTAACTCCTCGGTAACATATTTCTGATACCACAGATTTAGTGTTTTTTTACTCTCTGTATCTATTTGAAATCCCAGCTCTCCACATCAGTGCCATAGGCTGCTGGTCTGCAACAAAGCTGTTTCCAAAATTTAAACTTAATAAAAGAGAGAAATTCCTAAAATGGAAATTGGGTCAGTAGATCCACTGTTAGCCCCTGTAGCCATAGCAAGTTTTTCTGGTTTAATAGTTGCATTAAAGAAAGCAATAGCTCCTCTGCACTGGCTGCTGCCTTTCTTCTAGTGGCAGCAGAGCAGAGTCTAGCAGAGTACACCTCCTGAGGAAGAGCACAAACCTAGTGAGAGAACCTGTCACAATGCTGAACATTATCAGGGTTCTACTGCCACATGTGCAGAATAAACAAGATAAAATATTAAATAATAGCAATTACTGTTGAGCTAAGTACACAGAATTTGCAGTGCAATACTCAGTTTGGTCTATCAATTCTTAAATTCTCCATCAACTCACAGGTTGTAAAAACAAGGGCAGAAGAGTAAAGGATTTCACTCTTATGGAGTGAAAATAAATCCAGTGGCAGCTTCCCTTGCTTTCTTTCTGCTAGAGGTGACTCAGGGAGCCACTGAATTTGACTAAGGCAGATTCGAAAGAAAACATTAGCAGCATGAGTGCAATTTCTTCTTTAAATCATTTTAAAATTTAACAGGATTTTTTTTTTTTTTTTTTTTTTTTTTTCTTCAGAACAGACTTCCACGATTTGTTCTTGGAACTGCAAAATATTTGCATCTGTCTGACTAATGACTGCACAGACTTACTAACTGTGAAAACACAGGTATATTTTGATATGTATTTGTAAACTTTAACATAACCCACTTTGGGGCATGTATTTAGTGTGTTGAATGGTTTCTGCATTGATCTTGCTTCTAGTGAATCAGAGTCATGGTTTCTACTTGTCAAAGACACAAAGCTGCAACTCCACCACATGCCTGTCGCCACTATCAGCCCCTGATTACATCAAGACTAAAAGGATGACTTAAGTTTAATTTTCTTAGTTTTCTGTCCATCACAAACGAAGAAAAATTTCTTTGGAATGGATACTGAAAATAATGTAAGCAATAATGTAATCCTGATACAGTGTAAGCACAAGTGAGAGGAAACTCTGAAATTGTACGTACATTGACATAATACAAAAGAGTTTTAAAAATCGGGAACATCTAAACAGCCTTTGAACATATTGCACAATGTAGCAGATGTGCTGTGACTCAGATGTGATTACAGAGTACAACTTGTACAGTGCTGTCAGAATGTTATCTGTAGATACAGATTTAGGGGAAATACTGTAAACTTGTTGTAAATATATCACATTGTGAAGACTCATGTACAGAAAACTATGTCTGTGTACACATAGAATTGCATATGTATTTCAGCTGTATGCTCTCTTTTCAGAAAAAAATAAGAACAGTTTTCCTTTTCAAAGGCTGAAGCACACAGATGACAAGACTGAAAACAAAATCCCGAGAATATCCACACTGAGAATGCCAGTGGACCCCTCCAATGCAATTGGAAGACTTTTTTTTTTTTTTTTAAGAAGCCAACAAGCCAAGCTCAAGATTTTCATCTGCACTGTGAAGGCATTCACTAACCTAAGAATTGGGTGCATCTAAGACCACCTGGAGCTCCAAGCTGAAGACTACAATATCACACATAGAAAAGTGTTCTATTACATAAGTAAACATATATCTACATATATACACACATACATATAAAGTATACCTATGTGTATATGTAAATGATACATAGGTAATTTTTAAAGATTGAGATGAAGATCAGAAAAAATGAAATAGGAAATATAAAAGAGGAAAAATATAAAAGAGGAAATATAAAAAAAAACAAAATGAAAATTAAAAAAAAAACCAAAAATATTTTTTGATATGAAAAACAGAAAAATTACTATTAATAAAATATTTTTTTTTCTCTGCCCTGCTAGTCATGGAACTGGGCCGAACCAGCCCACAAACCACTGCTTTTTTTTTTTTTATTTTTTTTTTTAAAAAGAATGGTCTTGTGTATGGTTACCACCAGCTGATTATCACATAGTTAACATCACTCTCCTCAAGAAAGGCATTTTTCTTCTCTCCTTCAGGGAGAATAATATACAGTAGCCCTTTACTTCTGTTGGCTAGAAAATGTTTATAAGTTGGAGGGCATATAAACTGCATTCTGGAAAATACCCTGGTTTTATTGTTCTTTGTTCTCTGAACTGTGTATGTCCTCAAAATGTCACCCACGATAAACTGCAAAAGGCATCACATCAAATCATTAAAAGACACTCCCTAAGGCAAAATACCACATACTGCAATTGTCTACTGCTTTATTTACATATTTGTCCCACCTTTTTGTAAGTTGACCACCTTTTTATTAGAGAAATGTTTCCATATATTTAAAGTAGATTTAGCTATTGGAAAGTTGAGAACAGCAGAGGAAAAGAATGTCTATTTAATCACTCAGTTGTTCCTGAGTGAGTAGCCTTGGAATAGGATGGGAGGGCTATTCCCACTGAGCCCTGGGGGCAGTTCACCTGTCAGCTTTGCCTGCAAGGACTGGTATGACAGGCCATGCCGCTTGTTTTTGACAGTGTGAATGACAGCAACCCAATCATAGAGCCCACCCGACGTGGTGATTTATCTTTACTTTCAAATAGATTGAACATTACATTGTAAGCAGTAAACTCCACTCTGCTCAAAGTACTTCAGAATACAAAATCATTACCTAGCTAAAAAAACATCAGGCAAGGAAAGAAAGGGCAGCTTCTAAACAACAACTTGGATTCTGCTCTTGTTTTCTTTGGAGTAAGCTAAAGAAAGCGCCATCCAAAACCAAACAGTTACAGAAGGACACAAATATGAGAAAGAAGTAAAATTATTGAAAGACATAGTATTACAAGCCTTCCTTTTTAATGAGAAACTCATTTTAGAAATCTAGAAATTCTATTGATTTTTATTTCTTTTTTTTCCCCTTAGGATACATTTACATCTGAAAATCAAACAAAAGTGTCTGTAAATAGGATGCTCACTTGAGAACTGAAATGCGATTGTGGAATAGTGGTAGCATTTAAGCCAATTCGCGGGACCAGGATAACAACCTATAGGTTCTAGGTATGGGAATATCGTATTACAATGCTAATTCCTAGCACCAGCTCAACATATTTCAATGCCAGTGCAGTCCATCTCAGGGCTCTATATAGCCTCTGATATACATTAAGTAATAACTCTCTTTTTGACACTTCAAATATACACTGAGATGTTCCATCAGAGGATCTCTTTGCTGCTGGAAACTATCAATTTCAAATTTGATGTTACTTGATGAAGCTCCAGTTATTCTGTAATTACCACATTACTTTATAATGTTTATTTTTCTGAAGCCTTTGGGCACTAGCTACCAAGTTATCATATCTTCTGAACTATAATGCAGAAAATCATTTCTATCTTCCCATGATGTTTTTCAGAGTACAAGCTTAATTAGACCATTACAAACTGGGTCAAACATGCAAAAAGGCAGATTAAGTACAGACCAAAATACATAGAGATGTTTATTTGGAAGGTGATCTTGGCAAAGTTTCCAGCAGCAAGACTGTCAGTCGCTTACCTCTATTTCCTGTAATCACTGCAAGTAAACCTAATGAGACTGCCTTTAACTATTTATTTATGAAATAAATGCACTATTTAAAAAAAAAAAAAAACAAAAACCTTCCTTTATGAAGTTCCTAAATACATATTTGGAATGAGTTGTCCTTCTAAAATAATCGTAATAAATATATTAAAAGAGAGTTGCTGTGTTTAGAAATGCTTTTGATATGAAACAGATAAATACAATGGAACAGCAAGCAAAAGCACAAAGCAAAACTTGTTAAGAACATTTCCAATTAATTTAGCCCCATTTCATGTACAAATTACTTATTAATCAAAGTACATACATAGATACTGTGACCTTTGTACTGGACAACTTCATAATCCTTATTTCTAGAGTAATTATGTGATCTACATAAATATGAATATTGCCTACTAAAGATGGTAAAAAACAAGAAACTGCCAGTGTTCATGGTGTAACCATGAATCATCCTTCTTCCCTCAACATTCGTTAATGTAAAATAAATGAATATATCATGCATTTAACACATTCGAGTTACACAGACATTACTCAACAGAGCAAATTCTCCAGCTGCAAAACAGTTTTTTTTTTTTTTCTTTTTTCTTCCCCAGCACAGCCACTACTGTTAGCTAGGCATTTTCAGTGACAATGAACAGAAGCCTACATTTGACACTAGCAAAAACCTATACCAGTGGAGGTACCCACTGTCATGGCCACTATTGCTGAAATGCACTACCCACCACCTCTCTAGGCTATCAGCCACTGTTTGGTTTTCATCAATGCTCAGCAAGTGTCAAAGAGTATCAGAGGGTGCAATTTCTTCCACAAGGGGGGAATTCAATGACGCACCTTTGTTTCACATACACTTCTATTTCAGACATCATTTTGTCAGACTGCCCCTCTGCTGCCATCTGTCACACAGCAACAAAATGTAATGGGACATCGGTGAGAAGGATCACCGTCTATTGCTGCACTATCACCAATGTCTACTTCCAACAAAACAAGCCAACAAAATAAAACAGGAGGCATTACATTTGGAGCAGCACTTTTAAAACCATCACAAAGTAACTGCCTTAGGGGATAAAATTCCTAGTTCAATAACTCAATCCTGCAAAGGCAAATGGTAAAGGTTTTGCTGGCTTCAGTGGAGACAAGATCTTAAAATATGATAGGACTTCTGCAAAATCTTCCATGTCATCCAAACTCTGAGAAGGTAATTAACAGAATCCTGTATCAGCCATAATACAATAAACAGATCATGGATAGACAACAGGGAGCAATCAGTATCACGGAAACAGAAATACAGCATGCCAATGTGACAGTGAAGAAAACACTATGTATAAAGTGAATGAAAAAAATCATTTTCACCTGCAAAAAATAATTCTTCAGTGAAGTTTATGCAATCCTGCCAAGGACACTAATGCACAGGCTGTTCTACTACTCAACTGCTGTCACAGAAGTCAAAGTTGCCCAAGGGATTCAGGTACTTATGCAGTGACTAGAAGATCTCAAAGAACTACAAAGAAGAATGTCTGTACAATGCAACAGCCTGTACTGCTTGCCTTCTACAGATTTCTCATTTCCACTTCAAGATACGCAGAGCATGTGGTATTGTCTCTGACATGAGAAGTTTCCATAACATACCCTAATATCCTGCAGGGAAATGAAAGAGCACTATCATTCTGCTTTCATTTCAATTGGAGAAAATTCTGCATACTGACTGATCACAATAGTATCCTTAATATGAAGAGCAACAAACTGGCTGCTGGTGAAGGCAGGATTCCTGATTTCATGGCCCAATGGTCTAATCTACTAGGGAAAATTCTTCTTCCTACATATGACAACTGTGAGCTTTAGCCGTAACATTCAATACAATGAGATCATGAAAATTCATTGTTGAGGGACAGATGGATGATATCCATTATTAATGGAGCCCTATACAGTACCTTTTCCTAAACAATGCATGTAGAGCCTTTATCAAGATCTGTCAGGCAAGAAACAACATGATAAAAACTATAATTAAAAAGTTCACTTTTACAAGAATAGATATTACAGGTAATATTACAGTCCACTTATTGGTAGAAATTCAACTAACAATTGTCTAATGGTATTCAGTAGATTCAACTCCCATGGCTACAATTCTCTTATCATACATCATATTAAAAATTGTGCTGAGGGAAGACAGAGGCTTTTCCCCCCCATTTTATAAATATTTCTGCCAAAACAAGATGCCATCTAGTAAAGCTAAAGAGCTGATATGACTATCTTCATACAGACACCTTAAAGTGTTTGTTTTTCAGAAGCCCTGTTATAATCAGTGGAAATTAGAGAGGCACAGTCAGAACAGCATCGTCAGTGTTCCAAAACATTATGGAAAAACATATTCTGAAGTCTGATGTTGGCTTATTTTAACCTATGGTTCTTTATCAGTGGGCTACATAACATTCTTAAAAGAATCAACCGCCTTCTTCCATCAAATAACTTTGTTTATGTATCTCACAGGACTATGAACAGTCCTTGTTTACTTCTACAAAGCGAACAGCTTTCAGCTTGGAGACAGCACTGTGACTTTGCTACATGCACCATGTAAAAACTAGGGACTTCTGATATTTGTCTCATCTTCCTGTAGTTTTAAAAAGACAAAATCAACCTGGTGTCAGATCTGACTTTAATCCTCAAGATGAGAATAAAGAGAATGACTTTATCTTTCAAGAAAACAATACAAAGAATATTCCCATTTTTCTGCCTTTATAGAGCGTCTGGACTGCATGATGAAGAGAAAAACTGTGAAGACAAGAAAACAAATTTTTAAGGTAACATTATTATCCCCTAGACTTTGGAACATATTTGCTTGTTCATGATGACTGGTCCATGTATGTGGGATGAATTCCACACCCATTCAAGTAAGTGTTGATATCAACATGCCAGGCATAGACAGTTTTTAGACAGTTTAGCAACTGATTTATTCTGGTATTAAAACAAGTCTGACTCTTCCAAAGTCTAAGTGCAAAATGAAACTTTTATATATAGAGATAACAGCTCTTGTCCAGACCAGGACTTCCAAACTTTTCTTCCCATTGCCTTCACTCTCACTAGTACTTCCTCTTCTCCTTCACAAATCTATTCACCTTGACATGTAACAATCTCATTGACAAATTCTACCATGTAAGTATTAACTTTGTGTCTCCTTGAAATACTGATAATCATTATTCAAAATTGGAAAGTCCTAGATAATTCCATCCGATAAGTAATTTCATTCTGTAATGACCCTACAATGTATCAAAAACAAATACAAGAAGTTGGTAGTCCTCTAAGTGAAAAAGAGTTTCACTCTTTCACTGCTTAAACTAGGTATTCTTTCCTCATCAATTCAGCCACATAATGGGAATTATGTTTATATGATGAGAGTGCTAGCAAAGGTATTTTTCCTTTTCAAAGGATCCCTTCCCTTCTCTTATTCGCTCTCCTACATTTCAAATGTCTTTCAAAACCATATGAAGTACAGAGATGTACTTTGTCAGAGCTGAATTCAAATTTAGATAGAATTAACAGAAACAGCATTTCCTATGCTTAAATCTTGAAAAAACAGGTGTGCTGAAGTTGCTCTTCTATCTTTTCTGTTTTACAACAAGAAAAAGTCTGGCATTGACTCTGACTCTTCCCTTCACATTGCAAAGTGAGCTTAGTATTGGTTAAGTATCAATATCTCACTCCCTGGTTGGCAGAATTCAACTTCCTGAGGGTGACTGAGTTTTCAGTCATCTCTGGTCTAGGGTAAGAATGTTGGGCAAACAAGCCCCAGATTCAAACAAGTGTCACTAATACATTGAATAACAATTGCAGGTGGTATGAACTGGCAAATATTACTTCAGACTAACAGCACTCTTAAGACATGACTGAAACCCATTCTATTAGTATAAAAGATTGCTTTATTTTCAAGCATGTGAAAGAGGACAGGTCATTTTCAATTATGCAACTATTAAAGCTAATAGCCAGTTCTTTCTTTGTTGGTAAGCTACAGCAAAATGCAACAGAATTTACCTCATCACAAATGCGTTAAGCTCTTCCTCTGTAAAGATGGAGGTAGGTGGCACCTGACCAAGATATTCACAATCACATGTAAGCTGTCCCAGACTCAGTAACCATCTTTCTGCTGTAAGGATGGGAAAACAGACTGAGCTGAATTAAAGAAATGTATGAACACTTGCCAGTTGGGCATGTGCCAGGGATCTCTCCAGTTGCTTCAAACTTTAGTCTGTAATTTATTCTCAGTCCAAATTTAACATGTCAAAGTATTTCTTTTTAGAGACCACAGCAATATCAACTTTCAGTCCTCAGAATTTTTGCTACTGTAGGATTTTTTTTATTATTATTTTGTATATATGAACTATGATTTTGCTTTCATTTTTACCATCAGAATACAAATTCCACACATTGGAAAAAGTGTTACACTATCACCACTCCCCTTTCACAGTTACGTGTCATCTTAAATATCTCAGTCTCTGTCCGTACCAGTAAGAAATGTAAATTAACAGGAGGAGATCTGTAGAACAGAAGGACTGGTGATTGGCAATTGTTTATACCCACAAACTACATTATTTTGATAAATTTACTTTAAATTATACCTAGCCTGGGCCAGTATTTTTGAAGCTCCACTTGCTGCTGGGACATGTTAGGTTTTCTTCTGCAGTATGTTTTGATTTCTTCTGAAAGGAAAATACCTCCTACATCCTAACATCAAACTGTTAACAAGAGTAACAACTGGACAATCTCAAGATTCACTTTTGAAGCACATCACACTCCTGTTCTACAGTAAGGTGTGGAGGCATCCTTTCATTCTTCCCAGTCTTCTGCCTCAGGTGACAGATGCAGAGCATCTGTCTCAAGCTAAAACCAACCAGGTAAAATCTGAACACCACTTTCCTTGTTCTATCTGTTTAGATGACAAGACTGTATTCAGATGAAAATAAAAGGAGAGAAATCAGTACACATAGATTTTAAATACCCAAAGGAAATCAGTTGATTAGAAAAAATAACGATCCTACAAGAAATTTTGAGAAAGCCAGAAGGAAGCAACTTGTTTTTTTTGGGGGGAGGTTGGTTTTATACCTTCAGAGCTTGTAGAGCTTGAAGTTTAAGTCCACTAGAGGAATAGTTACAAGACATTTGAAGTAAGTAATTTAAATATAAACAAATGACAAATTCTGTAATCTCAACTGAAAATGCTTTACAAGAAAAAGACATCAACATTACAGCATTCATAATTGCAGCTGCACTTACAGGGCCTCAGATTCAAACTCTTGGCTACCATTCTAATGTAACTTGGAAAAAGTGCAAAATATTAAACATGAGGCCAGGCAGTGGGGCTTGGAGAGTGTGATACTGACCAATCATAGCCTTATATTTCTGAAAGTAAAGCAATCCTATTTCCTGTACTTTGCATACTATTACCCTTCCTTCAGAGGTCAGCACTCAATGCATCATTGCCTCTATTAGAAACATCTTTGTTCTGATTTCTTCCAGAAGTAATAATTTTACTGCACAGTCTAAAGTATTCTAAACTGTACAACTGAGGCATGTAACTGCTAAAGTTTTCCTTAAAAATTCAGTTGCTAAAAAAACCACATATAATGGAACATGATAAACAAAACATCCAAGTGGTGCATAGCACACCACATGGGAGATGCTGCAGGAATTAGCTTATGTTGAGTCAGTTCATGTCCCCAAAGAGCTGTGTTTGAGCTTTTTGAAGCTGCTCACTCAGAGGGATTATCTCATTCAATCTGCTTTAATCATGACTAAATGCTTCCAATTGGTATATACCGGGACAGAATTAGAGAATCTGAAGCTCCCAAAAATCCATGCAACGGGCTTAGAAGGGTGGGGGTTGGGAGAAGGGAAAGAAAGGGGAGATGCTGTGGATCAGCATATAGTCATATTTGTACCTAGCACTCGTTGGAAAAAAAAAAAAAAAAAGAAGCCTTAGTTGTAGACTAATCTTTTGTCTACAATTGAAGATTACAAGTTGAATTTACTGTACAGTAATGAATTTCCACCACAATAAAACCACAAAAATGAAGACAAAAAAAAAAAAAAAAAAAAAAAAAAAATCAGGCTTTTGGGGTTCAAACATAATATGCCTCAAATATTCACCATGGGCCTAACCCCTTACTATTATTTTTCTACTTAAGAGTGTCCTCTCAACACAGAATTTTCAAGAAGGTTGCTAGTGAAGACAGATGTAACTGCAGTTTTATTTATAATGTTTGACAAGAATATTACCCATATCAAACCAGCCAAATTAAAGTGCAGTGGGAAGACAATGGAAACTGAAACACACCATTTTGCTAGAAAACCCACTGGGCAATAACAGCAGCTGTTGTACTAGGATATTAAATGATAGAATCATACACATGGGCTTCACAGTGAAAGCATAGGATGGGTTACAGCTACATATTATACCTCTTATACAAGAGTACATGCACTTCATTCAGTTGTCAATTTTCTCCCTATTGAGGAGTTTAACAATTTGATCTCTAGCTTATTGCTGTCAATAGATTCATACTTTAGCTGTGATTTAAAGCTAACAAATAATTTTATGCTGACATCAGTTACCTCCCTGACAGCTCTAAAATATAAAACAACAAGCAGTTGGTGTCAGCATTCTTAAATCAAGCCCAAGGGCCCCCATGGCACCATCCTAGAGCAGCTTGTTACCGCTAAGCAAATGTCAGTCCAGTCAATGTGCGTAGGAGGTTGTCAACTCCCTGGTTGCATCTGCCCTAATAACTAGTCCCCTGTAAGGTGAAATGCATAAAGCTAGCACCATATTACTTGAAACCTAAAGGTGACAGAGGCTACAAGAGACACCATTTCTTTCCAAGTTCTAGGAATGGTTACCTCTCTGAGAAACCTGCATCTCCTGCTGCATCTTAGAGTGGTTATTATTCTTGTTTTACTTTTGTCAGGAAGCAGAGAGAACACACAGTCATTAACATGTATCCTATTTTTGTAATCCTCTTTTTCTACTTCCAGTGTTAACAGCATGCTACTTTTAATGGTACAATTTAGCTAGGGGTGTCGCTAGCAATTTGGAAAGCATGCACACACATTGTCCTCACTGTTGGTCCCCTGCCCTCACCATACCCATAATCTCCCAAGGCAGACATACCATTATACGTACCCCCATCACTAGCACAGCAGGTGCTATTAGACAGGGGATCTAGTAGCATGTTCATAAAAGACCTGGCAAAGAACAAAAAAAAACACTGCCCCCATGAAATTAAAATTGTATGCTGTGGCACACACAGCACACACATTCTTCCACTTGAATAAGTTTTGAAACATCTTGCAAGACAGAAAAATTTAGAAAACTTCCATTAAAAAGGCAAATTTGAACTCAGCAATACTACAGTAAAGTCATTTTCCAATTTTTTTAAGCTCATGAAGACATTAACACCTTAAGAATTATAATGTAGGTTTCTTTTAATTTAGTTTGAAAAAATAGGATTATATCAGCAGCAGAAGATGGGATTTTTTCTGCAGCTAAATATATGAAAAAATAAATCTCAATCTTACTTTAAATACAGTCAGTAACACTTTAAGTTCCAGGTTAAACTAGGAAAAGACAAATAGAGAACACTGTATTTTCCACTAGATAACCTACAGTTACTTACTAATTTTCCTTCTTCCATGTATTTTTTTGTGTGATATCCAGTGTAATGAATTTATCATTGCATGCTGTAGCACTGCATATAGATTAAAATAGTTTTGATTGCATGATCATTAATTCAATAAAATCAGTCTGAGTGAATGACAGAAAACATACAATGCAGGGCTAACAACGGAAATATTCTGTCTTTTTTCAAGCATTCACATTTCCCATTTCTTCTGTGAGTAGAGAATGAAGTCTGCCTATGACCCTGAGTAGAACAGCTCAGCATATAGCTGGGCAAACCAAACACAAAGAAAAGGAATTACAAATCATGAAAAATATGCTGACTATTTTATTAATTTGCTGCTAGTGGTTTTTCTTATGGGTTGGAACAGAACACTTATTTCCATATCCCTTGTTATTAGACATCTATGAAAATATAATGAGGTGGCATTTCTTTTCACATCTGCTTCTTCTTGTTTACCTTTGCTCACTCTAGCTGTAACAATGGTTCAATTTCCAATAAACAGTTAAGGAAGTTCTCTCTATAAACAATAATATGACCTCCTAAAATAAAAAAATGCTGCAAAAGTAGGCTTCATCTCCTTCCTAAGATTACAGAACGTCAAGACAGGTGGAGCACTGACTGGACTACAAAACTATGTCCATCTTGCTAAGATTCCCTCCAGAACACATTGGAGCCCATGGTTAGCATTAATCCAATAATACTTCATGAGCAAGAGAAAGCACACAAGATCTACTCTTTCACACAGCGAGCTTCCTCTCTATACAAGCAAATCCAGCTTAGGCTTCCTCTTGTACAAATCCAGCCCTGATGGGCAGCTAAGGAGAAGGATCAAAGACAAAATTCTTTGAAGGCAAAACACACATGGATTTGAAGAGGCAATTAATCTTTACAAAGACATAGAGAAGAGGAGAAAGATTCCTGTCATCTCTGCAAGATTGGAGACTTCCTGTATTACATTTTGATTTTTAGACAAAGAAATATCTATGGCCTTTAGTACTGAACAGGTTAGAAAAAAGATAAATGCATTTAGTTTTAAAATTAAAGACAGATTAAAATTACATAATTTATGATATATTTTAAGTGCTTCTACATTTGTTTTTTAAAAATACCAGTAGGTTCCATTCTCATGCAAAATTTTGAGATTGTGTTCTCCACACTATCTTGAGAAAATTTCACCAGCAGATCCTGACCAACTAAAAAAAGCATCTTCTCACCAATCAACAGAAAGAAAAACAGCATACAAAGCAACGCTTAAAAACTTTTGTTTCCTCCTTGCTTCTCAGCATCTTTGACTTTTTTCCCCCAATTTTCTACCTTTCTCCTCACATGAAAATTTCCCTGAACTTTGCTTTACTTCAAGGCAAAATACTATTTTTCTAGAGCCTAGATGCCAGTGACATGTCTACATCATTAACACTGGACAAATACAGAGGATATATTGATCACACAAACTGGAGAAATATTGCTGTAAGTAACCTTGACTCTTTAGAGACCAGAGTATGTCTCATTACAAACAGGCCTAGAAATCAGCTGAAGAATGCCTTCGCTCAAATGTGCCTTTCTACAAAGATAGGTCTTTGGACTCCAATAATCTCAGTGCACTACCTTTTACAAGAATGGAAAAAAAAATCCAGTTGTGAAAAAAATAAAAGCATAACAAACATGTATTTGATAAAGAAAAGCAGGATATTTTATTCTTACAAGTACTTTGAAGTGCTGTATAACTAACTAGTGCAATTTGTGTCTCTCCAGGGGCAAATGCATGGGAATCTAACACTAGCAGCAAAAAAAAAGGAAAGAAGATTGAGTCAGAGCAAAAAGCAATGTCCCATAGCAATTCTATTCCTCTACCATCTCTCACAACCACTACCATTCCCTAAAGATGTGGTTTAGAAAGGCCACTACAACTAATGAACACCGGAGAAAGGCAGTATCCTGAATCAAGCTACATATAAACATCAAAAAGCCAAATAAAATGGGCAAAGCTCTAATAAACCCTCAATATATCAAGACAAAGATTCAGTACTATTGGCCCCAGCGGTAGCTTGTCTGAGCTGATGCTAAATCTTTAAGAGATACATATATAGTTGAAGAGCAAGATTATCATAATATGGCTTGATTGGTTTTTAGTTTTTCCACTTCTTAGCCTACTCTTTTTCCACCGAGCTAAGTAAGCCATAGTCTATAACACTATAACTTTCATAGCACTTAAAAAAAAAAAAAAAAAAAAAAAAAAAAAAAAATCAAACCATGGGACTGATTGCAAAAAAATTCAATTGGACACTCCTACTCCAACAATAATAATGTATCAGTCAGCTTTTTTTTTTTTTTTTTTTTTTTTTTTTTAACTGAGATTTTAGTAGTTTCACTTCATAACACAAACTCCCTCCCTCCCCTCCCCCCCAATGCTTGCAAGAGATAAACAAATACCAGAGAGAGCTGGTTTGCTCTCAGATTCTACTAAAGAAAAAAAAGTTACATACTAGAGTACTAGTATGGTTATCTAAACTAGCAACAAAATTAAAATAATACAGGGTGCTTAAATCTTAATACAGGGAGGATTGATTCAGCTGTGAATCTCAAATAGGATTCTTAAGACTACTCACTCACTTTTCAGGAACTTACCTTCTGTAACCAAAGAACACTTGATAAAAAATTCCACTATGACACCGTGTAATCAATGAACATACAGATTTTATAATTAAGAAATATACAGGAAAATTAGGCTAAACAGGATTTCACACCAAAGAACAGATGGAAAACTCACCATTATTCTGGACTCACTGAGAAGACTCCAAGAGAAGCAATGTCCAAAAAAGATCCTTCCCTACTAGTAGTCAGCTCTTAAATGGGGTCTAGGAAAGGTGGAGCCAGGCTCCACCTTTTCCAGTAGCACAGGAGAATTGTCTTCACCTGTGCTCCCACGGCTGACTCATTGCTTGCCTCAGGTGGTCAATCAGAGATTCAGGCTGTGATTTAGCAGTTCCCCTACAGACACAAAGAATTGAACTTCCAGGGACAATGACACTGCTGTCTGAAATTCCCTGGAAACACATTTCAAGTGGATGTAATACTTTTGATCTCAAGTACTACAACTCAGAAGTTTTTTTCTAATGTGCTTCTCTATCACCTTAAAATCAAATTATTCCAATAACATCCTCAGTAAACTCACTTATAATATTCAGACCTTCCTACCACTCTATGCAGGATTTCAATTATCTGCTACAATTCAAAGACAACAGGGTTCAAAGAAGGAAGCTGAAACTCTTAAAACAAAGCATCATCATCCAAGAAAAGCTCTGAATTCCAGTAAGAGCAAGTCTTTGGACACAAGCAGGTCCCTTGAGACTTGTCTGCTGCTATCAATTGAACA
The DNA here is from genome assembly GCF_019232065.1 of Centrocercus urophasianus. Taxonomy (NCBI): domain Eukaryota; kingdom Metazoa; phylum Chordata; class Aves; order Galliformes; family Phasianidae; genus Centrocercus; species Centrocercus urophasianus. The sequence goes on from NW_024884364.1 coordinate 21,089,838, forward strand.
AGAAAAGTCCTTAAATGCTACTGTGATATACTGCCATTTGAAGTCAGTAGTCAGCAGAAAATTAAAGATTCTAAAGAGATGAAAGGTAAAATGAAAACTTGTATTTCAAATACTGGCAGAAGGCTCAAGCCAATTTAATCTGAAAGCTGTATTTTTTCTCTGCTTGTAGTTCCATCTGGCTGTATAATGTCTAATGAAACTATATGGCAGTTGCTCACATGTAAAACATTCTTCCCCTGAGTCACCTTACTCTTCACTGGGGTCCTATTTTACACCAAGTCAGCAACTCAAGCTCATCAATGACAGTCTGACTGGCATTAATGTGAGCTCTGGGTCAAAAGAGAAGTATACTTCATGGTGTACAGGGAAACCCTGCAGAAATGCCAGAATTCAGTAAGATTCTGACAGCTGAGAAAGTGAGAAATTCAACAGGAACAGCATGTATGGGGCACAGAAACTGGGACAGGAGGAAAAAGAAGTCTGGCCGTATGGGAACAACCACGCTCTCACTTCCCTCCTGTACTTTCCAGAGTCTGTAAAATTTTGAGAAGATACATCCATGAAAGGTTTCCTTGGTAAACTGAAGTTATAAAATTGGTAATGTAGCGCTTCCTACAACAATTTTACCTGAAAACCATCAGAACAGTAAATACTGCACCTAATAAATTAATGAATATTTATAAATATAGTTTATATACTATATTTATAAATATCGTACACATCTCTATGTGCATGCATATGTACCTATTTACATATAGGTATGTATGCACATTTAAAAACATAGAATCATAGAATGGTTTGGGTTGAAAGGGACCTTAAAATCACCTAGTTCTAATGCCCTGCCATGGGCAGGGTTGCCACCCACCAAATCAGGCTGCCCCGTACTGAAAGGACACAATGATGTCTCCCCAGAGACTTCGCTTCTCCAGGCTAAACAAGTCCAGTTCCCTCAGACTTTTCCAAGAGAGGTATTCCAGCTTTTGTATATCCTCAGGGCTCCTCTAGACCCACTCCAGCAGCTTTGCATCCCTTCTGTACTGTGGACCTCAGGCCTGCATGCAATATTCCAGCTGGGGCCTCATGAGGAAGAAGTAGAGGGGAACAATCATCTCCCCTTCCCTGCTGGCCACCCCTCTTTTGATCAATCTCTGAATGCACTTCGCTTTCCGGGCCACAAGCACACACATCTTTAAACACAGAAAGAATAATTATTGTCATTAGCTTTCAGAAAAATAATAGTAGATATTGAAGGAATTGTAAAGATATGGAAAATTCGTCATCTAGAAAATGATGAACAGATATATTACATAGAATATATTTACTAAATTAATTTAAAGCACCACTCTATTTCTATTTTTTACATTTTCTAAGTGAATTTTAATGTTTGAAGGGAAAACTGAGAGCTCATCCAAACAAACTCAGAGTATGGCACAGATAGCTATGGAGCATTTTCTTACTTCTTTATGTCCCAATTTTCTACCCTAGAGATCTTTGTACTTAAATGTCATCAGTCTAACGACTATTGTGAAATTAACTGTTCCATATCCCTTTCAGGTTCACATTTCTGGAGAGGCCTCACATAAACATGTGGACTTTAAATCAGAATTAACTTCTTATACAGTGACAAATGAATACAGGCAGTGGGAAAAAAAAATAATGCTTTAACTCCTGACGAAAATATATATCACTTTTAATATGCTTTCAATGTCACTTCCTAAAACATGATAAATAAAATAAGCATGTAAATAGATTCAGACTGACATGTTGTTTAACATTTGTTAAATTCACTCAATAAATTCCTTGGCAACTAAATGAAAGAACTTCAGGGAATAACCTCAGTAAAAGTCTAAATAATTGTATGGCCATTTTGCTGCGAAAACATGTACTTCTTTTTTAGACACACATTTAGTTTTGCAATTCTCTAATGATTCAGCTTATGACTCCTGGCCTCTGCAATTTACCTAGCAAGAGATCAATTGTTATGTCACTACATTTTGGAGGCCAACTCAAGATATTTCCCAAGTAAAATTGGCCATCTCAGACCATGTTGCAGAAGTGTCTCAGCAATGGCAGCACCGGCACCATAACTGAATATATCTGAAAACTATGTATTTGTAAAACACACTCCTTCTTACATTGCGACAAACAATAATTGTACCTTTTCTTTCAATAATAAATATATTAGTAATAATACTTATCTGAACACTGATATTGATGAAAAGTGAAATCCTTTGTTCACAAAGAGACACAACATGAAGCAGTTGTGCTGCCTTTCTCTAGTTTGAAAAATGCAACCTTGTTATTTTCTTCAGACGAGCCTTTATGCTTGCATCTTTAACGTTATATGCTTCTATTTTGAACTTCAGCAAGCGTTTTAGCCAGCTAATACATGTAATTCACAGTAACACTTAAGAAAAACTTATATTCTTCCACTGAAGTTCCATACGTAGAAATTGCAGGCAGCTATTGAAACAAAAAAAAGTATTTTCCAGTAGACTGAAACAAATATTTACCCTTGACCAGTAATAAGTACTCATGGACTTCGGGTATTATGATTCTACATTTTCCAACTTAGAAAGTTTTCCATCTTACTTTCAGCTTTAGTAAATATTATTATCATCCACAACAGAAGAAATATTTGTTCTTTCCTTTCAGTTTCATGGGCAAAGGATAGGATGCGCTGCCTGCGATATTACAGTGAGTTTGTTGTCATGTCAAAACCACCAGCCGCAAACAAATGCCTTTTTTACAGGCAGCATTTTTACATACATAAGGAGTTTACACAGTGTCTGCTTTAATCACAAGTCTGTTTCAACATAGACTTAACGTCCATGAACAAACCAAGTATGTGCGTCGATCTTTACAACTCTTCCTTCCATCAGTACTGCTTTCAGTTCTCAGTCCTGTCCATAATACACATATTCCCCTTTCTGCTCTTCTTTATCAGAATCTAGGTATATGGGAACTGTTGAGTCATGGCCTGAACTGATGATCACCTGAGGCAAGGACTGTGGGAGCAAGGTGAAGGCAATTCACCTGTGTGACTGGAAGACCCAATTTAAGAGCTGACTGCCACTAAGGAAGGATCTCTTTCTATAGATCCCTCCTTTGTGGAGTTTTTTCCTTGCAAGCCTGGATCCTCAGATACAGGTGAGCTTTCTTTCTCTGCTTGTCTTTTTTTCCATTCCACCACAATAATCTTTCCAACCATAACACTAGGAAAGTCACAGACATCACAGGAACTTCTTATTCTATATTTGAGATAGGCTTCTGCCAACCTAGAATATTCAATGTTCAAAATAAATAAATAAATGTGTGCAGTGCTTTCTATGAAGGGAAATTTTTGTTTTATATACAACTGAGATCTGGTTATTCTTGATTCACTAGAATTAAAACCTATAAATCTTTCTACTACTATTGTCTAGAAATTATTGCTCACTCAAAGAGAGAATATATGATCTCTAAATTAAACACAGCAACATCTACAAAAGAAATTCTGCTCTCCATTCCTCTGCATTAGATCCAGTATTTACCAACTTAATGACTAGTTGGACTTCTTCGTTTATAGCTTGTCTATCAGCCCAGCATCAGAGATGCCACATCTATCATAACTTCCAAATGCTTGGATGAGCTCTCCTTCTACCAAACTTGCATGTGCCTATGTTTGTTTGTTTTTTTTTTTCCCCTGGCAACTGAGACATAGAATCATAGAATCACAAGGTTGGAAACAACCTATAAGATCATCCAGTCCAACCGTCTCCTCATCACCAATGCCTCCACTAGCACTAAACCATATCATGCAGCACATCATCCAGACACCTCTTGAACACTGCCAGGGACAGCGACTCCACCACCTCTCTGGGCAGCCATTCCAGTGCCTGACCACTCTCTGAGAGAAAAAGTTCTTCCTTATGTCTAACCTAAACCTCCTCTGATACAACTTGCAGGCATTAGCCCATGTTCTGCTCATTGCCTGGGAGAAGATGTCAAATCCCTCTTCACCACAACCTCCCTTCAGGAGGTTGAGGAGTGCAATGAGGTCTCCCCTGAGCCTCCTCTTCTCCAGACTGAACAATCCCAGCTCCCTCAGCCGCTCCTCATAAGACTTGTGTTCCAGACCCTCACCAGTTTCGTTGCCCTTCTCTGGACATGCTCCAGGACCTCAACATCTTTCCTGTAGTGAGGAGCCCAAAACTGAACACAGAACTCGAGGTGCGGCCTCACCAGTGCTGAGTAGAGGGAGATGATCACCTCCCTGCTTCTGCTGGCCACGCTATTTCTAATGCAGGCCAGGATGCTGTTGGCCCTCTTGGCCACCCGTGCACACTGTCAGCTCATGTTCAGCCGAGCATCGACCAACACCCCCAGGTCCTTCTCTTCTTCACACTCATCCAGGCACTCATCCCCAAGCCTGTAACGCTGCATGGGGTTGTTGTGCCCAAAGTGCAGGACCCAGCACTTGGCCTTGTTGAACCTCATCCCATTCACCTCAGCCCAGCGGTCCAGCCTGTCTAAATCCCTCTGAAGGGCCGCCCTACCCTCAGGCAGATCAACACCACCTCCCAGCTTGATGTCGTCTGCAAACTTACTGAGAGTGCACTCAATCCCCGCATCTAGGTCATCAATAAAGATATTAAACAGGATGGGCCCCAATACCGACCCCTGGGGGATACCACTTCAAACGGGTCTCCAGCTGGACTTCACTCCATTCACCATGACCCGCTGGGCACGGCCCTGTAGCCAGTTCCTTACCCACATGGGTAAGTGCTTCATTATTATTAGCACTGCAGTACTTCTACTGCTTTCCTCTGCAGTGGGCATAAAAGCCAGGAGGAGGACAGTCAGCAGACTGCACTGCTATATGACCCACATTCTCACTAACTGTTGACTTTGCCCTTCAGCTGACATGATTTTGAACAGGTTAATGAAGTTTCCTGAGCTAAAACTCAGTTGACTTTCTCCCTCTCTGCATGTAGCTGAAAGGATATTTTGAAAGTTCACTTTCCAAAAGAAGCTTGTAAAACCTAAAAACTCACCTGTTTTCTTTTTCACTCAAGCTGATATTTTTTTTTTTATCTAAAAGAATTTCTGCAGTAAAACTGCCTAATCCTGCCCTCCTAATATATACCACCTGTGCACACTGAGTAAACTTCAGTTTTCCAGATACAGTTTAGGTGGTCAAGTGTTATAGCTCAGCTTTCCACAAATTTCATCTTCTTTCAGTTAATGGAAGCCAGGCCTTTTATAGCCTTCCTTCACCCTGCTGTTTCTCCTTGCTAGCAAGGTCTATTTAACACCCCCATGTTGCACATAACAGAAGGAACAGAACCCGTCACCTGGCTGTGTCAAAAGCTGTACTTTTGCCTTCAATTTTCTCTATCAATTCAGCACATACTGCACTTTATGAAAGTGTTTCTTTGGGCCTGTTGTAGATAAATTTGATATTGTGTTAACTTGCTCTACTCTTGACAAAAGATTTCAAAGAAACTATTTTATACATTTGACACTCCTCAAATGTAGACATGAATAATTTATAATTGGAGTTTTGTTTTTCTTTATCAGTTTAGATACTGAGGTATTAAAACACACTTAAGATATATATGAATGCCATTAGACTTCAACATGGGACCTCATTTCTTCAGCAAGGAAACGTGAAGCGATAACATCAATGCATCGGCTACAAACAGTAAATGAGATCATTCTGAGAAATTACTGTAACTTTCCAAAAGTTACTTGGCATCAACTTCCAAAAGAGTTGTAGCCCCCGGCACGTTCTCAGCCAATCTAGAGCACTGACCATGAGGGGAACTATATAAAGAAACCAAAATCTGGTGGACTTAGCATCTACAACACAGACTCTACTGTTACCTGCTTGGTTCCAGAGGTGTGCTTACTATTGTGCAGAAAAGGTTAACTATTCTTAGAATATGCTTTGAGTCGTGGAGAACTGACTAAATGAATCAGACAATTTCAATTCCAATTTGATTTTTATTTTTTTTTCCTGCTTGGAAGCATTTCATACTCTTTGCCTCCTAATGTAGTAGTAACTATTCTACATTCCTACAAATCTGTTGTCTTTCTAAAGGTCTACATGCTGAGATTTAGCACACAGGGGGAAATGCTGAGTACAGGCAACAGATGAATCACAGCAACTTAGAAAATTATTGCTGATCTTCTGTATCCCCTGTAATTCTGCCACATATGCAAAAGAGAATGAGACTTTTTTTGTGAGCTCTAATTTTGTGCAGATACATAGAGACAGTACAGAAAGAGGTACAGAGAGAAGAAAAGGAAAAAGCAACAAGTGAGGCACTGAAGTGTACAGAAATAGAAGAAAAGTAAGAGAGGGTAAAAGCTAAAGGTAGAATTTTTTAATTATTATTTTATTTTTTAATGAGTTTGGCACTCATTTTTCCCTGTTAAAGGGTTTTAGGAACTTAAGCTCCTTGTGGTTAGGTCCTCAAGATCATGGTCTTGACTAGAGATGCACAAAATATGGGCACTGAAAGCAAAACTGGGAAGAGTTTGAAATATTTCATATTAGGAATGACAAAAGCAGTGAGTGCACTGGAAAAGCAGACTAATGTGGTAAAATAGCAATCACTTTTTCCGACAGTCTGGAAGTGAAAAGACTAGCTCTAGACAAGGGAGAACATTTGAGCAATAAGGACATGAGAAAAGTTCACACTCATTAAGGCATAATGTGGCACTACAGAAAGAAGCTATGCTCATATCCACAGGACTCATTACACACACATCTCCTATGAAGATTTCTACTCCCTTTTAAATCACAGAGGTGTTTGATACCTAAAACTCTCAGAAAATCTAACCCATCCTCCCACTTGTCTTGCTGCTTACAAAGGATTCTTGAGACACAAGAACTGAAGAACTGTTATTGTTTTTTTGTTTTTTTTTTTTAAGTGTGATATATTTCAGTGAACTAACACAGCACACTGCCTATGAAAGAGGTGTAGCAGTAATAGAGAAATCAGGGAACTCCACTGATAGGGCAAAAAGTCTCAGTAAGCATCCTCACTGCAGAAGCTGTCTTGCTGGGGATTCATGATGTGGATGAAGTAAAATGTTAAGCTCAGCTGGCACCAGTGGGAGTTCTGTGACTTATTTCAGTGGAATTAGGACTTGATCACAGGCTTTTGAAAAACATCCAGAAAGGAATGCATCTGATAGATATAAAATAAGTAAGTAAATAAAAATTATAAAAGTGAGTTAGCACAGATCAATGATTACAGAGAAACATGAAAAGACATTTTAGAAAAAAACAGAAACCAATTCCAGTAGTTGCTGTATTACAAATAACAGTTCAAAGGAGCCCCACAAGGAAACACATTCCTCAACTGTAACTTATAATTCCCAAGTTTCTTGCACTGACCTCCCAGTTTCTCTTCCTCAAACATACAGCAATTCCTGATGGAAAACAAATTTGAAGAAACAAAGTTTCAAATATATAGAAAGTAGTACACAAAATATACAGATACCATATTAATGTTCTTTACGGAGTTTATTCAAAGAAATTGCTACAACCAGAATACACAAACATTAAAGATCAGTTTCATTTGCAGAAGTGTGTGCTAAGCAAAAATGCCAAGAAATGAATGTTATGAATGTCTCCATACAAGAATCAATCCCTAGAAGTTATTGACCATACAGAGTCATCTAACTAAACCATTTCTGAAGTCAATTTCAGCTAAAAGGAGCTGACAGATCCAATTAAAAACGGAGGAAAACCTGACAAATTCCTCATTACTGTTTCTGTTGAAGCAGGACCAAAGGTTGTAATTGGGTTCAGACCTGCAGCATCACACAACAAACAGTTACAGTGCATTCAGGTTAAGTGTTCACATAAAAGGAAAAACAACTATAAAAAACAGGAGAGTATTTTTTAGAAAATGTATTAAATTGATTCCTATTGTGTCGCCCGCCATGTCTGAGCACTTGAGCCAGACTGCTGTCACACCACTGTTCTTCTTTCCTGTCTTTGGATTACCATCACCACCTCAGAGAAAAACTCAAAGGTTCCCTCTTCCCCCGAAAAACCAAATACATAATAGAAAACTGACAGAGAGCCACCAGTTCAGTGAGGTTATCTAAAATGCAACAAGGTTTATCAAGCCACATGCTTGATCTTATTTTTCTTTCTCCTCCTTCCAGTGTAACTGCATGCAAAAGTTATCCTGAGAGAGCTGCCCAGGGAGGTGGTGTAGTTGCCACCCCTGGCAGTGTTCAAGAGGCGTCTGGATGAGGAGCTGCGAGATATGGTTTAGTAGCTTGTAGTAGCAGTGGTAATGAGAAGACGGTTGGACTAGATGATCTTATAGGTATTTTCCAACCTTGTGATTCTACGATTCTATGAGCTCAGGCAATCTCTTCATCACCCCCAAGACAATACAGATCTTTTCTTCCTAAGTTTGGTTTTTCCATTAAGTTTCTTGGGGAATGAAGAAGAAACATAAATGAACATAAATTGTCAGCTATTGTTTATTACCTTTACTTTCCTATCAAAAAGTAAACTCTTTTTAAGCATAATAGCGCTGTTTAAAAAATAAATAAAAATCATCACTTAAAACCAATATGAACTATCTTACTCCCTTTATACCTCAGATATAACTTCTACCTTGTAGTCATATGGCAGAGGCTATCCCGTGAAAGCTGGTTGGTTACCTGCAAATTTTCTAGTGGTTCATTGAGAAGCTGAGCATCAGGACTAACCATAGTTAGGACTCCTAGGTTCTTCCTCAAAGTCTCCCACAAAACACAGTTGACACTTTTCTTTGTCCTTCTGTAGCAATCCATAAAGCTGAGATTGTATTTACAAGCTTACAAAGTTCATGTGATGTTTACAGCGTGTTTTGATATACTCAGACAAAAAGCCTTATACAGATATGAAAATATTATTATTCAGCTAGTTACATTCTCCACACCCAAACAAATGAGGCAGGCAATTTACACATATCTTGAAAGAAATCTTTTGAATAGGTTTCCACATTTATGCCACTTGAATTCGACATCAACGGATTAGGATAAACTAGAGCACTCTGCTCATTCCTGAGGTCCTAATTTATTTTCATCTTGCTGTTTTTTGCTTTAAAATCAAGTTCTAAAAACAATGAAATATACGGATGCTTCCAGACTCTGTGTAATGTAAAGCATTTTGTTCACAAAGGCAACATGCCTCTGCAGAGGCATGAAAAATATTTTCTAATATCTGAAATTATTTTTTTAAAATTTTTTGAAGAAAAATAGAGTAACAGTAATAATTAGCCTTTCCCATCACTATGGGCAATCTGGTGATTTTTCTGATTTCTTTCAAGATTCTTTCCTTTTCAACATAGGCACTTTGCCCATTGTAACATGAAGAGTCTCAAACTTTCAGTGACAGATGAAGACAACAGACGTGCTGATATTGGAATAATTCAACACTGCCTTTCATGCAGAGATTCAGCAGCAAGCTTTCTCTAAGTTTTTAAATGTAATCTTGATACATATGCACCTGTGTGAATTCTGCATATTAAATGTAATGCTTTAGTGATAAAGCACAGGAAAAAAAATCTGTATAGTCTGGGTATCAAGGATGAAAACCTGCTGTCCCAAACTCTAGCAAAGGACTGTTATTCTATACCAGCTCAAAGGTACTGCAGTATTTGGAGGCTGCCAAAGTTTAGAAGTTAACGATATTAGTTTTTACAGATTTATGTAAAATATGAATGGGAATGGGGGTGACTTTACATGCGTGAGAATTTTAGAGAAGCTGAAATTTTAGAGAAGCCTCAGAAGGAGAAAGCAGACAAAGAAAGAATATTCTTATAAATATCCAGGTCACACAAATCAGTTTTTGCTCCAAATTGCAAAGGATTCCAGGTGGGTAAAAAATTGAAATAAGGATGCATTGTATGTGCAATTTAGTTACACTGTTGGAAGCCATAAAGTAAATGGGTACAAAACAGCCAGTACTTAATAAGTTTCAATTTTAATTCTGATTGAGAAGCTAAATATGATACCAGGTAGCTAGTAGTGCAGCAATTGCTAGTTATAGAATAGAATTAAACACATACCCTAATGAAGGTCCCTGTTAAGACAGAAAAAAACACGCAAGTGTATAAAATGGGAAAAAAAACACAACACAAAAAAACTGTTTTGCTTTAAAAATCAGTTAAAATACCTTCAAATAATTTACTAATCTAAATAGAGAAAAGCATATCTAACTTCTTGAATCTTAATTTTAAAAGCCCTACTGCTATATAATCTTTGGAAAAGCACATATTGCTTTTAAATCATGTCTATTTTACAGTACTTAAAGATCTGTGCACTTTTCAACACACAACACACAAATAAAGTCAGTCTCAAAGACAAGCATTCTCAATACTTGACTTGCATGCAATATTTATCACACTGTTATATGATGAAAGGAGATCAAATTTTCTAATACAAATAAAGTGAAGATGTTTTTTCCAATTTGACGGCCATAAAACACTTATTAAAGATAAAAGCAGGTTATTTGGCTATATTGGACTCCACAAGATGCAGTACGTGCAACAGAATGAAATAGAAATTTCAGTGATGGAAAATCATCCTCTTTCTCTCTTGATAGTAAAATAACCCTTTAAATCATATTTGACATTTCTAAGTTGAGTGAGCTGGCAGCCCTGTAAAATCTATGTGGTAATATATGTGGTAAGCCCTTTCTGGAGCAGTAATCTCATTGCTTTTTCTAATGGCTCTCCCTTCATGTGGTCTACTTGTCCCCGAGAGACTTGTTTGACTCTGCCTTTCCCGAGCCACTGGTTGCTAATGTTCCTTATTATGAAGAAAGCAGGGAAGTGCCCGAAGGCCATGGCTATTCCACTAGTGATACAACCACCAGCAGCCTTCTGCTGAGGCCTTTTTTCTCCCTTTCTTCCTTTAAAAAAAAAAAAAAAAAAAAAAAAAAAAAGCCAACCATAAAATATGCACATTTGTTATAAAGGGACTTCTTTGTCTCAAGAAAAAAGAAGGAAAGGGAAAGAAAAAAAACAACACAGTATGACAGTGTTATTTACACTGCTCCAATTGCTAATCTGACAAGCTCCATCTGGTAGATAGACCTTTTATCTTCTCGTCACCCTAAATCTCTGAAGGAAAGTGGACACTGGTAGCATATGTGCTTTGTTGGATCCTATGCTTAATGAGGTACACAATTTATAGGTCTAACTGGAGAAACATTATTTAAACTGGGATAAGGAAGGAGTGTGAGGACATAAAGAAGGTATTGCATATGTTTTCGTTTTCAGAGTGATCCATTCACCTGTACAGACACTAAACTGTAAACAAGATCAAACTGTATAATAAATTTTCATTTAATTCATGCATCTATACCGGAACTATTTAAGATTTAAGTAGATCTCTCTAAATATTTCTTAGCAGTTGTTGAACTATCTACCTTCTTTAGTTGATCATTTTCATATATTTACTAAACGTTTTGCGGTATGAACTATGGCAATTTTTTATTTATTTTTACTTTAAGTTTGAGGTCTAAAGACATAAACTATTTCATGTACTAAATGGAATCAAAATAAAGCTGTACAATGACCTGATGTGGATTTGTGATGTACTCAAGTCTAGATAGCTACTACCTGTTAAGAGTCCAATTTCAATTACATTCCCCTGTTTTGGGCAAAAGCTTATGAGCTATTATTTAAACATACACATTCCTGCTTGACTTGTGTATTCTGCAAATACTGTATGATGTCTTTCAGATTTGGTCTTTTGATATCTAAAACACTTCCGTCAGAGTATCAGTATTTATTTTTTTATGTATTCATTTACATCTAAATAGTGCTTTTTATACAAAACTGTTATCACAACTGGCTGAACATTTCCTTTATAGCATAGTCTTACACTTTACAGATGCTGAGCTTAAAAGCATGCCTTAAGGCTTCTTAGGTGTGCAGTTGCTCTTATTGGTGAAGCCTTCAGTGTGAGCTGGATGTGAAAATGATGTGGTGATCACACATTTTGGTTTCCAAAAATCCTGGGTACAGGACCTTCTTTTGGTTCTGATGAGGACTCGCTCTCACTGCAATAACAGTAACTGCTTGACTCCTGTCCTCCCTTGCTTATCTCTCCTATGCTGTACATTACATTCATCCTCACTTTCAGCCAAAGAACATCACAAAATTAATATTCCCAATTACAAAGACAGGATTGGTACAGTATTTTCTCTGCAGCTAAGCAGCAATATCCTCGGCACATACATTTGAGACAACTCCCAAGCACTGAGCAATCACAGAGTGGATTGCCCTGAATCACTCACTCCTTAAAAATGAAAAACCTATGCTGTCAATCAGTTCTCAGGTTCTCACAGCAGCAAAGTGCACATTATCCTACTAGGGCCTACAGTGAGACCTCTCATCCCAGAGCTCACAGACTTCCAGCCTCTGCATCCTGCTTCATCAAAGACAGTGGAAACCTCCCCTGGAGACTGGAAGAAAAAGAGGTTTTGACTGCTTATTAAAGACAGAAGGAATAGGCTTCTGAAGACTAAGTTGTTATTTCCCCTTTTAATACTCCCCCCATTCTTGCCTGTTAAATTTTCTCCTTCCTTATACTTCCTCCTAGATCATGTTAAGCTTTATTTGTTTTTGTTTTTTTCTTTTGTTCTGTTTTTGCTCTTACTTTCCTCTGCTTATTCTTTTCTTAATCTTTATTTTTCATTTCATTCTATATGACACTGCTACGCTGCATTCTCTTTTATCTCTGTGCCTTTTCCCTCTTTCCTCTGCTGTCTCCTGTGCCTAGGCTATTCTTGAGTTCACTACATTTATCCATCCATTTCATTATTTTAAATCTCTCTGCTGTCACTTGTGCACTTCTACCTCAAATACACAATACTTTTTGCATCTGACTTTTCAGTGCCTTTTAAAATAGTTCTTTGCAATTCCCAAATTATCCAGTTTTGATAATTTTTCAAATGAAGTTCTTAACACTACTTTCCTAGGGGAGGGAAAGAGAGAAGCGGAAAGCCATTGGATGGTGATGTCAATGCTGCTTCCAGGATGAGCAAACAACTAACATATATAACAGATAATAGCCATTGCTCAGATTGATTTAATTCTCCAGAAATTGTAGAGAATTCCCAGCAAAATTGGAAAGATTATGCAAAGGCTTTAAAGAATATCTCTCAAAGTCCTTGAAGGCTCATGAGGAGACCACAAAACTTGGTAATCCAAGCAGCGTTGTACAGACATACAATACAGGTCAAAGACCATCATCTTCTTCTATAAGCTGCTATTAGTTTTATACCCAAAGGTTTAATTTTTCCAAAAGAAGGCTGCTTCCATCAGCTCTGGGAATGTACTGCCATTGCCCTTACCTCCAAAGGTCAGCCCATGAAGTCAAGGCTCTGGAAACATTCACTGCACCTAGTCTCAACCCGGATTTTAAAACATTTATGAACTCTGTTGCAAAGTGTGACCCTCAGCAATGCCAGTTGCAAGACTCTCAGGCTTCCATGCACCTACAACAAAAAAGCAGCTGCTGATTCATAGATCTGTAAGCTAGCAATGCAGCAGAGATACCTCTGGGACCTGAATACTATGATCTGGGTTTCCTAGCAGCTCCGGGCAGTATGGCAATAAATGGCAATAAAACTAAACCAGAATTTTATGTTTCAGTGAAAATTTCCTTTTTTTTGGTACAATTTTCTGATGAACTGTTCAGTCAGAATATTCCCAACTAACTCTACATATAATTTAAAGCAGCAAGGGAAAGAAAGTGTCATCATATGCATTTTGCACAGTCCCTGCTTTCTCCTTTACTTTGCCAAGAAATCAGACATGTTGGAGAATACTTTCTCCTCTCTAATTACGTATGCAGTAAACTACTTCAGCTTTTGTATATCAAAGATACTGCACTCAGAATAATCTACTACCCTTTCCACTGCAGTTGTTTAAAAGGATTGCATCCTTATAATCAGGTTGTTTCTCATTTATTATTCATAACACTATACTTTGCCATAGACCTGGCACTTAGTAACTGAACAAAAAGTAAAATAAAGACAGGTAACTTCCATCTTGACATATTTGTCTCTAATGTAAGTATGAATAATGAAGAAAGGCACTATGTGAGGCAAATAAGACCCTAACATAATAGGCCCTTTGTTCTCTTTCAGAAACATCCAATATCTTTTGACAATGCAGGAGCTCAAACGAAAGTGTATGCTCAAGACTTAATGTATTCAATTTGATACTGGCCACAAAACGGTCAAACTACCTGTTAAGACCAACAAGCAGTGCATTACCATGCTCAGGAAATGCTTCACACATCTGAGAGGCCCCTAGACATCAGCACAAGGAGGTAATTGTTCACCATTTGACTGTAAGACGACTGAGACATGCCACCCATCCTTTATCAGCTCTGGCCACAGCAAATGCTGCATTCAACCAGTCATTTGGAGGGAGAATTAGCTTGGAAAACGTTCACAAAAAAGGTAGTTCTAGTTCACAGCATGTATTAAAAACATAGCATTTGAACAGAAATGACTCAAACTTTTTCTATCTACCCATCTCATTTCCAACCCCCAGGCACTGTGCACTATCTTCTTTCAGACTTTTACAATATAGATCTTGTCAGGAATTCATTAGAGACAATCTGGGACACAGTTTGACCGTAGTGTTCACAGGGATGATTTTATGACCTGCAAGTTCCCCATTCTAAACAAGAAGAAACAAGACCCCCAGAAAAAGTTGGCTTTCTTTTGGTGTACTTAAGGCAAAGCATTTAGTTTAGCAGCTCATTTTCTTCTGAAAAAGAAAGTAGACTGTGAGCAGTAAAGGTTGGTCAGCACACCAAACAATAAATAACTCATCATATATTGAAACATATGTTGAATTACAGTCCAACCACTGCAACATGTGCTTGTAGACAGAAATGCAGCAAGTCATATGGACATGAGCAAATTTAAGATTATTCTCTTCTAGCCTCCCTTTGGGGCTACCACTATTCTTTCACAGAGATTGCAGGGTAAATTCAAACATACTGTTGGCCAGAAGATATAATCACATATGCATCTGAATGCATATTACACAAATTCTACCACATTTAGGAATTCCTAGATTATTCACAGCCTGTGGCTGTCACACGGTCAAATGGAAAACAGCACAACGGGAACGTCAATTAATATGGGACGAGTGTAGCCATAATGAACTCAAATTGCTTGTCAGTGGCAGTTGCCATAAGGCATAAAATCCATACCAGCTTTTCTACCTGTGACTATGGCTACAGGTATTGCCAAAGCTAAATATGGGGCCTGATCACATAGTGCTCATTAATATTAACAATTTATCAAGCAAATTCCACATACACTTGTATGGGCTGTCCTCATGATTCAGAGCTACTGTAATTTTCTGAGCACCGCTTAAAAAGTCTTACAATTCTCCTGAATTTGCTGCCATTTGAACCATCTCCCACAATACTGAGAAACTATTTCATGCTTGACCAGTTTTGTAGTCACATATTTGATCTCGCTATTATAACAAAAAAAAAAAAAAAAAAAAAAAAAAAAAAAAAAAAAAGAAAAAAAACAGGTTTTTTTTTTATGCACTGAAACATTACTGAATTCAACAGAAACTAATGCCCTGTTGGAAAACTACAAAACCCCAACATATTTGCATTACTTTTCTAAAAAGCTGTTGGAATAACAGTAGTTTCAGAAAAAAAACCCACAATTCTTGCAAGTGAGCCTTTCAAATGAATGCAAAACAGAAAGACCACATATTACTTATCCAGATTCCTTAATATTTATAATAATATTGCCCAGATACTCTTCTAAACAGTGAATATAAATTATGCTGATTTACGTCACAGTCTGAGGTGATCTGAGGAGGAAAAAGGATTATGATCTACAGAGGCTGAACAGAGACATCAAAGCACTTAGTTATCACATCTGAACTGCAGTCATTTCCAGAATGACACTCCAAAGTAGTGACAAGATAGTGAAATCTGGGCAAGTTGCTATTTGAAAGACTGCAAATTCCTCTCTCTCAAGAGGAAAATAACACTCTCTCTCCTTATTTTGTGCCTTCCAATCTCTCCAATCACATCTGCATCACAAAAGTTTTTTGTCTTGTAGGATCTCAGATTTCCTCCAACTGCATTGAGGTATGCTTTATGTTATCACTTGAGATGCTAAGCACCAAGGGAAATCAGAAGTGCTATCCTGCTTAGAGACTGCTATATCACCAAGCTCCGTGTATCTTAGGTATTTTAAAAACATCTTCATCTTAACAGCTAATGTGACATAAACTGAACAATAACACTGAAACCTAGCCAAATGCAAACAATAGATTTTACCAGCAATTAAGTTTATAATCATCAAGTGGTGATTGTATCTCAATCACTTTCCAGACAAAGCAAGATGGAAGGGCACTAAAGCTTAGCTTATCTTGTTGCAAACCATTTGGCAAATGCTTTCTATTTAAGTAGAAACACAATCTTTTACTACAATTAGAATTTTGCTCACTATCTGCAAGTTAAGAGCAATTCATGCAAGAAAAAAATTGCTTCCTGGAGGTAAAAGTATGCCGCAAGACTGACTCAACTAGAGTGTGGCTAAACACCAGGTAAAACACTACGTTGTAGCAGTCTCTTTCATCCCCACCAGTCTTTCAAGGAAAAGATGCCTCTGAACACCAAAGTCTTCCAAGTAATTCTGTGTTTAATGAAAGGAATTGTTTTCAATTTAATGTGTTTATTTATTATTTGCAGATGTCTTCATTTTATTTTCTCCAATGCTTCCTACATCGTTAAGTACTTGATGTGGAATATCAGCACTTATAACGTCATTGCAGGGGAATTGGTATTGCAGGGGGAAAAAAAAGCAGAGCTGTTCAAAAGATCATCATGAAAAACTTCAGTAAACATTTAGTCAATTTTATGCTTATAGTTCCATGTATGAAGGTCATATGAAAACACTTGGACAGGACACAACAAAGTCACTTATTTCAAACTTTGAAGAACTCAAACATGACACAACGTGGCCATATTTTCTTGATCCTCTTTGAAACTTTATGTTTTCTTTTTCTCTTTTTTCTTAAAGCAAGAAAGTGACTCAATGTATATAGACTAAATTGCCCTATTATCTGCAGACAGGTCAATCCTTTCATGTTTGAATGTTCCTTATCAAAGTATAGATCTAAACAAGTATATCACTACCTGACTGAATAAGTAAATAAATAAAGTAAATAAATTCATTCTGAATGCATCTTGCACTAAATTTTAATTTTTAAAAAGATTAAAAAATTAGGTGCTGCTTTTCTTGCCCCTTCTCTACTAAAAATGGAGAAGCTAATATTCTAAGCAGTTGCACATAAAATAAAAATGACTAATGTTAGGGTTTTTTTAATCTCCTTTTCTATTTTTCAGTCTTTGAAACTGAGTTAGATCACTTTCACTCTTCTTCATATTTAGATATTTTCCACTGCAAAGAAATTACTTTACTTCTTCTTTCCTTTAACTGATGTTGAGATGTTCATTTAATCTTTATCATTCTACAAACAACAGACTTAAATAAGGAATCAACATCTAATCAAACCACAGAATTAGAAATTATTTTTGAAAGTATGAATGTGCATTTTTTTTTGTTTCAGAAGAACTCATCCAGTAAACACTATAAAAGTACAAAAATAGATTAAAAAATTAGTAGTTCTCTTTATAATAGTTTCAGAAAAGGAAGATAGAAATGGAATTTACATTCAGTGTCAATCCAAATTAATGTTATGGCAAGTTTCTGATACACCAATGTCTAAATATAAAATGAATTTTTAAATAGTTAGTGTGTTCTAGAAGAAAGAGAACATGTAGCAACACTCAGAAAGGAAGAATTACATTACTATTTTTCTTCTGCAGTGTCCCTAGTACCTAAATTTACACCTAAACCATAACATGTAATCTTCTCATATGTAATCATATATTAGAGGAGATGCCTGAACTTAGGATATCAGCCAGAAATCTGCAATAAAATTATTTCAGTTGAAGACTCTAGGCCTCTCTGATAGCTAAGACTTTTTGCTGTATGAGTAACAAAGCCACTGACTGTCTTGTACATTTTCACCACTTCTGTCCTAAAGAAGATAAAACACAAGATTTTTGTAAAACTGCCAGTGTAGACTGTTAGTATGCTAGCTTCCATGCCCATGCAGCATCTACCACACTGCTCTCTACTTAGTCAGATGAGCTAATTCTGCCTCTCTGTGAGACCCAGGCTCACAGAGCTGAATTATAAAACCACTCCTCCCTTCAGTTATTAGAAATGTGTGAACCATAGGCAGCTATAAATCTTCTTATGAAATGAAAATTGTTTCAAATACATTGCAGTTGATGTTTATGAAAATGTCATCTCTGAATCTCACCCTTGAAGACAAGGATATATTCTCAAAACTATGCAGGATGCAAGAGGAAAAAAAAGAAAAGAGCAATGATATTTTTGTAAATCGTATGCTTTAATTCAAGCAGCATATTTTTAAAACAAACATTCTTTAAATCTTTAATGACTTATTCATCAATCCATCTGCTTTATTGAGAATTCTTTGAAGTGCAGGTGGCTTGTAACGTCATCCTACAGCAATTAATGAAGTTTTTGAGTCTCTCTCTTGCTCTTTCACATGCCACTGAATGGTGAAAAAGGTTATCATGTTTAATTTTCCATCCAAACAGTATACACAATTAGATATTTTCACACATTTTCGTATTTCTTTCAATAAACATATGCATTACATGTTTTAATATAGAGCTATGGAATTCAATCCAAGTACATGATCAGGGTGACAGCTCAAAAATAGAAGATTAAATTGTAGATGCTGCTGTGCTCCAGAACTAAAAATTAAATAAATGAATTAGAAACACAACATGACCCTTACTGCATAACAGATACACTACAAAACTCTGCAATTTCCTTCACACTGTTCTATAATAATAATAATATCTAGCTACTGGATATGTGTTTGACTCTTCTCTCAGAGCAGCAATCACACCTGCCCCATACTTTCTTGCAGGTTTTATGCAACTAATGTGAGTTTCTCCAAGAGCAGATTAAAACTTCTGCCTGATATATGGTGACGGTCCTAGTAGATGGAACCCCAAAATTGAAATTTCAGCATCTGTGGATATTTTGTGAGTAATTCTGTACGTTCATCTTGAGAATATTTGATCAAGTTTGCTTTTTAAAAATTATAAGCTTGAACAAATTATTACAATCTGAAGTCAATTTCCTAACTAAAAGAAGGGATCAACAATAATTAAAAAGTTAAATTTGCATTGAGGGCAGATACAAGACAATTTAATGAGCAGTCCATGGCTGGACTACTATCTTTGTTAAGGTGGGGGGGAGGGAAACACTGAAGAGGATGATAAGAACAGCATCCTTGAATCCTCCACGCTGCCAGTTTCACAGCAATTCCTCTTTAAAAATAACTGCAAATTCCTGGCTGGTTTTGTGGAAAGCAAATAAACAGCAGCATGCTCTTGTGTAGGATGATTGTGCAAAACACAAGTTCTAGACAGCTGGGCTTCACATCTATAAAATACAAAACCAGCTGTACCTACTTGCTTCATAATGTCAGGTTGTTTTGTTTGTTTGCTTATCCCACTGTTTGAATCTGTTCAAAGACAATACAAATTTTGTTCTTCTGTTACCTGTTGCACAAAAGTACACTGTTCTAAAGATATATTCAATGCAAATTAATATTATATAAATGACCAACAGAGGAAAATAAAATAAGCAGCTATTTTCAAATGTGAGGATATTTGCTCTGCGCTAGGATTCTGAATACTTCATCATTCTCTTTTACTCACTCACATGCAAGAAACTGAAGAAGGCATTCATTTTGTTTAAAAAGTATCATAAAATGACTCTACAAGCAAACTTGAAAGTAGCCATATTCTTTCTTTCTGAGATTTTTCACTACAACAAGAGGGGATGATGCAGTTATTTCTCATCATTCATATCAACCTACATTGTATGCAAGAATCTCTCAGCAGAACCTGTTACTCTGCTTAACACTTGCCCAGGTATAAGCTAATGTTGTGGTTCTCTTTTTCTTCTGGATTCTTTTCCCTAGTTAACTGGAGAGATTAAATTGTACTTTCAGGCAGATCTGTGGTAAGACACTGCAAGAATATCAGTTCTTCAGAGATATCTTTTGCTTCAGTGGCTTAAAACACTTAAACAGAACCCAGACAGACTAGTATCTTCAATTTACTCACAAAAGCCAAGCTTCTAATTGTTTTTAAGCCCTTTGTAAAAAACTTTGCTATCTAGATGATAGGGAGCTACTGCATTCCCACAGGCTGCAGAAAGCTTCATGACTCCTGTATACAACCATAGAACCATAGAATCACCAAGGTTGGAAAAGACAGGATCACCCAGTTTAACCAT
The DNA here is from genome assembly GCF_019232065.1 of Centrocercus urophasianus. Taxonomy (NCBI): domain Eukaryota; kingdom Metazoa; phylum Chordata; class Aves; order Galliformes; family Phasianidae; genus Centrocercus; species Centrocercus urophasianus. Next base: position 21,110,263 of record NW_024884364.1, read on the forward strand.
CCACCTATCACCAATAGCTCTCGCTAAACCATGTCCCTCATCACAATGTCCAAACATTTCTTGAACACCTCCAAGGTCAGTGACTCCACCACCTCCCTGGGCAGCCCATTCCAGTGCCTGACCACTCTTTCAGAAAAGTAGTATTTCCTAACATCCAGCCTAAATCTCCCCTGGTGCACCTCTAGTCCTATCACCAGTTACAAGAGAGAAGAGGCCGACCCCCAGCTCACTACAACCTCCTTCCAGGTAGTTAGAGAGAACAATAAGATCTCCCCTGAGCCTTCTCCAGACTGAAGAACAATCCCAGCTTCTTCAGCTGCTCCTCACAAGCCCTGTGCTGCAGACCCCTCATCAGCTTTGTTGCTCTTCTCTGAACCCGCTCCAGGGCCTCAATGTCTTTCTTGCAGTGAGGGGCCCAAAATTGGACACAGTACTTGAGATGCGGCCTCACTAGTGAATACAGGGGGACAATCTCTTCCCTATTCCTGCTGGCAACACTGTTTCTGATGTAAGCTAGGATGCCATTGGCCTTCTTGGCCACCTGTGCTCATGGAGGGCATGCAACCAATGACATTCAGAACCCTTGACTTTTCCTATACTGCAGAGAATCAATGGTTCATGTAATCTTTTCTTGAGGTATGTTCAAATATAATAAAGATAGAAGCAAGGTCACTCACTGCCCTCACTGTATTTGGGATTCTTTTATGGAAGACAGCATTTCTTTTCTTTTGCTTTGTTAATACAGCTTATCCATAACATGTTCAGATCTAGTTAGGAGTCCATAGAATACAAGATAACACAGAAAGCCATTGTAGACCACCTATTAAACTTTGGAATAAGAATTATATAGCCAGGAAACACTAGACAGTTTCCCAATTAGAGAAATTCAGGAAAGTTACACTGGATCCCAGTATATCATATGAAGTTAAAGCCATTTCCAGAGAAGAACAAGGACATCTTGTAAAACTAATCCCTTTGCTCAAGGACAGAATGTAAGAAATATCCCTGCACATCTTTTGCAGCTCAAAGAAGGACATTAATGCAAAGATAAAATGAGATTGAGGACAATGAAGAGAAGACTGTAAACAAGTGTTTACAAGGAAATACTAGGTCATACCTCCACAATATATATTGATAATGAACAACAAATGGACTTCTGTTGAACTTATGCAAGGTTTTAGGTAACAGGGTTGAATGCATGTTTCTTTATATTCTACATTCTCTCTCACAAGACAATATTTCCTTTCTACCAGGCTCAAAAAGAAAGAGATGGAAAAACAAAGATAGTAGAATTCCAAAGTCTGGAAAAGTAATCTCACCCAAATATAATTTTTTATTTACAAAACTGAATCTCGATATTAAACTCCTGCATAGTAATAACAATATCTTTCCAAAGCTTGTTGAATCTTCGATTTACAGCTTGGGCATGAATCAAGTAACCAGATTTGTCAGTATCAGAGTGTTTGAGTTATTGGATCAAGAATGAGTCAACTAATTTAATTATTGTGCATCTTGATTTACAAGAAATGTTAGCATACATGGTGTAGTTCAACCAGAGAAGAGAACCAAATGCTGCCATTTGCTACATATGTATGGCTTGTAAGAATATGATGTATTGAAAATTAAGTCTGGTTACATATTGTGATTGTGTATACTTAATATCTGCTTTATAAATTATACTTTCTCATACATATATTGTTTGGACTAATATTTTTAATAGAGCTAGATGATAACAAAGCAAAATTTGAAAGTAAACCAAAGAAAACATATCCCAGTAAGAAATCAATGTAATTAAAACTGGGGCAGGGAGAGCAAGAGGAAAGGATAAACTTCTCAAATGCAAGAAGTCACGAATGTTGATCATGAATCAATATGCATATTTACAGTAGTTATGGAATCACAAGGGATGCTTTATTTTCTTTGGCAGACCCTGTTCACAGTTCAGTAACAAAAATCGGAAGTCAGAAAATCAAGCTCTGCAGGCAGCTTCTGCTAGGAGGCTGTACTAGATGTATATGACTTTGTTTTTCCTTAACCATGACGCAACAAAAATGTACTGTTGTACATTTTAGCCATTTGACATGCATTCTGTTTCCAGTGCATGCTGGAACACTACATGCATTGAACATACATTCAATATTGAGTAATGGTCATTGAGTAATGGTCAGAACTTCATAGGCATCTGCAACAGTAAAAAGAGTGCTATAGTTGTGATTTTGAGACAGCTTTGCATTAGGTAAGCTGCTTATACCTAAACAAATAAATAAATAAATATTTTTTTCCTAAAAGCCAATGGTAGAGGAATCGAAGAAAGCATATAGGATATGCTCCACCATCAATGCACAGAAGTATCTTCAGCAGCAACAGGCAGGTATTGCACACTATCTGCTTTTCTTACCAAATACTTCTACATACTTTCAGGACTGCACTTTATTCACTAGGCCCTTCTAACAAGTCGTCTTCTCAGAGGATGCAAAACAGACTGACCGAGCCTCAACATATCCATGATATTTCTATTGCCCCTAATTCCTGAAACTGTCCAGAAACTGTGACATCACACAGCTAGATTAATCAAACTCAAAATCTCAGTCTGTTCACTTGGCAATGATTAAACAAATAGCATCCTTTTTCAAACTCTTGCATAGAATCATAGAATCATAGAATCACCAAGGTTGGAAAAGACCTAAAAGATCACTCAGTCCAACCGTTCACCTATTCCCAACAGCTCCCACTAAACCTTGTCCCTCAACACAACATCCAGTCTTTCCTTGAACACCCCCAGGGTCAGTGATTCCACCACCTCCCTGGGCAGTCCATTCCAGTGCCTGACCACCCTTTCTGAAAAGTAATACTTCCTCATGTCCAGCCTGAATCTCCCCTGCCGTAGCTTGAAACCATTCCCCCTGGTCCTATCACTAATGACACGAGAGAAGAGGCCGACCCCCAGCTCACTACAACCTCCCTTCAGGAAGTTATAGAGAGCAATGTGGTCTCCCCTGAGCCTCCTCTTCTCCAGGCTGAACATTCCCAGCTCCTTCAGCCTCTCCTCATATGGCCTATGCCTCTGCATAGTCCTGTGTGTCCGTAAAAAAGGTGAACTGTTACTAAACTGTTACTAGTTTTTTTTGTTTGCTTGTTTCTTTGCTTGTTTTTACCACTGGTCATTATTCACTGAAGTAAAAGCTTCACTGGTTTGTTCTCCACTGAAATTCTGCCTCTTACCTACAAAAAGTAGACCTGCCACTTATTCACTACTACGTATGAAGAAAGGTTAAAACACAGTCCTGTTCTATAGACTTGCCAATGTCCTTTCAAACACAGCTTCAATCAGTTAAATCAATAAGGTCAGCAAAACAATTATCTAGCCTTAGTAAGTTTACATTATTCATAAGATCAAAATGACTATACAGCTCGAGTTCAACAGTTTGCATAGATTGCCATGCTTTCCATAAAGGTGTTTCTGTCTCTTCCTTGTATACACTTTCTAATATTTACATACACTAAAGTCTGTGGAAAAGAGAGACAGATGCTTTGAAAGTATCTAATGTCTCCAAAGTAGAATATTCTACTGGCAAAAAATAAAATAATTTCAGGGACAAAAAAAAAAAAAAAAAAGATTCTCAAAGAATTCTAAGATGAATCTTTATTCCATATGAATTTATACTTCATCTTCACTGCAAAAGCTATTATCACATCAGTACTCATGAAACAGAAGAGACAATTTATTTGAAATGGGGGAAAAGATTTTACAGTTATATGCACTGTAAAATTGGCTCACATTAAGGCTTAATGTGGCTCCCATTAAAAATTTGTCATTTACCAAGTGTTATGACATAATTGATATTCATGATACTGTGATATTTCTCTTGTCTGAGGATAGCAGATGATATATTTGATGTCATTGTGCAGCAACATTACTAAAGAGCAACCACTGTAAACTATTTTACTTAGAAAAAGCAACTACTTGCAATTTTCAGGCAAGAAATGATAAATTAAGTGCATAGCACTGGGAATCTGTTATTAAACAGCACATTCAGCAAGAGGATGTTGCAATTTGTCAATAAATGTCATAAATGAATATGCATAATTATAATGTCACAATATGCATGTAATCTGATTTTCACGTGACTAATGAAAAATTCAGAATCAATAGACTCAAATGCCCTCCTTTCCCTAATGCTACTTTTCCCTTTCACTCCTTTCCAGGATGTCTGCTTTAATTTAGCTTAACAGACCTACAACAGGATCTCCACAAGCGTCTTGACTGGACTCATGGTTAAAGAATCAATTGCTTTTTTCTGATTCTGCTTTCTCAGCTGAACCACCATCTACAGTGGCTGCTTTTCACAACCTTCTTTTCTGGCAAGCTGTTTTTGCTTCCTTCCTTCTGATATTCTGTCCACAAAATTTCTACTTGCTCAGTACAATGTCAAACATAATCCTATTGTTTCCCTTGTACACCAAAGATGGATGAAGAATAATGGATTTCTAAGAATTAACTATTCATATAATTTAAACTACAGTATAACTATGAAGTATAAAGTCTTGAATGTGAAATGCCAGTCAAGTATTTACAGCATAAGTTGCACATAGGTTGACAAAAATATTGAGGTAGAAACTCCTGAGGTACAAATGAGACAAGAAACTAAATTGCCCAATTATGGGGGAAAATTCTGCTTTCAGTAGTAATCCTATTGGCTAGAAAGAAAATTCCAACTGCATTAATATCCAAACAAGGATAACATTCTGCTCCTGAAACACTATCTTGAAAGCATTTTTTTTTTTTTTTCAGCAAAACAAAAAAAGAAATCTCTCTTTAGAACCTGCTTATACAAAAATATTTTAGGCAAAAATAATGCCTCAACTTGTAGGGTTATACTAATCTGGTAATTACAAAATTATTTTTAACCTTCTCAGTAACTGCTAGAAAAGTCCAGCCTAAGGAGAAAACGAGAGTGATTCTTCACAACAAAAGAGTCCTCTCATTTTGAATGTAAATGAAACCAGAAATATCCACAGATAAATTTATTTTTTAGAGATTTCCAACTTAATCTCAAATCTAAATGGTTTTTCATATGTGCTTAAGTAAGCAAACAGACTTGGAAACTGATGAATGAGTATCTTGAAGCTTTCTTTTCTTTTATCCACTAATAAGGATTGGTTTAAGATCAGCAAGCAAATTTTCACCAATGAAAGAACTTACTCTTATCACTTTACTATGAACAATCTGCATAGCTATTCTTAAGATTAAAACATAAAAAGCTTTTAATCTTCCTTTAAATGTGGCCTACCCACTGCTTGCATAAATGGTGCAGAGGATCAGGATTAATCCTATTCCTAATTCTTCTTCATGTCTGTGGGTTTTTGGTTTGTTTTTTTTTTTTTTTTCCTGACAGAAAAGGTAAGTGAATTTCTTTGTGCCTCAGTTTACCTATTTGTAGAAAGGGAACTTGTTACAAATCTGAAGACACCTTTATTTGCTCAGTTTAAGGATAAGAATATATGCAAAGTCATTTTCATGACTTAAAGCATGACTTTTTCACTTCCTCAAAGTCACAACGTATGATGCCCAGAATGGCCCCATTTTCTAACAGCCAAGTAATCAGGAAAAAAGCAAGACCAATAAGGGAATATTCTCTTTCATTTTATTGTGAGGTTGTATCTTGCCCCCCAGTTACTACTTTCAAATGGTTTTACAGGTCACTCTTCTGAGGTCTTGAAACCATAGCAAAACAAAAATAATTGCAGAATCACACCTGAAACCCTCATATCTTTTCCCAAAGAACAGATAACACGAACCTAAAAGAAATATTAAATTATTTTCTTCTTTTCCTTCCATCATTTCTACACATTAGAAAAGATAATGCATCCTGTTCTTCATTATCATAACATTATGCAACTGAACAAAAAGTAACACTCTTCAGAATTAAAGAATATCCCTATCAATAAGTATTTTTCTTTTCCTCTCCCTCCAACTAACATGCTATTTGAAAGTATTTACATGACAGCTTACCTTGATAATGCAATAAAGTTTGCAGAAATGGAATACCTTAATCCAGAGTAAAATTAGTCACCTACTACTTCTTCTATACTGGTGCTATTATTAACCAAATCAATTCTTAAAATTAAATGTTCTCTTAAGCTCTCTGCAGGGAGAAGTATTATTTCCCTAAAAGAAGAAAAAAAAACACAACCAGAACCACAGACTAAGAAAGGTCACAGAAAATAATACTGCAGTATTGCATGATATTACCTAATAAAGGCATTCAGAAGGCAAGAAAAAAAAAAGTGCCTCAAAACCTGCATAGAAGATTGCATGAATATATTCATTCCATGAAGAAACAATGAGGCATTGTGCTGGGAAAGCAATGGGGAAAACAACATTTTCGCTATGACATTATCCTACATTCTTGAGCTTCCACTGCGTGATACAGAAAGCAGCCATATCCACAAAACAGCTTTTGACATATAGATAACGAATTTTCTACTCTGTCTTCTTATTTTGTTGCTTTCCACTATTTATTAAGTCATCAGATTTTCATGGGAACATTAAAATCACACCAACACTAAAATATAGGAAAATAATAGGACAATTTCTGTGATAAACAAGATGTCTAAGAATAGCATATTCAGCAGCGATTTAATCATAGGTGTACCTTTGTTTGCTTTACACAGCTCTGCCGTTCACTTAGTTCTTTAGTTGGTTCTTATAAATACTCTTCTGGGTAACGTCTGACATGTTAATTTCTGTCTAGGGATAACACTCTGTTTTGCAACCAGCACACAAATACACACAGGAACCTTTCTTCATATTTCACTCAAGAAACAAGAACAGAGGGCTGACTAAATCTTGGCAACAGATTTCTCCTTTTCTGCACTGTGGCACTGAATTCAGCTGGAGTTGTATGTGCTTTCAGTATTTTAGACAAAAGGCAGAATATGTTAAAATATGAGTGACTCTGAAAGTATTGCCTGTTATTTTATTATGTTGGACCACAACATCAGAGGCAGATGTTGATAGTACAATAGTAGAGGTTAAATCTTTCCAACAATATGCCATTACATTTTGTTGCCATGTGACAGATGGCAGAAGAGGGGCAGTATGACAAAATGGCATCTGACATGGAAGTGCATGTGAAGCAAAGGTGTATTGCTGAATTCCTCTAAATGGAAAAAATTGTACCTGTTGACATTCACTGACACTTGCTGAAGATTTATAGAGATCAAACAGTGAATTTGAGCACAATGAGGTGGTGGCTGGTGCCTTTCAGCAGCAGGGGTGGTGATGTGAAAGACAAGCCACATTCTGAATGACCATGCACAGCTGCCACACTGTGAAATTTAGAGAGTCTCAGTCAGCTCATCCATGCAAATTGAATGGATTATGACCAGGGAACTGAGTACAGAGCTGAATATCAGCTTCAATGCCTAGGAAATGATGGCGGTAACACTGGAATATCGCAAACATTACATCATGTGGATCCCACAAATGCTTGCATAGGAATGGAAAGAACACCATATGCAAGTTTGTCAGGATCTACTGTATCAATACAAGGCTGAAGGTGACAGTTTCCTTGATCGTGTCATTACTGGTGACAACATGTAGTGTCACCACTAGGAGCCAGAGTCAAAATGGCAATCCATGGAGTTGTGATGTGAAATTTCCCACTGATTAAAATGCTCAAGATGGAGCCCTCAGTAACTAAAGCTTTCTGTCAAAAAGGGCTGATCCTTTTCAATTTCCCAGAACCTACACGAACCACCAATTCTGACCACTACATCCCAACACTGTCTGAAGAGAAAGGCTCAAACTTCCAGAATCAGGCCAGAGAAGACAGCTTTTCTCTTGCAACACAGTAACACCAGACTCCATACCAGTTTGAAGATTGTGGATCATACTGCAAATCTGGCCAGACTGTCACAAATCACAGAATCACAGAATGGTCAGGGTTGGAAGGGACCTCAAAGATCATGAATCTCCAACCCGCCCATATAGTCTAAATTTCGCATCTTCTGACTTCCTTCTTTTCAGGCCAATCTGAGACAGACTGTGGGGCAACATTTTCCTAACAACAATGCCATCATAGCAGCTGTTAAACGGTGGGTCACTTCTGCTGGTACAGATATTTTACAGCAGCATGCAGGTACTTGTTCATCACTGTTGAAGATGCATTGCTAATGGTGGTGACTGTTGAAAAGAAGTATTTTGTAGCTGAGAATTTGCTGTCAGTTTTATTGAGCTCTTTGTATTTGTACTGTTCATGGAATTAAATAGGAGTCATTACTTGCAGAGCAACCTATGTATATTCACTACCAAACAACAACTTTGCAAAACCTGCTCAGTCCCCCTGAGCTTCCCTCATTCCACTGAGATTGCTCTGCTGTTTTATTTACAACTTTCATGTACAAATCTGTGCACTAATCAGCAAAGAGAAAGCTCTGGAAATAGAGTGGGTCTCGATTGTACTCCTTTTGAAATTTATGGCAAGTAGGAGCAGGCTGTGTGCAGGAATTAATATAAAACCCATACACAAAAGGATTAGCAAGAAAAAAAACCACTATACTTAATGCCCTAGCAGTGGTCATATTAGTTCTTCCTGACATCCACCCCATTAAGCACACTTAATAGCACATGAGTCAGCAAATACAAAACACAGGTGATGGCACAAGTAATTTGTCTAAATATGTGAAGATGTCTTTTTCAGAAAGGAATTGTGTGGTATAATTACTGGAGTTAGGATAACCCTAACCTATTCATACTATCTGTTCAGTTAAAAGAAGTAAATATTTGGTGTTAGCATTCATTAGCAGCACAACTGCCTTATTTTCATTAGCTGTATCTTGATTGTACTAAAACATTGTGCCTAAAATTTCACAGAGGCAGAGAAAATACAATACAGTAAAGCGCTTCAGGTTATAATGGTAAAGGACTCTGATTTATTTGATATTACTTAACTATTCTGTCTGCATCATAAACAAAGATTATGGAACAATAAATTAATCTTGAAGGAAGTGGCTGAAATTTACTGTTCATGTCTTTAGAGCCTTTGGTCACAACGAAAAAGCAACTGAAATATATAGACATATAAGCTGCCCTTTTCATTATTTATGTGTGCCAACTTTCTCTTCAACACCAATTCAATTACCGTTTCTACAGGATAAAAGCTTGCAATGAATAAACTATAATGGGAGATGAAGAACAACAAAATAAATCATAGTTTTGTAATACCAAGATCTTTCCACTATTCTTTGTGCATCTCCTGTACTAAAAAAAGATTGTCACACAAAATAGTGATTGAAGTGTCCTTTATTTAAATGTGAGGGTCTACTGCAGACCAAGATTTTTATAATATTTTCTGTACATCCAAAATCCATTCAGAATGTCTTCCCTCAAAGCTCACACAATTGGATGAAACTTACACTGAGTTTTAGATTCCAATGGCATCAATGAAATCACTCTATCTAAAATGACAAAATGGACAATTCTCTTATTTGGTTGGATTTTTTTTTATTATTTTTTTTTTTTTTCCAGCTGGTCTCAACAAAAATGTAAAAGTGGTTCAAGCTGCAGGACAAAACCAGTTGACCTTTTCCTCTTACCTATTCCAAAGATCAAAACCAAAAAAAACCAACAAAACCCACAAGATTTAAATGCCACTTTCTTCTGCCAGTTAACAATAAATACTTACTTGTATCAGAGTTTGCCACATTTTAAGATTTCGTTAGATAAAATTAATTTCTATACTTATATTTTCTTATGCTGGAAATACACAGGGATTTTTTGTTAGTTAATATTTCTAGTTAGGAGATTGGGGGTAGGCAGTGGACTTCAATTAAATAAAAGAGTCAAACTACTTAAGATGAAAAATCCAGGCACACTCAGGAGCATCAAATTGCTTGGGATTGTACAGCATACTGTGGCACATGCAGGAGGAGAATTCACAATGTTTGGTGCTTGCTTTGATGCAAACTTCAAACCTTTTTTTAGATTTCCCTCAGGTAAGTGCCTGTGGCACTGCTTTGGACTGTTGTCCAAGCAGTTGTTTTGTATTAATTCACAGGCTATGTGTCTTATATAAATTAGAAAATAGTGCTTTAGCTATTGAAAACTGCCCTGCTTGGACTGGAATTAATTCTCTTTTTGGTTTTCTTGATTTCCCTTCAACTCGGAAGGATGATATCTATTCTAAAAATGAGTAGAACAATACTAACTTTGAAACAGTATTTCCAGTGCACAACCTGAGAGTCAAGAAAAACAAAGAGCAGTGGATACAAATGTGGTTAAACGAAGAGAGAATCCATTATTGCTTCTCAAAAACTTCAAACTCTTTTCACTACAGGTAGTGTGACAGTGATGATCCACAGCCTTTCAGCTGGAAATCAGGATGGCAGTGACTTTCATCAGTGTGCACGCTCACTGACACTGTTCTATACAGGCAGCTCTCTACAACCTCTTGTATGATCAACAGGAACAAATAGCTTCTTCTGCTTTGTAGAATTTCATGTTGGTCAATTGTAGCCTTTCTGTTGATGTTGATATTATTCAGAAATACTACTGAACATCAGTCAGTCTGATCAATCTGCATAAGGCTATAACACTTTCCTACAGTTTTATCCATTTGTATAAGCTAGAAGCTACTGAATAAGTTCCTTTGATCATTATCCCAAAAGACACAGATTCTACCCCATCTATTTCAACTAGGGAAGACAAGTCTGAATGATTGAGTGGATACATGAGGGGTATATAGTCCACTCAACTTAAAGGTGCTCACTGTAGAAACTAGGTGAGGTATACAAGCACACCCAAGATAAAACACAGAACAATTTCTGGACAAAGCTATATAAAAAATGCACATTAAATTATAGCCTAGCATAATACATTCAGAACATAGACCAAAATAGATATGCATGCTTTCCATGGGGGACTAATGTATGTAGGAAATCTAGAAATGAATGTTTTCAACGGCCTCTGGTATTCCAGGTAATGGTAAAGACCTTTGCCCCCACAAATCCCACTGCCATCAATGTTTTCAATATCATCACTTTAATTGTGAAATAATAACCTCAGGAGGGAATGCTTATCAGTGGCTTCTGGTGACATGGAATACTTCAAGCCTGAAGACTATTAATACAATAATGGTGTAATGCCCACAGAAAACGAAGCCATATAAATAAAATCCCTAAGCCTACAAGTCTTAATTCAAATGACTGCAAACAAATATGTGCATGATTAATGCACATGATTTGTGCTGAGACAATTTCACTTTCTGACTGCATCACAAATTGCTAAGGAAGCAGTTTTAAGAAGGAAAGCAATGAATTTATTCATTTACATCAGCTCACCATGCATTGACTTTCTTCATACCATAACAATGAATTCAGATTGACTACAAGAGTATTAGAAATTGCTCCAATTTCTTTCCATCTCCTATCTCAAAAAACTCATGAACAAAACAAAGAAAAATGTCACCTGTACAGACACGTTAAGCTACAGAATAGCAATTGCTATGTGAATTAGTTTTCATAGTTCTTCTGAGCATAAAACTATATAAAAAATTAACTAAATGTTATTTAAGTACTTTCACAGTACTTACTTGTACAAACCCCACTACTCATTGGAATTTTGCCAAAACAAATTTGGCAGTGTTATAAAAAGCTTCTCATATGAAATTACCAGAGAGGGCTTTACCGGTGTAAAATTAATAAACAAACAAACAAAAAACTAATAATAGAAACATTCTTTCCTTTTACCTACACATGTGTTTGCACCCTTTAGGTAAAATCATGACCTTGCAGGTAATGATAAAACTCCTGGTGACTTCCACTGGGTAAAAGGCTCACTCCAGATCACTTGGCAGTGAAAGAAGAAGAGTCATTATCCAGGACGAACTGTTTTGTTCTTGATTTCTTTGAACTTACCACAATTTTTCAACCTAATTTCATGTCTACATTTTAAGGCTGAAACCCTATTGGTTAGAGGTTAAGGGATCACATTTTAAGATTTTTTTAAAAGCTACATCAGTACTAATTTCCCACAGGTTTCACCACTGAGTCTTTCTTTGTATGGCTTATTTTGCTTCTTACATAAAAACAGCTTAATAGAAACAAGCAACTTTCTAACAGGGCTGTTTTGTTTTATAGCAGCCCACAGACCCATACAGCATGCAACAATTTAGACCCCTACTTGTAAAGTCTAGCTGAGGAGAAACTTACAACATATTACAGTCTAAGAAAGGATAGTATATGAAATAAATTGCAGCTGCAAATATACTAATGCCTATGAATACATTATCTGTTCTTATGAAATGATTCTGTATGAGAGAAAAACATTGATAAATTTTAACAGATTATGGAAAACCCGTCCATGGAATAAAGGTGCCTGTCAGACTCTCCATGCAACAAAAGACATAGGTCTAGGTCATGAAGAATTTACTATTAACCTTATTAGAATATAAAAAGAGTAACAGTCAAGATAAGGCAGTTAATTAGACACATTCAATATTTCATCGCACTTCAGCAGTGGTATTTTAGAAATGCAACTCAGTGTACAACTGAATGTACAACAGAGTTCTTAATGATAACACTGACGCATCATTAAGGTTTAAGACAGCTCAAAGTGAATTTGGTTTATCCAGACAGTGACAAGCCTGCAGGTGGTCGTATTTTATGACACCTCGGACCTTGATAACTAGCTAGGTCATGCAATATTTATTTCAACGGGTGTGAAGAATTCAATGCAAAATTATGTGCTCTTTTGTATGTAAAGGGTTAAGTTATAGCCTTTGTGAGCCATTAGTTGGAGATTTATTGCAAGAGTTAGTAAGTCTATAGTTCAATATGTGGTGATTGAACAAGGACCATAGGTGCAGAGACAGAGAGAGGAAGAGAACTCAGTCAAATGATGCCTCTGGGGCTTTGCAACATATGGCCCATCAGTCAAGGGTCAAGCCCCTTCACAAATTGCATGCACTTTACATAGCCATCTGCATCAATAAATTACTAGTCTTCTGTAGTGCAGCCACTAATGCGTGAGCTAAAGGGACCACCCCACTTACAAAGAAAATGCTTTATTATTATTATTATTATTATTATTATTATTATTATTGTTGTTGTTGTTGTTGTAGTTGCTGTTCACTTCTTTCGTGCACACTGACCCAGACCTTTCCACAATTGGATTTTGTTGCGGACAGATGTATTAACAAACACACCTCAGCTTTTTCTTTCTACCTTATTCCCCTCTTATGCAAACATAACCTGATCCATCTGATCCACAGCATATAGGCTGCAAGCCAGAAGCTGCAAATATGTGAATTTCAAAAGTGGAGTTTTACAGTCTTCTTTTTCACCTGTGAACTTTCTGTATGTTTAGAGGTGCCCAGGCCCCAGTTCTATATTCTGAGCAGATAACTGTGTAGCTGTTGCCTGCTGAAGGTATCTTTTGCCAAAGAGCAGACCCTGTCCCATTCTAACTTCACATTTCCATGCTTACACCATAGCCCAACTTTTTCTAGGTCAGTTGATAACATCAGCATCGGTAGGCTTTTGAGTGCAATCAGCTTTACAGAAGAACTTCTTTCAAATCATCAAAATTATCCCTTTGCTGCTGTTATGCCACTTTTTAATCCTACTTATGCGTCTAGGATAATCAAAAGTATCCATAAAAAGGCATTGTATATTTGTTGCTCTTAGGCCAGAATACAGATAATGCTTTAAAATAAAATTATGGCTGTACTGATTTACCTCAAAAAAAAAAAAAAAAAAAAAAAAAAAAAAAAAAAAAAGTTTAAGAACCGTATCAGGTTAAAATGTAGAAATGTAGAATGTTTACATTTTTAGTTTCAGATAATTTGATTTCATATTACTACAAAACTAGTACAGAAAGAGACGGATTGTAGCACTTAACACAGAACTATAAACTTTTACAACTTTTTATCTAATTATATAACATAACTGAAATGTTTAATAGCTCTTGTTTCGTCAACTACATGAAAGAAGCTACTGTTTCCTGTCAGATTCTCTGTAAACATCTTTCTACAGAACCGAATGAAGACTGAATGAATCTAGAAAATAACCATTATGGACACTTTGAGACTAGACTAAATGAACAGACAAAACACTTATATTTCCTAAAGTAAATTCTTAATCAAAAAGAAAATGAAATTGATTCAAACATTAACCAAATAAACAGAAGGAAATCAAAGACTCTACAGTACAACTTCATTGAAGCTATACTTTCAGAAATCCACTTACTTTTATGTCTTTTCTTTGCAGTTCCAGACATAGAAAACATGGAAAATAGGTGTACTACATAACACAGTGATGTTCAGCATTCCTTGATCTACTGACTTCTAGCATTTACCTCTGAAATGGATCTGAAGATCCCCTCTCAGCAAATATACAAGTATTCACAACAGACTGAACTTTCTTCATTTCCCTGAAATAAATAGTTCTGCAACCTCTGGTTAAACACCATTGCTAAGCTACAGTCTTCAAAGAGCAAGCAGTATAAACTGGATGTTAATTTTAACTAAAGAATTGTGACAGTGCATCCTACATAATAAAAAATAAATAAACTAAGTAATGCACAACAAGGCATTTATTTAATTCTTCCCTAGTTAAAACTGACAATATCTCAATTGATAGATGTTGACATACGACCAAAAGAAAATTACATGCTATCATAACTTCAAGTACACTTTTTCTCCTGCAGAATATTTAAGTTTTCTGAGGTAGTAGTATTTCTAAAAAAGAGATGATCTTTACCTTCACTGGTGAAATGATGATGAAGAGACAGGAAGTACTCTTTTGCGTTGGTATTGCCTCCAAATCCCAAGTTAACAAGCTCATTAATCTTACTGGGAGATACATCATGTGGAAAGAATTGCTAACATCTTGCTCAGACCAATTATAAACATTTGAAGAGCTTAGGCAAATGACTTCAAGGTACCACCAGTATGGAAAAAGTAAGAAAGTAATGTAAGGCCATGTAAAGGAAAACTGAAGAAAGAGAAGCAGGATGCCACCTAGGCCCAAGTAAAAACAGTATTTTGTTGAAGAACAATACACAGTGCCATTATGTATCCCATTTAGTACAAAACAGGAGCAAATTATGAGGCAGCCAACCACTCTCTGACCAGTTGGAACACCCAGCTCTGAAACTTCCTTCTTAGTGGGATTACAGACAAAAATTCAACATTTCTTAATGTCCCTACAAATGCACATACTTATGTGCGTGCACATGCAGAGAGAATACTTTCTGGATGATGTTACATTCTACCCTACAGGACTCCCCTTTAAGTGGAGGTACTAGAGAACAATGAAGGCACCATGAAAAGGTAATCTGTTTGCTGTCTCTCTCACTGATGCATGATTTGCTTCCAACACAAAGCTGCTATGTGCGTTGCAAAAGTTAGTGAAAGCAACTATAATAGTTTTTCAAGGTATATACTTTTTCCAGCTAAAGATAGACTATACAAAATGGAAGCAGTGAAAATCACCACATAGGCAGCCTCAAGGCATTATATTTCAGCACGGCTGAGACGAATCTAGTCAAAGAAATGGTATTTTACTGAAAAACAGTAAAGTCTTTGCAAATCCAACTCATATACAAGATGAAGTCTGAAATGTGTTCTTTGGCATCAGAACAACCTAAAGGAGCTGCCACAGTTTATACGGTTTCCGATAGATGAGGTCATATGTACTTTACTTATTTATTACTTTTACTGTGTTGCTGCCAAGTACTAAAAAGCAGTATTTTCACGGTTTCTACATAATCTATGTTGCTGTAGAATCTAAAACATGTCTAATGATCCAGCTCCCCTCTACTTTCTACTTGAGAAAACAGACAGCTTTGTGATGGTGTACTCTTTTGATCTGCCAAAGATGCTTTTGAAAAAATAACAACTTCAGAGCATTTCAAAGACTTTCTGAAAATTCTTTTGAAATCTGAAATGCAAAGATTTCAGGAAAAATCTGTCTCATGACTCGGGCAATTTTTATACATCAGACTTTCCATTTCTTCACATAGGAAATGATAAAGCACTTCCAACTTGGAGAAAAGAGAAAGTAAATGAAATCTCAACACAGCAGCCACCTAAACATGACCCAGACAGACTTCATCTAAAGACCAGGTGGGTAGTTCATCTTACAGCTTTTGTCCTGTCTTCCAAGCCTGAAGATAGTGTCAGATAATTCAATTGTTCTTTAAGGATGTCAGGAGCATCTGAATTGGATTACTAGCTCTGCTCACACTTAAAAACATCCAATTAAAACAAAGTGAAACAAAACAAACCCTTCAAAATATTTCAGTGGAAGTTTTTCCTCATGCTTTACTGGAGCTCTTATGGGATTCTCAGTTCCTACCACAACCTAACCCATTTTTACATGATCTTAGATAACAAGAATGCCCCAGCTAGGCAAGAAGATCTTGAATAGTGTCCCAAAGTATGTATCACAACTAGCATTGCTATATTGGAAGGAATACCAAAAAGCAGGGAAGAAAAAAATAAATGGTGACAGATAAAATTAAAATAAATTAAACTAATGATTCAGAAAGAAAAAAAAAAAAAGAAAGAAACTGTGTTAACTGTCTTTTTTTTCAACTTCTTGCTTCCATGTGGAAGAAAAGGATTTCCTTGTTTCAGCTGCTAGCAGCCAGCTGTCCACATCACAAACCACACCAATACAGCTGCCACTAATTGGCACCCTTGGCAATCACAGCAAACAAGTTGTGGATTGAACGGCTTGTTGATTTTGCAAAATGAACTGACCTCTCTCTCACCCCAAGGAAGTGTCCTACAAGTCAGGGTGGCAGCACAGGGTAGAGTGGCTTACTCAGCTGTTCCCTCTGTCCTGCTTGTTGTCAGGACTTCATCACAAAGCACAGTTTCCCTCAGTCACTTCTCTGTGAAAGGTGGATTCTCCCTTCCTCTCACTGGGATTCAGTGCAGTATCTGGGCATGATCCAGGCTGTAACTGATTGGCAGCTGTGGCATATTTTGTAGAGCAGCAAAACATTTGATATGGATACCTCACTGATACATAACTTTTTGCATTATCTTGTATTATAAAGGCAGTTTTCCACTACTGTAAGAGAGCTCTCCTCTGAAAAAAAAAAAAATCTCAATCACTTCCATTAAATAAATTGGTCCTACTCTCTCACAGTTACATATTTTCTTGACACAGAACACTTGCACAGCCAAGATAACACTATATTTTTGGATATTTTACAATTACAAGTAGCCCAGTAAATTCTGAGGATGTGTTTATATTACAACTACACTGTGCAACACAGTGGAGGAAAACAAAAAACAACCATAGCCAGAGAAAAACTTGATATCTATACATTTTATAGCTATAATCTTATCTAGAAACAAGCTAATGATTATTTCTTCTTGTTATACTAGAAGAATGCTTTTAAACATTATCTTTGTTTTTGTCAACAACCAAATACACTTCGATTCTTTTGATCATATACTTGGTGCTAAAGAAACACTGCCAACAGCTTTGAGGAAAGCTTCAGAGACATCATTAAATCATAAAGAGATAAAATAAAACAATTATGTGAAGCACTTTCAGACAAGAGGATGGTGATTTTATTTTTGACCTATTTATGATCTGCAGAGCAAAAACTCTACAGCAGATCATGTCTATGCAATATTAAACGCACTCAGTAGCCCTCCTGAATTTCAAGACCAACTGTTCTGTTTCTTTTAAATGATGCCATTAGTGCATTCATGAAGGTAAACCATTCTCACTTGAGAGTGATTCAACACAAACGACACTGAGGATGACAAGGGACTAGCATCAATAATTTGACCCAATGAATATCCCACAGGCAATTCCAATGTCCAGCAGAGAAAAAAACTAAGACACAATAAAAGAAAATGTCCAAAGAACCGGATGGCACAGCTGTAAAAATATGTTCCAGACATCAGTGCTTGGATTTTGCTGCCACCAGCTGCCACTTCATGTGTGGCCTAAGTGCTGGTCCTGGAACCATCAGAATGTAAGAGATTATTCTTTTACATTGTCTCAAAGCTTGCTGGGGATGCAGATGAACAAGTCCAAGCAAGTCCTGGGCAAGGGTTGAGAAATCCTTTGTCTGAAGGACACAGATGGACAAGGCCAGGGGCAACAAGAGATAGATAAGCCACAGATTAATGGCCAGGAAGCAGTCTTTTGTGTGGGCTTATCTTGAGGAAGATGGCCATCTCAGGAGGTGCTGCACATGACTCTTACCCAAGTGCCCAGGAATGCCGTGCTGGCAGAAGGGGACCTACAACCACAAGGTTAGGTTTTCTGGCAACAGATTCCTCATGAAGAAGAAGAGATTTCTACATGGGAAACCTCATGACCTGCCTCTCTCCCTCCTGGACTTGCTCTGCACTCTACCAGCATGCTAAAGAAGAACAGAGGTGTCTGCCATCAGATTCCTCACTACGAAATTCCTGCATGCTGACAGACTCTCCTGGGCCTGCTACCTGAGTCCTGCTGCTTCCTCCCAGATTGGCTCTGCGACTTCTTCCTGCTACCTGCTTGCTGCCCACAACCGGCCACGCTGCTGCTCTCCCCCCCTGCTGCTTTTGCCTCAGACCTTCAAACATCGTGCAACGGGACGCTGCTGGATCCTGATGGTGACTCTCCCCGCTTCACGCGATTCTTGCTTCTTTCCTATCTTTTCTATCGCCCTCCTTCCCTTCCCCGTCTCCCTGATTAGGATTTATAATAAACTGGTCAGATCAACATTTGAACCGTTGTTTCTTAATCTCATGTCTGGTATACAAATATTAAAAGAACCTCCTCTCCCTCCTATAGATTGGAGAGAGACACAGAGACAGAGGTCAAACATTAGCACCTCTGCCACTCAAGAGAGCGGTGTCAAATTAAGCACATAGTGACACATTTTGATGCAGAGAATGCTGTCTGATTCTTTAACATCAGATATGTGAACTGCTCAACTGCTCGCTTCCAAGCCCAAGATCTTGTTGTTGTAAAGTAAGCCTCTGCATTTTCAAAAACAAGTGCACTCAAAAACAGAAAACAAAACAAAGCAAAAAAGCCTACACTTCACTTAAAGTATTGCACGTGCATTCGAAGAAGGAAGCTGCATCCTCTAGTTTCTTAAATAAACAGCAATACTGTATTTGTTTTGCCTGGCAGTACCAGGCATCTGAAAGGAAGTAAGCTACTGATCTTCAGTTTTATCTCACCACCTCCATTTATATCCCCTCTGTCATACTCCAGAACTAACCGGCATCTTTCCTTAAGTACAAGAAAAAAGACCAAATGAGATAACAGTAAACAGCAGGAATGTACACTGAACATGTTTAGAATCTGACGAATTTAATAGATAAATAGAAAAATACTGTTTCAATCATTAGGTCATATTCTGCAAGTTTCAATGATCCTAAATTGAAATTAACTATAATTTGACATATCGAATCATTATTGTACTGCTTCATGGGAATTTTGTCCAAAAAGAAAAATAATAATAATAATCACGCAACAGAAATTAAAAATTCAGCAACGACTATTGTTGCTACTGGTCTGGAGATCTCAGCATACTCTCACTATAATATTACTTTATTTATTTTTTAAGTTAAGTTTTGTCTACTGAAACTGCATCCCATTTAAAATCAAACTGAAAAGAAGATTATGCCATCTGGAGTCATCTAATGAACTTGAAAAGGCTTCAGTCCTGTGGTGAAGACTGGAGTATCTGCCACTTTTAGCAGATCTTTTCACGCCATTATAATCATTTAGTCAGGAAACTTAATGAATACTTTGGCAGATTCTGTCTTTTCAGCTAAATACTTTTTATTTATGCAATATTAATCCCCAGTTCTGGACAACTATGGGTGAAAATACATATATTGAAAATCTAGTGTGGCCTTACATATATTGAAAAATCGGGGGAAAGAAGCAGAAGTTCAAGGCAGATTTGGTTTGCAAAGCTGAACAATTGATGGAGGCAAGCAAGCCTTTTTATGCAGAAAAAAAAGACCTCATTTCAGGTAACTTTCCATCCCTTTCTTTTACTCTCTGAAATTCCCAATTTTAAATAATTCATCAAAATTCTTTACTATGTGATCAAAGGATGTCTAGCCCTTTGGTAGATCTATTAGTTACTTTAAAATTCTAATAACATTAGGATGCTATTACATAAATGCCCTCACAATAAATATATAAATCTATTTACTGACATATGCAAATCACAGTGAAGCCAGGAGTAGAGTTGAGAATTCTCTAAAGCTAAAACCAGTTAGAAAATGCAGAAAAATGCATTTTAAAAAGGACAGAACATTTTAAAAATCATATTCAGCAGTCTAAGAACCAATGATCACATAGCTGAATTCTGTTATGTGACCGTGATATCGTAGGTTTACAGCATAAAGGACACAACAAGGCTTGTACTGAATGGTACGCACATGCTTCATATCTTTGAGTTGTCTATTCTAATGCTTTTATGAGTTTATGATGACAAGCTGTGAGAGCTGCTCTGAAAATAACGCCTTCTATTTTATCATGTTGGCCACAATGTCACAGCTGGATGTTGATGGTATGGCAGTAGAGGTTGAACCTTCCCGCCAATATTCCATTACATTTTGTTGCTGTGTGAAAGATGGCAGCAGAGGGACAGTTTGACAGAGTGACGTCTGACATGGATGTGCAGATGAAGCAAAGGTGTGTCACTGAATTCCTCCACAAAAAGAAAATGGCACCCACTGACATTCACTGACAGTTGCTGAATGTTTATGGAGACCAAACAGTGGATGTAAGCACAGTGAGGCAGCGGTGGTGCATTTCAGCAATGGCAATAGTGATGTTGAAGACAGGCCGCATTCTGGACATTCATGCAGATGTTTAAGAACAAAGCATGCATATCATGTTCACTACTGAAAACATAATGACAGTGACTATGATGAAAAAGAGCAATCTGTAGCTGAGAATGTGATTTATGAAATAACACTATTGTGCTCTTTGTGTCAGCTGTAGTTTCCATGGAAATAAATAGGAGGCACTATTTCAGAGACAGATACGATACCAGCACTAGTCTTCCTTATAGATTATATTCAAGTATTATGAAAACATCTCTGCGATTTTGTCCTGTAACTTTCACTCCAGTGTAGAAAATGACCACAACACTCAAAAAAGTTGTTAAATTGACAGCCATAGAGACCGAAGCCCCAAAATAACAGCGGAGGAGACAGATGCTCTGAACATAATTTGCAAAAGCAACAGAATGTTAATGACTCACAAACACAAACAAGTTATACTGGGCTTACAGATCTCAAGAACAACAGTGTATATTCTTGGGCTTTGCCTGTTAAACTTTAGAACTTAAGGAACTATTTTCATAACGATGGCAAAGAAGGGCCACGATCACTTTGTAAGTGCCCACCCTTAAAATGAGCAATCTACAGGGAGTCTAATCTGCAAAGATTTCCCACCCAGAGAAGTCGATGCTCGAACACCAGCGTAATTATAGATTCTTGGCTGCAAATGCCAAGAACATGTTATTTTATTTGAAAAGGTTTTATGTTCATGTTGTCAGGAGAAGACTGTGACATAACAGCGTCTTTCATGCTTAACACCAATTGGTCTATCTTGTCAAATATTGATACTATTGCTCTATATTTCCAATCTCACTACTGAAAAAGAAACATTGTGTTTTGATTTACAGATGAATAAGGTTACACAACTGGAATTAAGAAACAACAGCAGTAAATAGTGCTGCGCAAAAAGCTAATTAAAAGGAAAATAGATTAAATTAATTAAAAGGAGAATAGAATATATGTGTCCCTGGAATTATAAACCCTAAAGAATTAAGATTTTCAGTACTTACAGAAAAGAAAACAAAAAAGAACTAAAGCAAACTGTTGGGCAGTAGCATCTGATAAATGTATCTGGTTAGCCTGCCTTCTTCACCTAGAGAGAAATCTTTCCATGAGAAAGTTACAAGTCATAGGAGCAACTATGCCAAGTCTGTACGTTTCTTTGCCAAGCTAATAAAATTCTTTTCCTTACACAATTCCTGTACTTCAAGCAAGTTGTCCCCACTATGAGGTAGACAGCTTCAAAGGTAGTTCTAGAACCTGCTGCTCTGCAAGCATTTAAGGTCACTCTTCTCTTTCTCGTGTAATCCTTTTTCCTAGATGGGCTTAGGTTGAAAGGTACCTTATAGATCATCTAGTTCCAACTCCCCCGCCATGGGCAGTGCTGCCACCCATCAGCTCAGGCCTCCTAGGGCCCCATCCAACCTGGTCTTGAGTGCCTTCAGGGAAGGGGCATCCACAATTCTCTGGGCAGCCTGTGCCATAACATGCTCTGAGTAAAGAATTTCTTCCTAACATCTAATCTAAATCTCCCTTCTTCAGTAAAAAGCCATTCCCCTTTATCCTGCCACTAGCACATCATGCAAAATGTTGGCCACCCTCCTGCTTGTAAACTCCCCTCAGGTACTGGAAGGCTGCACTGAGGAACCCCAAAGACCACTACTGTGGTTGCTACAGCCTAGGCATACTTATCTTTGGAGTGCTAAGCACTAGCAAGCCACTCAACAGGACTACTCTTCCACTTCTTTTCATATATTTTTGTACCATATAATACCATTAGAATGACCCACCAAGTAAGGTATACAAAACTCGAGTCACAGAACTAGTAGTTTTTTGACTTTGTGCTAAACAAACATTAGGTTTTAAGCTTCTCATGATTCATGATAAACTTCATGATTTCTTTCAAGATCATAACAGAAATATGGTTAGAAGGGGAAGGAAGCGTCCTCCATTTCAACCACTTAACATGTTGGAAAAATAGACACACAAAACCACATAGTCCTGATACAATGAAAATAATTTTAAAAACTTTATTTTGCTTGCTTAGAGTGAGACTGCAACACCATTGCTTCAATTCTTAACATCATTAAATTCTTAGTTATTACATTAACTTGTAAAAGTCCACAGAAGACCTTCTGCTAACTTACATCTGCTCTATTTTGATCAAAAGACAATAGACTTGTTCTCCCAGTTTTCCAGCCCTTTCATCTCCTTGGAATCCCTGCTATTTTGAAGATCTGGCCTCAGCCAGCTGCTAGTGCTGTACACACAGAGAAAATAAGCAGGGAAAGGAAAAAAGGTGGAACAGGAGCAGAGGAAGTCATATCCTTTATACATTTTCCCTCCAGGAAAGTAATTTTCCTCTTGTCCCTCATTCCAATTCCAGAACACTAAGGATGTAGCTGATCTACCATTCTACTGCTAAAAGTACGAAATGACTACAGAAGCGTGCCCGAAACAAACCTTGATGAATTACCTTCTTGTCAAAATGCTTAAAATATCCAGAACCAACATCTTCTTTTACAATGAAGGAAAAAGAAGTAAATAAATACAGAAATCATCATTCCACCAGTGTTTTTTCCCCCTTCCCTTTATGAAAGACCCTAGCAAACAAGACATATTGTCATGGTTTGTTTCTGATGATCAGCAGCTGATGATTAAAAAACCTTATTGCTTTAAACCTGCTTGCCTGTAAAGAATGACAACTTCCACACCAAATCACTTAAAACCTGAGACAATAAGGAAGAACCTTTAATAGATAGTCAAGTAAATGAGCAAGCAGTAGTGGAAAATGAACATTTGCACAAATATACAAGAAAATAAAAGTATTTAACTTAAGTATTTAACTTAAGGTTCCAGTTGTCACAATCGTCTACTACTCTGCTGGTTTTTCACACTATTTCTGACTGACTCACACGCCCCACAGATATTTTCTGGTGTAGGAAAACAAGAAAGAAACAAAGCAAACAACAAAATCAACCTTAAGCAGTCTTTAGCCATGGGCTACTTTTCTCTGAGAAGAGAAAGCGGCTGTCTCTCAAGGCTGAGAAGCACAACCATCTGCTCAGGTTGTAAGTGATGAGTGAACAGAGCTCAACAGTAGGCAGCCATATGGTTATTTAACTCTGCTTTGACCACCAGAAGGAGACCCAGCACACTACGAGGTTCAAAGGTAACAGGAGGACTAACAACTGGACAAAGCAGTTAGCTGAAAACATTTCAACTTGAGAAGGGTGGAAAATGGAGGATTAAGGAACTGCATATCTCTGAAGGAGGAAACTGAATTTGAGCAACCTTCTCCCACCTTACTCCATTTCCCTTTTTCTTTTGGCCGTCATTCACTTTGGAAAGAGAGGGAGGCACAAGGAACACAGCACAAAAGGAAAAAAGAGATCATATAGCAGCCAGGGGCAGATCAAATGAGTGCTTACCAGGGGACCTTGATTAGAAAAGCTGCCTGAAGACCTGACCCAGATGACCTCTGCAGGATAGGTCAGCTGGCAGGTACACATTAAGGTGATGAATGCACATGGAACTTGCCTGCCATGAAAATGCTCCCAAAACAGTCCTTTGAGAAAGGTCATAAACTTAACTCTTATGCAGCTCCCATTATTAAGTAGATATTGTTTGTTTTTTTTTTTTCCATCGATTACTAGTATATGCCTCCCAGGCCAGGTGTGGACTACAGGCAATCCTAGACCAAGCTATTTCCTGAACCAAGTACAACTCTAACTGTTCTATTAATAAATCAGACAGTGAAGAAATATCCCTGTCTCAAAGAAGGAAGGAGAAGCACACAAGAGAATGTCGGAGAATGTATTCTCTTCTCACATCAGGCTGATAAAGCAGTCTGAAAACTACTTGTTAATTTTCTGTAAAAATGGTGATAAGAATATTTAGTTTGATTTAAACCTTAATGAAATGCGACCAGAAAAAAACCCAAGAGGTGAGTTTAAAAAACAAACAAAACAAAACAAAACAAAAAAACCAAAACAAACAAAAAAAGAACCAACTGTTGTAATACTTCAAACAGAATATTATTCATCCAAAATTATCTGACTAGATTTAATGGACAATCAAATCATCTTCAGAGACCTTAATGGAGAACTTACTTGATTCACATTAAACTGTTTTTCTAAAGTATTTTGATGACCAGCTGCATAATGCTGTGTAATGTGTCTGATGTATTTCTCAATCCACAAAATGAGCATAATTGTTCCTTTTGCTGCTTTATTTAGAAATCATATCATCATTCTTTAGAAGTGATAAGGTCTTATTTCTCAGTATGTTGAGTCTGGCCTCAGTGGACTTCATTTTGTACCCAAAATGCTCTGTATTTATCTCTTTAAAGTATATGATGGAGGAAGTATCATCTCTTTCAGTTAACTGCATAAACTTGGCTCAAATACCTTATCATGTGCTATATTAAACTAAGTAGAATTTATGTTCAGCCCTGATTCATATCAAATAGGCACTGCAAAATAATCTAGCTTAACTGAGGGGACTGTTAATGAACACTGAACCATAACTTCACTTACTATGTTTTATTAAGGCTTTACTCTTTCTACCAAGACTGTCAGTGAAAGTGCCATCATCCACCAGTTGCACTCACAGGGGTCTGAGGAACTCTGCTAAGACTACTTATTCTCCTCAGTCACCTGAAAGTCATTCTGTTCCAGGGAAGGATACATGCAGATCTGGCATGTCTAAGAACAGGAAAAGATTAATTAATTGCTCAACTTAATTGAGCAATTCAGCCTCTTAAGGAATTGGTGTTCATTTCTTAGACAAGATCTTGGTTTTTTTCACTGGTGGCAAGCTAATGAGAAATAGCATTAACAAGATGAATGAAATTTCCAACAAATATTGAAATAGAAGACATCTAAGTTACATCAGTACCAAGCATCCACAGAGTCTCCAATTCTCCAGATAAGACAATGTCCAGGCCTCTAAATCCTGACTTGGTGATGAACAGAATCTTCAGGGAATTTTCTCCCCTTGACTGAAGTGGTCAAGGGAATATTTGATTATATCTCCCTCTGGAATATATACTTTTAAAATACTCACGTAAGCCATAGCATTTCCCCATTATTTTATTTTACTTACTTTTCTAATGAGCATTTACAGAACACCACCACCACTAGCCTGTACCTCACAAAGGCTGCTGATCCCTTTCATCTAGCTACTGAGTTGTGTTTGCTTATTACTTGGAAGAGCTAGTAATCATCAAATAGACACAGATCTTCAGAGACTTAAGCTAAGTGAGTCAGTGTGTTAATTGTATGCTCAGGGAGTACACAAAAGAAATAGAAAGTAGTAGTTTATTGCTTTCCCAAGTTTCTCAGGTAATTAGAACAGCTTCTGGAGATACGTGGCACTGTATCAGAATCTATCATCACAATGGCTTCACTGTAAAATGCACAGAATTAATTTTTTAATGAAAATGCTCTACTAAGTGTCAGAGCCAAATTCACCTGATAAATGTCACAGAGCAACGTCATTACTGGCTCATCAACACAGGGTGTTTAAAGCAGATGGTAGAGCTATGCATCTTCAGCACTACAGCCTGTTAATATCAGCCACCTCCCATAAAAAAATTAAAATTGGCCCCCTGTCAGTCAAACATGACAGTACTTTGGATTTCTCCCTCATGATATTCTTTAGCCTTGAGGCAGATATGACAGGCGCCTTATTAAATTCCAAAAATAAAATGTAGCACAAGAAGGCAGTGCATTCCAATGAGACAGCAGACTTGTTAAAATGCAACATGCATAAAACTTGCTTCATTTCATTTTAGCTATCATCAGTTTCATCTTTTAAAAGAAGCAAATAGCAACTTTAGAAATGTGGTGTTTGTTGTATGTAAGTTAAAACAACATGTCATGCCTTATATTTCAAAATGGCTAAGCGTCTTCATAGGCGTTGAAGAGATATTTGGGTTATTTTTATGAAAATAAAAGCTGGGATTTCTCTTCGCTATGTTACTCTTGAGTGCTTGTGCTCCATTAGTATTGATCCCAATCTTCAAACAAAGCATGGAAGCTAGACATCTTGTTCTACAAGATCATCTCTACGTCAGGAGAATTTCTGCACAAACATGAGAACTGGTCTAAACATAGCATGCTCTCCAACTATACAGCACAGGAAAAAAGAGCTTATCTCATTTAAAAAAAAATTTGAGGTTGAATAAAAAGACTGTTGAGAAAGCACAGCTACAGCACTCTTTCATAAAGACACCAGTTATCGTTTAATTTCCAAGTTTTACTTCACTGAATAATAAATACTCATTAGGATATGTTTTAGGATTATCAAAGAGTATTAAGGCAGCTTCCAAGCTTTAATTCAGACGTATAATTCATGTAGGTTGCTCGAAATTACCTAATGTAAGGTGGAATCCTGGACAAGATATGCATTTAACCTTGTAATCTTACACTTATTCTTTGCACATGCGATGGTAAGGATTGCTCCTACCATTTCACATAGAGGTTATAATGCCTCAATGCTCATAAACATATGAGCAGTGGGACAATTCCATAGCAAATTCAACATTTTTTCAAGTAGCTCCATCATGCATTTGACAAGCTGTATATAGCTTGTCCAGCCTTACTTGAGAGATTTTGTTTCATTCCCTCCACTCATCAGAGGTTGATACATTCCTCTGCAAATATCTACAGAAAGTTCATATTCATCTAACTAGACTTCCCAAACCACTATTTACTGTATCTCAATATTCCATGTCTCCCAAAAGCCCCCAAAGAGCACGATATTCATACAAAAGCCTTATCTTACTGTAAAACTGTACAAATAAAGGCCTCTAATGAACACAGGCCGCATTCTAGATCATGACACACTTGATTTCTAAAGTCACATGATGTTTACGTGGTCAGGAATATATTGGCAAGAGTCTCCATCAATTCCCAGGCATTTGTATATATTGTACAAGCAGCTTCTTCATATCTGTGACACACTATACTCCCTTTTTTCTGCTGCTTTTTCCTCACAGACATTATCTCCTAAGGCTTTGTAAAATACATGCCAAAATCTTTCACTTTTGAAATAAAATGGGACTGATTTAAAACAAATGCTTTCATTTTGACAACACATTTGCACAAACAAACTGTGTCAATGTTGATGTGGCAATAACAGAGCAAGACAACTCAGTTCTGCACTTCTCAGGAACTGCCCCTGAAATGTCAGTGATTGCAGCTCCTGCCAAGACATTCTGTAAATGAAACAGCAATGGTTTCATCTTATTCAGTGCAAATTTTTTATGTCTGCTCACCATGTTCAGTAGTTGGTTTCAACTGTTGACTGCACTCTCCTCTGAATCCTATTTTGGGAACTGCAACCAAAGTGTTACATGATGCATAGAATGACATTTTCGATTGCCAAAAGCATGCTCTAAAAGCAAAACAGAGCAGGAGGAGGGGGAAAGGGAATCTATTCCCACAAGGCCTAACTGTTGTTATCTCTATCTGCCAAACAAATGACATCTTGCTACCACTTTGAAACATTTCTTCAGTTTCTTGTATGATGTTACTTTTATTTTTTCCTGAGGGAAATGCTACTTTTTCCAAATTGTTGAACCTGAGTATGTATAACACTATGCAAGTCTGCGCCAATTGCAAACCACAAGCCAATACTAATACACTAATACATGCATCCAC
This sequence comes from Centrocercus urophasianus, assembly GCF_019232065.1. NCBI lineage: Eukaryota > Metazoa > Chordata > Aves > Galliformes > Phasianidae > Centrocercus > Centrocercus urophasianus. The sequence goes on from NW_024884364.1 coordinate 21,138,767, forward strand.
ATATCATGGAATCACAGAATATTTTCAGCTTTCTGGGGTCACCTGATCAAATTCTCTTCTGAAAGCAGGTGTAAATTAAAAGCCAGAGAGATTTTGCTCACTATTCTTTCCAGATGGATTTTGACTACCTCCAGGATTGGAGGCTTCAGCACCACTCTGGTCATCAGTTCCCATGCCACAAATCCCCACTCTCATTGTGAAGATTTCTTTTCCTTATCTAGTTGAGGCATCCCTGGCTGCAACTCATGGCCATTGCCTCTAGCCCTTTTGCTTTGAAGGTAAAGTGTGGCTGCTTTCTCTGCAATCCTACACTGGGAGAAGACAACAGTTAGATTTTCCCCTTTGGCTTCCAAGGGATGTTCTCAAGGATGAGCAGTAGCACATAATAGCCCTCTCCTTCATTATACTCTCACTACGTAGCCTAGTATGTGCCTAGGCTTTATTGAAATAGGAGCCCATTACATGTACATGCATGCATGCAATGGTGAAGCGAAAGTGTAGAAAATATGATAATAATAAGAAGAAGAACTTAACATTTAAAATAGATCTTTTCATCTAAGTGAAACATCTCTACAGATTACTGCATTGTATATGGAAGAGCTTTGCAAAGTGTGTTTGTTACAAGATGTCCTGGTATAAAAGGAAGGATGCCTAGCAGTACACAGAGGCTTTAGCTTAAAATATATATAGTTAAAGCTGCATTCAGATCTGAGCAAGTAAGTGATCTAAACATACAATTTCTTCCAGTCACTGTGCTCTTGCTTGCTATTAACATTTTTATTAGGACCAGAAAGAACCCTTAGATAAAAATACAGATTTTACTGTTCATTTTCTACATATACAAGACTGAATAATACCACAGCTGTCTCACTAGGTGGAACAATAGTTTAAATAACTTACCCAGCTGATGAGGTCAAAGGACCATCTGCAAAGGAATTTAGGGGATCTCATTGATCAAAAATACTCTGTTTTGTTGGTATGTAGTACTGTAAGCTGAAAAGCTCATAATTGCATTGCAACTATAATGAGTCTCAGAGTACCAAAGCAACATTGACTTGTCTGTTGGGAGCTATAATAATGCAAATTCCTTTGTACTCCATAAATCTTCTTTCAGGCTGTCCCTTGAAAAATCCCTCTGCCTTTCTGTTTTGCCACCTCAACACCTTAGTTTTCAGTGTGTTGAAAGATTTCTGTTTGTTTCTCAGCATTAAAGTGCCTGGTTTTAATTAGCTGTCACACTGGCATTGTCTTTGCATGCTTTTATGTGCTTGAATCACACTACATGTGTGGTTTCTCTCCTTTTTTTCTTTTTTTTTTTCTTTCTTTTTTTTTTTTTTTTTTTTAAATAGATAGTGATAAGTGGGATGGATTTATCTAATGGGAAAAAAAGAAAGGCACAAGTTTGACATAAATTGTCACAGAAATCATTTGACATTCACCGATTTCAGAGGAAAAGGACAAAAGCTAAAATCATTAGACACCTGTATATAGAGTACAAGCAAAAGAACATTTTAAATGTAAGGATACATTATTACTGAAAGAGTGAAATACTAATGAGACGCTGTATCAGAAGTGTGGAACTAGCAGTACTGAAAGCCTTTGACTGTACTCAGAACTACAATGACGAGAATCTGAAACAGAAAGATACGTGAGATGGGAGATCAAGTTGGGAAGATTCTCTATTGGCAACAATCTTGAAAAAAGCGTACAAATTGGACATAGTATTTGCCTATTTTTTTCTGAAAATATAATGAAAACCATGTTTTAGAACTTGATGGGGTTACAACAACGTTAACAGGACAATATCATTCATACCCATGTTCATGCTCACCAGATAGGGAGAGACGGAACTTACAGTTTACAAAAAGAAGTACAAAGTACAAAATCAATTTGCGATTTATCCCAAATTCATCTCAAAACTCAGAATTAAAATTAAACCTCTTGTAAATGCTCTAGCGCCTTAGCTTCACGATCCTCATTCTTTTCTAGATGGATTCTCCAGCTATCAAACACTGTAGCAGCTAACTGGATTGCCACATCAGCAGTCAATTACATTCATGGGTACTAAATTTATTTGGAAACTTCAAAAGTGACTTCAACCTAGAGGGACAAGATCATATCAAAATTCTTACTATGTTGTGTGGAACACTGTTTTTGCATGTACGTGTGTTTTTGGTAGGAATTGCCAAAATCACATTTGATTTCTTGTTTTGATATGTTACATGGTGTATTAACAAAACTAGAAACATTGAACTGCTTATAGTCATGATCTCATTTTTCCCAAATTTATCTGAAGGTATCTGTTGAAAGAAATAGGAGATTCTTGTTCACTTACTAATTGCTGTTAAAGACACATTGTTTGAAACAGGTGGAATTTTCAAGCATGGGGAAAAAAGTAAAGTCTTAGCTTAGATCTTCAAACAAAACACTGCACTTTGCACAAGACAGAACAGGTAGGACAACAGCTGATGGACTAAAAGCAAACGCTCCCTCAGCATTTCTGCTATTACAGTCAAAGTACTGCAGGGACGTGTAAGGCAAATGCCTGACAGAAATATTATCCTCCCACTGTTAAATACTGACCTAATTTTACATGAAAGATACATTGTATCAAGATAATCAAACACACAAACAAACTAACAAACAAAAAGAGCCTACGCAACAGAATAGAGGTGTCCAGTAACTAGATTTAAAAATAAGGAATAAAAATTAAGGGAAATAAAATATGCCACTCTCAAAATAGCAGTAACATTTATAACCCAGCAACTCACAGACACCAAAACTAATCCAAACCCAACAGAAATGCAGAGTATCCATCTGCAATAAGACTATACTACTCTCCTGTTTCCCAGAAGCACCTAACCTTAAACAAAACATATGTTAATAACTTTTTTAGCTCTGAGAAAATACTGGCTTTTTATCAATATTTATTCCTTTAATTCTACAGAGAAAAATATTTGTTCTTTCATATTTAAAAAATACAGAAGTTAATGCCTTCACCAATCTTAGTTTTACCAGTAAGAGTTGCGTTACCAATGAACTAAATTTGAAGAACAAAACTGTAAGAAGCGTTTCACTTTGTTTTTTAATTCCAAAATAATCTACATGTTAATAGAATAAACACAATGTCATTTGTTCCCTATAGGATAACAAAACATGTTCAGTGTTAATATAAATTAAATCTTTACTATATTGTGAGCAAGTTGTCCACTGAAATTTGTAATAGATTCAGTATATTTAATCAATTGAAGGAGGCTTTGTGGGCAAAGTACTCAGTTAGTCACCATAAAAACTGGAGATAGGAATAAAAAGATCACAAACATATGATTTAAATAGATCCTTTCAGCTTCCACATCACATCACCTCATGCTCTTCTTAGAAGAAAGACTTTTAACTGACAAGATAACCCCTCTATATATGTGTTGTTCATTTCAAGCAAAGCTCTTAAGAAAAAAGAAGTACTTCCTGTATATTTAGTCAGACTTACCTACCATAAGGCTTTTAGCCAAATATATACTATGTTATCCTTCAGAAATTGTTCAAGCAGGAAGGATCTCACTAACAGCAAACTATTATTAGGAGGTCCTTTTCTGCATTACTCTTTATGATCCCATACTACTTTCTACCAGAATCCTAATTTCACATCATTTTATCATGAGCAACCCTAAGGGTTCCTGAGATGGTAACACTAACAGAGCCCCGGAGGATAAAGAGAGAATGAGAAGATCAGGTTTCATTTCAGTTGGCAACATTAGCTGTTGCTTCCCAATGAATTCTGACATGGTACCCAAATGAAGGATGAATGTTTTTCAAAGTAAGCACAGACAAAGCAGTATTAAATATTTAATTTCCAGAGGCAAAGGGTGAAGTCCCAGAGCACTAGGAAAGCTAATTGACCTCAAGCTAGATAAGCTGATTTTAAGCAGTAAATACCCTTGCAGAATCTACCGCAAATTCAAAGGTTTTATTAGGGTGAAGAAAAGTACTAAGAAATTGTATCCATGCGCAGATAGTTGAGATTATATGAAATTAACAAATATGAAAAAAGAGTCCTAATCTCCCACTGGCACAGTCCTCCTTTAGTCTTCCAAGTCAGGGTGGATTAATGATTATCGCTAAGCTCACTCCAGCAACCTCTGGAGTATTGTACCAATGCCTTTCATTTAAAACAGGAGCAAGGTTTTTACATGTACTTCACAAGCTTGAGAAAACGAGATAGACAGTTAAATTCAAAATCCTTAATGACAACAGCGAAAGGAGGATTTAAATTCTCCTTTATCTCTGAATATCCCACAGAATTGGTTTTGATTTCTCTAGTTTTTTCTTCCATTTACTGTACATGCAAAGATCTTTGTTTTCTCCATTTTGCTAGCAAGTTAGTAACCATAAAGATATCTTTGGGCATTCATGGAGTGGTAGCAATGGCACAACTTCTCAAGGGTTCAATTCAACAAAACCTTGCAACATGCTTTGCTCAGTGTGCGACATTCACCATCTACTTTGGAAGCATGAATCAGATTTAGAACAATTTTGTCACGTCAAGTCTCTGACTAAAACTGAAAACTTAGAGCATAAGAATGACAGTGAATGGGAGGCAAGATCTCTAACAGAAAAGGACTGGTAGAATTTTTTTCTAGAATTATGAAAGGAATTCTAAAGAAAATAATAAAACATAGTTTAGATGCACTTTCCATAGACAAAATCAATAAAATTCTAATAGTATATTATATATTCTCAGTCAACATTATGGTGTCACTTCACCCCTATCAGCTATTTCCTATTTTTCCCTAGAAACATCTGGATGAAAACTTCTGATTCAGAGCTTAAGGGTAAGGGAGGGCTTCAAAGTCTTCTTGCTTCATTCTCCTTAATGGGATTGACTGCCTGACCAGGTTTGCCCCATGGACACAAGCACAGCTGAGGAAGTGCCCTGCTGCCTCCAGACTAATCATGTGTGATATCCACAAAGGCAAGGCAGATGCAACTTTTATTCAGATGAGAATTGTTGAGATAACCATTATTCACCATGTTTTGATATTTCTACTTTAACCAATAATTATTTTCCTGTTATGACAGGAGCTAACTTATCATTTCCCAAATGGCCAGAAAAGTGTTAGACCTTTGCTAATTATAGATAAAGCTATATTAATGGCTACTGAGCAACAACATCCCCTGTAATGCTGAACCTATAACCCACAGAGCTTTCCCTCTCACAGCAGGTGAACAAATAGATGCCTTCAATATACAAATTTTCATTTTGTTCCCTATTGAGCCCAAGTAGTTATTGCTCTGAAGCCTAATAAATCTACTCCTTTGAAGGCCCAAGGGCAGCATGTCACATGGGGCAAAACACATCCTTCATGAAGCTGGGGTGCCAACATTTGCACCGTCCTGCTCATTCAGCAGGTAGAACTGAGGTGAAAAGATTCATCTGCAGGATTCCCTTTCAGTTGCAGGATAGATGCATTTATTGGAGTGGGAAAAAGAGGAAGAGATAGCTTATCTCCAAATTGGACTGTTATGGGCCACATTTTGATCAACTGAGATGCCAAGAGAGCTCTGCTGATACAAAGAAACCATCCAAATACACCAAAAGCCTCATCACAACTGCCACTGCTAGATCTGAGTTTATCATTTGTAAAGAGGTGCTAACATCTGAACAATCCCTTTGTCTTTCCTCACTTCTTCCTTGAATAAGCTTCAATACCTCCCACAAAGTCTTGCTAAGGTATTATCGTTTCCTATATAGAACAATACAAAATTAATTTTTCCTTCCAAGGAGTAAGAACAAAGAACAGGGCCCAAATTTTTTCATTATTAAGATCTCTAGCTCTTAAGTTATCTGTGAGCCCAAATGTAACACCAAGTTTACAGACAATCTATTTTACATGGCATACTGCAGCAATAATTCTTTTCCTCTCCCTCTTTCAAAACATTTTCCATGATAGTTCCAAAGCACATGCTTTTAATGATACTTTCTATTCAGAATTCCTTTAATTAAGCATCAGTTTTCAAAAGTAATCATGCACAATATAATAAAGCATATATAGTCTTTTTTTTTTTTTTGGTTGTTCTGTATACCAGGGACCCTAAAATTCTACAGTATTCACAGCCCATGTTACAAAGCACCAAATATTCCCAAATATTCACCAGTAACAGATAACATGTGAGCTGCAAAAGAACTGAACATAAATGGCATAACTGCACATGATTGAGATGTTCATAAAATAGACTCTGATGTGCACCCTCCTCCCACCAGTACTCTACCTTAACATCTCTCCAGATGCGTACATTTATTCCACTAGAACAGCAAATATGCATCCAGATTGCAACTCATTTAGCTGCAATAAAAACAGCTTCTCTGCTGAATATGATGGCTTGCTAGACACAAATTGCATTTCAAAATTTACACACTTAATTTCAATGTATGTACAATAATACAGAAAAAAAAAATCCAGATGTGCCCTTGGGCATTCCTTGCTGTTCTGCATCAAAAACTACAAAGACTGACAGGCCACTGCAGGATTTAAGCTCAAAAGGGATTTTTTTTTGTTTCAGCAAGACTCCTGTTTCTTTTCATTTTGTTAACTGGACAAACATAGTTTGGACAGCCACAGTTCTGCTCAAGTATCGACCTAAAACAATACAAAGTCGTCAGTAAGTCAATCTTTAGGCTTTGCTTTTACACAACACCAGTTCTTCCTCTTCTATTTCTATAAAAGAAACCCACTACCGGTAATTTATTTCTGATAGGCAAAAGAAAGAAGAATTCAACTTTTTAATAAATGTAAACTAACATAAAACTCATACACCCTAATCCTCACCTTTCAGCTTTGTCCACTCCCATGCACCCAATTCTCTCTCTAATATCCTTTTAATATCATTTCCTTCTTTGCCTTTGGCAAGCCCTATAGCATTCACCTTTGTCCTCAGAGAAATCTAGGTTAATATTACATTTATGGAGCAAGTTCTACATTTTTTATCTTATTGGAAATGCAGTCTAGCATGAAAGAGTGAAAGCACAACCTCAGAATTACCTGAACCAGCAGAGAGAGATACTTCCAATCACCAGGGGAAAAATCATTTAATACAGTTCAGTCCTCTTATGAGACGATTTATTTGCCAGACAAACCAATTATTTCATTTGGATAGCCCCCACATCTCACTATGTGGCTAGAAGCTGAAGTGACGTTAAATATTCAAACTAAGTATCAGGTGGTAGCTAATCTACCATAATCTCTCATGTATTTCTTCCTTACAAAGAACAAGCAAAATTAATTAGTGAAAACATACAGCACAAAATTTAAATTATTTTATGTAATTCTGTAAATTTATAAAAAGTTTTAACCACGTAAGACTATAAAGTAAGAGGAAACCAACCTGAAATTGTCTTTTCCAACTGTGAACACTTTGACAAACTGTAATATTCTGCTTTGCTTAAATTTCTCCCCAACCCAACCTTATAAAAACACAACAAAAACACTTACCTATAGAAACCTAGCCTCTATGTTTTCAAAGGAGGGTCAGCCATAAAGGTACTTGTAGAACTGTATCTTTATTTAAAAGTATATCATCTAAAGTATATCATCTGCTTTTATTTGGTTTAGAAATAGACAGTAGTGTATTTATTCTTCCCCTGCTAGTTTCAGAAAACTGAAGGCCTACATCTCTTGAGGGAAGAGAAATAAATCAGTCTTCATGCTAACTCAAGCCTAGGGCCCTCATGAGTGTAAACAAAAATGCTTAGGTAATTCTCCCAGGTTTCTGCAAACCTACATGTCAAGTCAAATTACACACAGTCTTACAGAGCAACAAATTTAAGTAAACTCAAAAGGCTGAAGGAATTGTTCATGTGCTTCCAGAAACTCTCTATGCTCATCAGAGAACACAAAGCCTTTTGGAAGATACTCACTACCAGCCTTCCAAGTCAAAAAATATTATCTATAATTTGTTTATTTATTTATTTATTTCACCTAGTGTTTCATAAACATACAACTTCAGCTTCTGTACTGTGAGCACTGTTTTAAACTGACCTGCTTCTATACAAAAAGCTGCTAATTGGGTCTACATACGTAAGTGACTGCATGTGTTTGTGCATGGGAATGGCGGGTGTCTATTCAAAGGAATAAGCTAAGGAGGCAAATATGGTTTATGACAGAAAGACTAAACGCCAGCCCCAGCATTTAGACCCCATGAAATAAAACTGAATATAGCTTCTCCGAAACTCTCAAACTCTGCCAATGAAATCATACTGCTCAGTCTGCTTCCTGCAGAATGTTTTATTCTGATTCAGTGCACAGGAAACACAGAAGCAAGTACACATGTGAGTAAAACTGAAATGAAAGCTGTAGTCCCAGCTCCTTTTGGAATTTTTCCATAAGAGTTAATTAGATGAATTTGAAGTAAGCAAATCTCACTAAAGAATGTATCTGTCCCCATAGACAAATGCTCCTGAGGAGCAGAGCTCCACTGTGTCCCTTGTCAGTCTCACTGCTACAATGGGAGTTCTAAAGTGTATGTCTGATGCGTGTGAATTCAGTGCACAACTGCATCCAGGTTAGCAAACGCTACAGAAATACTTTTTGGGCAGCCCCTGGATAGAACTGAGGCAGCATGCGGTAGCTGGGGAAATGGAAGAAAGCAGCTGTCAGATGACAGTGTCTGTACTTAGCAACAAACATGGACACAGCCCTCACAGAATCATACAATCACAGAATCACTCAGGTTGGAAAAGACCTTAAAGATCATCGAATCTCATCTCCACCCCAGCAAGAACAGTGAGTCATGTTGATTGCATAGTGCCTCTCCTCCATCACAAGGAAAAGAAAGGGAGGGAAAGGCTTTAAGAGAACTTAGGATGAATCTCAGGATGATCTCAGCACACAGCTGGGGGGCAGGAAGATTTTGAACCTGAGGATAAGGGACATTTTTGCTGCAAAGACTACAAGATGCTTTATAGGGACAGCCATTCTGTTCAGGAAGACCAAGACACTTTCTACAAGTATATCTTTCAAAAATGAAGCAGCATGTGCTATATGTCCATGTATGTCTGTAGGTATACACAAATAAATGTATACACAGACATTAATTCTCGGTTCAGTGTTAATTTTACTTTTACAGCCCAGTGTTACTGCTTTCTTCTTGTTATTATGGGCTTACAAACACAAGTGATGACCCAACCTTACCTTTAGTACGGTGAACATCTTGCTATAATAATAAAATGAGCAAAACATAAAGACTTATCTGGATATTACAATTCTAGCTATATACGCTTAGCCTGCAATGAAGGATTGAATTTAAATGCATACAGTTTTCCAAACACTATTATGTGCTTGCAAATGCTAATTCAGTTTCAATGAAAGAGTCAATTTTTTTTTTTTATAATATAGGATGCATTTTAATACACTATTATGCACAATAGGCCGACAGTGAATGGACTCATAATTGATTTAGAAGCACGTTCTACCATCCTGCTACCTCTATCTCTTTAGTAAATCATTTTTTAATCGGGCTAGTCTAAGCTGACCCGTACAGAGCTTTATTTAATTTATTATGGAATTTATATATAAGGTTGACTGGTAATGCATGGCTACAGCAGCATTAAACAAATTGTACAGTGAATAACAAAGAAGAAAAAGAGAACAAGCATTCAAACAGCATAAGCATATTGCTGAGGTTAAGGCAGGTTCTAAATGAGCAGTGTTATTCAAATGCTTCAGAATGGGAAAGAGCAAAAGGGCTCTGACACCATTATGATTTATACAAGAAAAAAATGGCTGGGTTTGAATCAATTATTAAAAGAAAGATAAGGGAGAAAATTCACCCAAAATGCATTAGCTGGCTCTTACTCCTCCTAATGTAAAAAGAGGCTAATAATAATAAAACAAGAAAGATAGGCTGAATAATCATTCCAAAGTTTTTTCCACATGCCTACGAGACTTACCGAAAATATTTAACAGGAACAAGAGACTGAATCAATGCCACTGAGATCAAAGTTAGTTCTTTAGCTGTCTGGTAACAGCAGAGATAAAACCTAGCAAAGATAGAATAAGACAGAATAGAGACCACCAATCTGTAGTGCACATAGCAAATTACTTGAAGAGTACATAGGATATCTAAATAAGGTGCACATATATGCAATTTACACCACATATGGATATATTTATACACACCTACGTTTGTTTTTTTTTTCCCCTAGATTAAGGAATTTTTTTTTTACCTGCTATCTTTCCCTTGCAAGAGTTGGGAAGCATCTGCTTAGGCATCAATGAGTGCACAACCTGCTACTAAACAGGGCCACTGCCACGGTTGCCACATCCAAAGGACAGGGGAAAGTGCAAGATGAAGACATACACAGAAATAAACCTTCCTTCTCTGCTCACACACTAGATTCAGCAAGAAGAAAAAACAGACCAAATCATCTGCCGTAGCTAATACAGTTCTCTTTCTGTGATTCCAGTACATACAAATTTCCAGATTGCTGGCATAAAGCAAGATCTATTTTTATTTTCCCCCGTTATGTAAAAAGATATTGCAATGAAGATCCTGTGAAAATAAAAACTGAATATATTAAAAAATATATATCAAAGACAGTCAAAACCTTCTGACAATGAAGAGCATCTGCTCTGCAAGCTAGATGACTTGAAAGATCTGTAATAGGATGGAAGCCTTTCCCCAGTGACCACTGGCTTGAAACCACCTCCAGGTCATTATCGAGTTGCCATCATTCACAGCTGGTTTGGTAGTCAACTCGAAATGAGCTGGTACTCTTAGCTCAGAGTCCACATCATAAATTGGCAACCTTGATAAACTCTTGGCAGGGAGGTCAAGGATTGAATGGGCACAGAGACTCATCTCTAAAGGTGATCTCTCGAGGTCAGGGTTCAGACATTTATAAGAGAAGTGTGCCCTGCCACTGTCTTCTGCTATGCAACTACTGCAGAAAAATGCAGGAATTCATCTTCAAGTGCTGTCACAATCCAGCACCTTTCATTTCAAAAGGATTAAGTGCCTATTAAAAAAATACATCTATCAACAGGAAGACAAGCCTGTACCTTTTAAATCATAACTGTCATTACAGCACTGCTTCCTATTGTAGAGTTAAAAACAAACAAAACCAACAGAACGAGTGTAGTCAATCTTATTTAGAAAAACAAATTACAGAGCTTATACACAATTGCAATGTTACAGATTCTGCAAGGCATCTTCCATAATTATAGCAGAGAAATCCATAAACATACTGAGACTAGGCAAGGTCAATTCTTATATCTCAAAACTGTCACACAAATGGCAAATAAGTGATTTCAAAAGACCCGTTAGAAACCACTTTCAACTTTAGCTTGTCCATAAGAAAAATAATAAACAAATCAAAAGACATTATTCATTTTATTTGACACAGGCTGTAATTTCCATTGAAAGGGGTATGTTAACATGGCAGGTAAACTGCCACAGCTTGACTGTAAACCCAAAGCCTTTTTTGCATGCAATAGAAATGGTGTGAAATGCCTTCCCAAGAGGCTCCTGCTTCATGAGAGTCCAGAAGAAATTCAATCGTTAAGCTCCTTTTGCTGGCTGACTGAGGATCATCTCAGGGCACAACACGGCTCACCATGCTAGCCATTTGCCAGCTGCCTGTAGAACCTCTTGGCTGAGGAGAAAGAAGATGAGTGAAGTGCTGCTCAATCAGTGTCTGTCAAAAGAATCTCCAGGGACCACTGAAGGCACAGTGATGCTAAACCTGCTTTCTTCAACACCAAAACCCAAACTACATTTACAAAGACTGGGAGTCCCATATTTCCTTCATTATGCACAAGCTGCACAGCAAGGCCTACAGCATGCCAAGTTATATAAATGCTTTGTCTTATCCTCAAGATTAAGATTATATTGTAAAAGATTAAAGTAATATGCTGTCTGGGGCCAAATAAGTAAAATTTACAAATAAAAGAAGGTACCTATACAAATGTTACCATGCTACATCCTTCATACTCTTAACACTTCAGAAGATTTGAAAATATTAAAACTGTTACACAGTATAGCTGTAAATGTGAGTAGACTTTTCCAGTCCTCTCCAGAAAGCAAAAGAGAAGGTCAGCGATGTATTACACTTGATGCCATTTTGACAGAATGGATTACATAAACAACAGTTTGTGCATATTTAGACAGAGCAGAATTGCCCAGGATTTGCAGCTTTAAGTCCCTAAAAATCAGATGTCTGCAATGCAATGGACCTTCATATTTAGAAAAAAGAAACAAATTGGGAATCAACTGACTTATCAGTGAGATCAGTGTCAGTTCTTCAACAGATTAAGTTTTGAGCCCAGTGTGCTTGTGTTTGGCTAGATATAGGGTTAGATAAAAAGTAAAAAAAAAAAAAAAAAAAAAGTCATATCAGAGAAAACAGAAAAATAATCACAGAATGGCCTGGGTTGAAAAGGATCACAATGATCGTCTAGTTTCAACGCCCCCTGCTATGTGCAGGGTCACCAAACACCAGACCAGGCTGTCCAGAGCCACATCCAGCCTGGCCTTGAATACCTCCAGACCAATGGAGGTAATGCTGAATAATAAATGAATAATGCTGATGTAATAAACAGAACTACATTACAGGACTAGATAAACAATTCAGAAAATCTTTTTTAATAATAAAAATTATCCAAATCACATATAAAACAAAACAAAACAAAACCAGACACATACAATTGGTATGCAGAAAGGGAAAAGCATAAGCTCAAGGATCTCAACAGAAGAGACAAAAAAACTGACACCGATTATATAATCCTAATCACATGAATCTCACAAAACTTAATATTTTTTGCAACCTCCCACCCTTCCTCTTGTCACAGAAGGTGTTAGAAGAGAGAAATAGATCCAGGCAGTCTCTGATAGCTTTTCCCAGTTCACAGAGAAATTCAATGAATGTTTCTACAGAATCTGCAAGAACAGCTTACTAGTACTGTGGAAAGAGCTTAGAGGCATTCATCAAGGATCAAGATCCTTCATATAAGAGACTACACATACATGTATAAAACACAAAGCTCACTTCTGGCTCCAATCTCTTTACATTTACTCAGCTGTGACATCTTCAAGATGCATGAACATCCCTTCAGAGTGTGACTTCTTAAGAGTACTCCTGGCACTATAGTGCCCATGGGAGGATAGATAGAAGACAGAGATAGTGAAAGCTCCAAAGTGAAAGGATCTATGAAAAATACACCCTTAACTTTGTGTATAAGAGCTTGGCATTTCCTAAAGGGCTGGCAAACCGTTTTTCCACAGTACAAATAAAAAGAGATAAAAGAATGCAGAATAGAGATGAAACTTTTCAAAGCATAAATTAAAAGTTCTTGTCCTTGATCCCTTTCTGCCAGGACACAAGCATAGGTGGGCTTTTGTCCTAAATGTGATTCTAGATGTTCATTAATTGAAATCTGTTAAGAACTTCCTCATCACTCTAGTTGTAGAGTTATTTATACTTCAACTGGATTATGCCCCGTAGCTATATAAAATAAAAATGCTGCTGTTTCAAAAAGTATTCTCATTATAAATGTAATAAAACTCTTGAGCATTATTTAAAGTTATGCAATAATTTGTCTCTTAGGAAAGATAAATGGCTACGTTGGGTGCCCAGGACCTAAAATTCATTAACATCTTAATATTGAAACAGATAGTAATCTCCCTTCATTAACTCACCAAAATTAGCCAAGGCAAGTTAGAAAATGTTCTCAGACATTATTTGACTTAAAATGAATATGCCTGGAGTACCACTCTTCCAAAAAAGCTATTATAAACAATGAGGAAAGGGGTAAAATCATTTGAAAAATTACTTGAACGTTGTCCTTTAATCATGCATTGTATTCAGGAAAATTATCCTAATGCATTTCTTACAATAAGTGGTTGCAGGAAAGAAAAAGCACACGCTTTGAAATGCCATGCGGAATATCTGATGATACCATGCATTATACAAGAACTAAATCATATTTAAAAGAACATGATGATGCAGCGAGATGTTTTTAATACATAACATATTTAAAGAAAAACAGAAACACCATAGGATTAGTATATTCTTTATATAAGTTAAAACGCTATCCCATTTAAAGAACAATTATGTTAGAAATATCTCTACGCTAGCATTTTATTACTGTTTACCAAATCAAATGCATTTTCTACTATCGAAGCTTTCACCATGATGTCTGAAGGGAGCAAAAATGAAAATTTCTGTTCCTCATCAGAATTATCAAGACTTGAAAAAAATGGTTCATATTTTTTAAAAAACTTGCAGATATATTCTACTATTTAGTGCCCTAAGCACAACCAATGCAATAAATTCCATTTTTGGATCTAATAACAGATTAAAGAAAAATAGAATTCTTTTATGTTAACCAAAATTCAGGATTTTATGGCCACCAAAAATATATTATTTCTTTCTATTAGATTGTATTAGATCAAACGAGAATTTATACCCTATAGTGCTTGGATTGCAAGGAGTGATATGGTGGGAACTTCAGATGATGGAGAGTATTTAAGAGCTAAAAAGAAAATCTAACTTCCGTTCCTCATGTGAGATATAAAAAAAAAAATCAATAGACACTGACAGAGTTCAAACCACATTTTGCTTACACAATTATCAGTTATGAATTAGTAGCATGACATTGACAAGGAGGACAAAACAGTATAGTTTGTTTCTTTTCATGACTTGATATTGCTTTCTCCGTTCTTCCATTATCATTCAAAACTAAATATCTTATATAAATATCTTAAATATCTAATCTATAAATAGATTATTTATCTGCCTCAAATCTCAAGTGAATGTGCAAAGAAATAAAGAGGACTGCCACAGTATGACATGTCAGAGTAATGCATCTTACCTGTTTTCTGACTTCACAAGTGTCTGATTTGGGAAAAAAAAAAGTACTTGCCTTTTGACCACTTTCATTTCCAATTATAGCTAGTATTTATTTTCAGTGTCATTAGAAACTTCTATGCTGTGCTAAAATTACACACTGCCAAATCAGGTATTTTTAAATGCATTCATAGTACTGGTGACTGAAGATACTGACAGGGGGTAAGACACAAACTAGTGAGGTCTGTGCCATTCAGAAGCAAATCTAAGATTGATTGCCTGTTTAAACCCAAATTATAAGCAGCTTCGGTCCATTAATATTAATTAGGTCAAGACTAATAGGCTTTCTTGAGCGGACTGTTTAGCAGGTCAGGGGCAGTGAAAAGGGGGTAAACAACATGCTACATACAGAAGTCACCAGGCATATGGCCCATGTCCATAACCACACGCCTCGCAGTACGAGTCAGTTTGCTAAAAATTGATCAGAATTTTTCATTACTCAGATAAATGGGAAATAACAAAATCTTTTAAAATAAAACTGTAGTAAAAAAAAATGCTCAACATTGCAGTCACAAAGCAGTTTCAGCATGCCTGAGTATATCAGGCT
Source organism: Centrocercus urophasianus (assembly GCF_019232065.1). Taxonomy (NCBI): domain Eukaryota; kingdom Metazoa; phylum Chordata; class Aves; order Galliformes; family Phasianidae; genus Centrocercus; species Centrocercus urophasianus. The sequence goes on from NW_024884364.1 coordinate 21,154,213, forward strand.
GCCTGCATTGAGGAACAAGGAGGTTGAAAAGCATAGATGTGCCATTTTTCAGCCCTGCACATGGTGCAGGCTTGTATTCCTAAGTGCCTCCTCACAGGGAGAAAGGAGAGGTCACTCTTCAAATGAACTTATTGCTTGGCCTGTCATCTGTTAACACACTAAATGTTTGCTGTGTGGTATATCTTGTAACATGGACATGTATCCAATTAAGAACACTTATTGCACAATGGTCAAGTTCAAATTATTTCTAATTGGATGGTAACATGTTCTGATCAATAGAAAACAGACTCATTTGTCTGAAAATGTGAAGAGTAGTCATACAAAGAATATATGAACTTTATTTGTAACCAAATATCTAGACATAAGTACACAATAATGTTGGCAAGCGTTAAAAATCATTTTATTACTGAATGGTTTATTCTTATAAGTGGAGATAATTTAATCATTTTAATTAGTGGACATTTGTATGCCTCTGAGCCCAACAATATTTAGAAAAGCACATTGCATTCATATTTATTTCCTTATTTATATTGGGCACAAAAGATTACATAAGCTTCTGTCATTAATTAAATTTCTCTTCTCATGCTATGTTAAGAAACCCTTCCTCTAGCTACTATTAAACTCAAACCCAAGTAGAAGGACTGCCCAAAGCCACTTAAGATCCATTGAAATATCAAAATATTATTCATGTGGGAGCACAGCATAGTAAAGACCGAGGATGGGCTTCTTAGAGAAAGATCAATTTCAACCACTGGCAACAATTACAGAATTTCATCTGTAAAAGTTTTGGTTCACACTCTGAAGTATTTTTAATTTTTGCATTTACCAGTGATTTTGATTGCTCCTACATCACAATACCCCAGATGTTATTCTCCTTTTTTTTTTTTTTTCTCCACAAAGTGTATACCATTTTTCTGAAGCAGTAATCATCAACTTTTTGCAAACAACATAGAGATCCTTCAATTAAGACATACAAAACTTGAGGTTTCTTGAGGTTTCTCCAGAACATAAGACAATTCTGATTTTTTTTTTCTGTATAGATATGGCTTCAAGATAGTTCTTTTTAATAATGCATTAAGTCAGCCAGAAGACTTAATTTAGTAGCCCCAAAAGGGCAATACTTACTATTACAAAAAAAAAAAAAAAAAAAAAAAAAAAAAAAGCCAGGTCTTGTAGCACAGAATATGGAAGAAAAAATCTTAAATGTATATATGTAGCTGGTAAAGGAAATGTTAATTTTATTGTTGTATATATGCAAAACATGCAGGTGATGGTCCTTGATCCGATGTGTACAAACTGACTTCTTTTCTGCAATATGCTATGCTGGAACCAGTCAGCTATTGACACTCTTTATCAGGGTCTGTTGTGATAGGACAAGAGGAAATGGTCTCAAACTAAAAGAGGGGAGATGTAGATTGGATATAAGAAGCAATTTTTTTTACAAGAAGAGTGGTGAAGCACTGGCAAAGGTTGCCCAGTATGATGGTGGATGCCCTGTCCCTGGAGATATCCAAGGTCAGGCTGGACAGGGGTCTATGCAATTTTCTATATATAAAACTTCAGAACAGTCCTGGCTTGATCCTGACCAAGACAAATATTGAACATTGGAAAGTCTTCTAAAAATCTGGTAGAAACTTTTATCACCCTTAACCTCAGGGAATGACGTGGGAAAGAAGCTAGGACTGCTCCATTCCATGCTTGGAAAATATACTGTTCACTACACAGGCTAACCAAGTTTTCCTTCTCTTCAGAAGTCTTAACAAAATTTCTTCAATGGCACCAACATTCTGGCTCCAGCAAGCAATAGATGTACGCCAGAAAGCTGCAAGTATGTAAGTGATCTTTCATTCTTCACACCCACATCAAGATGCACATAAAGTTTACAAGATGCATGACCTTGGGCATACATCCAGATACTGAATGTTAAGATCATATAAAGACAGAGCTTGAAAGATAACAGTTTTAACACAAACAATATTTACACACAGAACATCTAAAAGCATAATTAGAATTATGCTTTTATGACACAGTGTTTGCTGACACAATAGAAAATTATTATATTCTTTCACTCACTGCACTAGGAACTGCTGAATTGTATTAACACCTTTTGTTGCTCCAGTGCAAACACCAGAATAGATTAAAACATAATAAATTTGTACAGCATTAAGTTGTTACATGCAGGTGGGAATTCTCAAAATTCAATCATCACACTGATGATACATGGGAGAAAAGCTACTTTTTTTTTCTGTTTGTTTGTTTTTTTTTTTTTTCCAATGCTAAATTGGCTTGGTTCCCGAGAATCAAATTTTTGAGAAAACCTAGCTGCTTCATATATTGTATAATATGATGTACATGTACAGCCAGAAGGAAATCTGACATTTCTTCTAGAGTCACTATTTCTAATACACTTTAAAAATCATCTCTCGGCCTATCCTACACAGACAGGAAAAATATTTCTTCTAACACCAAGATTACGAAGCTCGTTTAAGACCATATGATACAGTGGTCACTGGTGTGAGGTCCTGGCAGACCCCAACTTCATGCCCACTGATCTGACTAATTAGGCTACTTAGAGGTTACATTTTCTTTTCTGGAAAGGTTATTTCAGCTGAACATTGTAGCTGATGTGTCCTCAATACTTTAAAACACTTGCAGTGTTGTCCAAATTACTTATTCTGGTGATACTGCCTGTGTCTTGGTTCTCTAAGACATTTTAGTCAAATTAAGTCCATGCAATATAAGTGCAGAGGATTGCAGAAGGCATAAGGAGAAGATACTGTGTGTTGCAGAACTGGAAAGAAGGCACAGAAAATTAAGGCTTGTTAAAAGAGTTGGTAATGCATCAAATCAAGTAACAGTTAACCTAACTATAGTTATAAATTTAACCTAAATGTCTTCCAAAGCACTAAAAAAGTAAAGAGCTGGGATGCTGAAGTCATCAGTACCAGTTCTTCACTGTTCCAAGCAGCAACACATACAAAGTGACCCAATATGGAGTTCAGAAAAGCAAAATATTTGAGTCCATACATAACTTTAAGTATATCAGAGAGCAATTTGACCTTAAATTTTCTCCATCTGCAACACCAGTTTACAAAGTTTCCTTTATACCTTATTCCAGCTACATCATCCTGTCACCAGAGTGACATCCCTCCTGACATCCCTCTATTTTTTCCAATTAATCTGTTTGGGAACATGATCAAGTTGTACTCTGAACTGCTGAAATTAGACAGCAAAATGCAACCAAGCAAGCAGACAAACCCCACAGTACACTCTTAGCCATCAGCAACAAGGGCTTTTTAAAGATTTTTTACAGATGCAGTACAGCCTCTGTAAGAATGCATGCAGCTTCCAAACTTAAAAACATCAGCTGGCTTTTATTGGTTGTTTTTCTGTTGGTAGTGGTGGTGTTTGTTTTCTTTTAAAGCCACAATGAACTGAGATCAGCACACAGTATCTCACCCATTTTGTTAAAAACATGCTTCTCTCACCCTAAAATTATCCTTTAAGTATTCATTGTCACAGGGTCACAGATATTTTGATAAACTTGCCTTTTATCATGCACATAGTCAATCGTCCTTTGCATACCTAATGCAGGGCAGCTGAAGACAAGCATGACAATGGACAAGTCTTGAGGCTCCCTCATTTATAACTTCCTATAGCCTGACTCCTGTAAAGACGGGCTTAGCTCTGCTTATCTTATCTGATGAACTAGCAGTACCGCAGACTTTGTTAGATAACTAAGCTCATTCCTCCTCAACCAGCAACTGAAGTTTAGGTTCAAAATACTCCTGAAAACTCAACAAAATATTACTTCATTATACACTGCTCTAAGCGTGAGGGGGGGGGAATATTATGCATCAATTAACTTACTGTATCTTTTAATGTTAAAACACGATGAAAAATGATCCATTATTAGAAGGAAAGTCTTTTCTCAGAGTATTTTTTCTTAAGGACATTAAGGACAAATACACATTATCAAAGCTTTTCCCCTCTTCTGCTCCATATAACCTCTCCTGAAGGTTCACCAGAAAATATGCTACAATCTGGTACACCACTTCTACTCTAGTAAGATGGACATGTAATCAAGAGAAGCAAATTGGTATAAACTGCTACGAGGTAGAAGTGCTGTACAGTGCAGAAATGCATTCATTCCAGTTCACTATATGCAGTCAAAACTAGAGGGAAAATCTAGATGATCAGTAATTTCACAGCTGGCTGACTCCTCTTTGATATTATTTGTAAAATCTTTCCTTGGCTTCCGTATGTATGAGCAAAGTAATATTTCATTCATTTACTTGTAAGTAGGTGAAATTAAAATAGCTCACTTCATTAAAGATGCTGAATAGACAAGAAACACATGTAACATTTTCTGAATTAAATTAGCGAGATGCCATAAACTATGTTAAAAACACTAAACAATCTACAATGCTAGAACAATACAAACAAAAAGCTAAATAAGAGCATGGCTTAAAAAAACAACAATTGTGTAGAACATGAATATTCTTCATTCTGGACTACAATGTCTCTGGATTTGACAGAGGAAAATGAAACTAAATTTGGGAAATCAGAGAACATCTTTATAAGCTAATCAGGATATCTCTTACACCAGCAAACAAATATGTCTATACAAGCTGTCTAGGATTCTGAAAACAAATGGATTATTGAAAATAATGTTGAATAATAGAATATTCTTACTTTTTTTTTAAATACAGGGCTCCCCAAATGATCGTGACAAAAACCTAAACAATCCAAAAAAGTATAAAAGAACGCACTCTTATTTTTATAAAATGTGAATCAATCCATAGGTAACTGAATTATCTTGCTTTTTTTTTTTTCTGAGTAAAATCTGCAGTTACTGGGAAGCCTTTACTGAAACTCCTGGATTAGAAGAAAAAAGTTTGCAGCATAGACAATACAGTGTGTGTTGGCTACTTAAATTTCTTATCCTTTCACGAATCTAACCCTTAGGCTACACCTACATTCATGTCATAGCTCAGAGCAGAAGCACATTTGTGAAGCAAATTCCCTTACCGCTCCTATTCAGCATGCACTGATGCCAGCCACAAAGAGGTTTTGGTGATCCTGAATTAGCTTCCTTTCAGTGAGGTTCCTGAGGGGAACCAAGACAGCAGCAGAGAATTTCCTTCCACTCTACAGTTCCAATGAGCAGCTGTCCCAGTTTTTGTGGAATCCAGCCTCGGTTTTTGTTTTGTTTTGTGTTAGTTTTTTTCATGTTGGTTTTTTTTTTTTTTTTTTTTTTTTTATCTTTTTTAGCAGATCACTTCATCAGTACATTATGCCAAAATGAATGGCCAAGTCTGGCACTCTCAGCAATTCTTCCCAACATAAAGCAGTCATTCCTGTAGCACAAACAGCTTTCTAAGAAAACACGACCTGGAAGCTGAACTTGCTTATAAGACGACTAAATCAATGCTCAAAAAAGAGCAACAGCTTCACATTCTGAAAACTTGCCACTGGGCATCATTTACACATCTTGTAATAAAAACAAAGTAGAATGCTGTCTGCCATATTTATGAAGCTTTTTACTGCAGACAAAGCATTTCACAACGAGAAAGCTCTATGAGCTACCAATTAAAAATGCTGACATTCTTCAAAACAAACTTTCAGTAGGAGAACACTGAAAAAAACCTCAGGAAGGGAGGGTCCCCCCAGCATTGCACACTCCTCGAAAACCTCCTGCCAACAATGGGTCACTTCTTGACAAGGGACTTCTACCAGCAATTGTAATTCCTTAAGGAAGAACCTTTAGTGTTGATGTGAACTTTCCAAAGAGGAACATGCTCAGTCAGGCAAAGTGGAAGAAGGAAGAGGGAAACCCTCCCCCCTTTGCAATAGAGGCAATAATTCTTTAAAAATGTGCTAACTCTGTATCTATACTTGAGGCAACAATTTACGCAGATCTCTAGTCTTCTCATCCAGACTTCTTCTGTACAAACAGATTAAAACAATTCAAAGACAAACACAGAATAAGGCATCAAGCCAGGCATTTGTGCTACTTTTAAACAAAAGGAATGAAGCCTTTAGATAAATAGATAAATAAGTAGCTAAGTAGAAAGACAGAGAAAGACAGATGATTTAGACAGGCAGACAAAGATCTTTGCAGAGGGAATTCTTTCCTCTTTGTAGCATGATCATTTAGCATGATCTTTTCTTGACAAGGCGGCTGCTGCATTACAGATCTAAATTCACCCCTCTTTCTGGCTTTTTTTCTTCTTAATTGCAACACATCCAGAAAGAAAATGCACAAAGAGAAGAATTTCTTGTAACAGCACTTGACTCAATAATAGTTCTAATAACATAACATGCTTTCAAAGGAAACCAGTGCATTCCTATACAAAGCCACACAGTGCCTGAAGGGATCTGCCCATGTCTGCCGCTTTCCTATTAGTGCCCCACAGCTATCCAAGCAAGCTGCCAGCAAAGGCTCTAACTATATTTGATTAGTTTCAGGCCTTCATTTTTAGCGAGTCATCACCCTCTTAACGGCAGATGATGCCCTCTAGTTGGAATCAATGTGAGTGACCAGCTCACAATAGGCCGGATTAATGATGAAAAATGTGTAGTCAGCCTGCAGGGCTTTGGACATTTATCACGCACTGGTCTGCCAAGCCGTGGGCTGCCCTGACGCATCAGGACAACACCCACGTTGCTGAAGGAGCGGGTGCCAGCTCTAGCACTGTGTTTCTGCCTTAATGAACTTGGGTGAGAGATGAGACCAGAGCTCTGTGCACACACAGCATTCATACTGTGCAGTTGGAAATACATTTTCTTATTGTCACCTATCTTTCAGACAGAGGTATGGCAACAACAGAGAATCTTTTTAACTACAGAACGTTCCTAAGATTAGTCTTGGCTGCCAAACACAGGGTTTCAGATAGAAAATCCAGACTAGAAACTGTGTGTAGAGCTGCACTGCAAAATTTCTCAATGCTAATTCATCCAAGGGAAACAACTTTTTGACAGGCAAGTGAAATCTCATTACAATTTCATCAACGTAATGAAAGGTGGGCAAGTAGGTTTTGTCTGGTTCATAAATATTCATGTCACTTGTACATAGCAGAGTAGTATCTCATTAAAATAACAGAATTTGCATCATACCTTATAAACATCTTTTTCTAAACTTCTGAAGTAACAAAGGGCTGTCTGTGGTACATTACAGCATAACTCAAATTAAAATAGAGATGTGGGCTGAAACTCCAGTGAATGCCACTGCAAAAGTTATCCTTCCAATTGTCATACAAAGTAGAAAGCATACAAAGGGTGGTGAGATTTATGAACATGGTAGGCACAAACCATGGAGGTGCTGGCAAAATTTGCACATTTTCAGAAGCACAGCGTTGCAGTAAAATGAAACAGTGCCAAAATATATACATCAGAAGCTTCAGCTAGAGACCCAATTAGGAAGAATAACCATATGCTGAACTTTAAAAGATTAAATCATAGACCTGAAATTAAGCAGGGGGTGGATAGGAGACGTTCCGGTATGTAAAAACTGACTTATTCATGTGGTTAAATGCTTTCCTGTCAAGGCCTGGTACTTCTCTTTCCATTCTGCATTGATTCATTTTCACAATTTTAAGAGAATGTTATGTCAAAAAAAAAAAACAAAAAAAAAAAAAAACAAAAACAACAAAAAAGCAACAAAAAAAACCCAACTTGTTAGTAAAACTAACAAGCTTGCTCAAAGCTCATCTCATTTTTACAAGGAAATAATGGTTCTGTCCTCCATTTAGAAAACACCATACGGGATATCTTGAAAATTCGTAACTTAAATGAACATACAGTCTTGGGAAAACAAAGCAAGATTTCCTTTGTAAAGAATTTGCCATCCATTCAGACAGTTTTCACTTCTTGACAGGAAAATAAATTATTATCTCAAAAGACTTTTTAATAAAAAGGTGTATTTAAAAATGATACAAAAGCCTGCATATTAAATATGAAATGTCTGTAATGTTGCTTTCCATGGCAATCAGATTTGATTAAATACTTCGGTTTGGCAAGTGTTCTAAAGACCCTAAAAACACAGTCATTATGTTTTGAACATTTCCAAAAGATCTCTTCATATTTAATGAAATTATTTTCTCTGCCAGTATGAGAGATACACTAAATTCCTAAATCATAAATTAAAATTGTTAATCACACTTTTTTTTTTTTTTAGTGACTTGCAAGATTAGTAACATTATTAAATTACAAAAGAGTTCATTCAACTTAACAACACAAAAGTCTTTAATAGCTGCCTTAAACCTCTTCTACTATTCACAGCAGTCTTTCTCATGACAGCCATTTTAAATGCAGAAAATGAGAAAGGCATGCCCATTGTTTTGGTTTAAATTACAGCCTTACTTCAAGACAACCAAGGAGCAGCACCTCCCTGTGCTGCAACAGGATTCTCAGCTCCGGGATGGGATCAGGCTCATTTCATCCATTGCTCCCTACAGGCCTCCTCAACCAGGGCAGCTCACATTGACATGCAAATACAAGAGCGGTCATTTGCGGTTCCTCCGCACCCTGGTAGATTTTAGGATGATATTCTGAAGAGGCAACTCTTTCCTTAGAAACTGTGACATAATCTCCAATGCAACGGTCCAGGGAGATTATCCTTATTCTTTAGCTCACTGCTCACCTTAACATGAAGTACGTATTAGCTGAAGTGTTTTTAAAGTGGCAATTTTATAGAAGGGGTATCACGACAAATTTGCTGAAAAACAAAACACATCTACATTTTTCTCTCCTCTCTTCTCATTGAATATAGTCTTCATTTCATACAACGACATTTGTTCTACAATAAACATTAACACAATGCACTTTGCTAACTTTACTGAACTCACAAAATCTGCGAGAATTCCAAAATGTTCTGATTATCTCATTGCTGAGGTTAATAATATCACCATTTTAACCAAGATAGGAGTCATTTCCACAGCTGTGCTTTGAATCACCAAGTCATCATCTTTCATAAAGGGACTATGTACAACTTTTACTGTATCTACTTAGCATATTACAGTAGTCTCACTTACTGATATCACGTGCCAAGAAATTTAAGTATTTTATATAATTCTTGTCAAGAATGAGTTTTACAATCTCAAAGGCAATCCATTTGTTTGTCATCTATAAAAGGAACTGGTCACTGCCTGAAACTTCTGAAGTTTGTATAAGTGAATGGAATTGTCAGAAATACTCAAAAGTCTTCTGTTTTCATAACTGAGCTCTAGAAATTTTCCTTACTCTGTTTCCACATTTTTAGATCCCTGTTTTCTTATTTTCCCTTGCCGTGTAGTTATTAGGTGTTCACACATATGTAGACTTACAAACAAACAATAAAAAAAACCTCAGCACACTGCTAATCCTTGATTTTACTGAGGACGAAACTGTAATGGGTAGATGGCAGCAGTGGGGCTGTGTATAAGCCTCTTGTCTCCGGAGGCCAACATTCATGTCTGTCTGAGGTCATGAGTTAAGAGATTTGTGATCTTGACTTAATCCCTAGTGGACATTTAGGTAGATCATGAAGCAACTATACAATTAGCAATTTCCGCCGAAGTTGAGACCCAAGACTGAAACATGGTAGTTTACAAATCAGGGCTAACTACGTGCTGAGAAATTTTGCAGTACTTTACATGATTTATAAACTCTTTACAATTACTAAATACTTCTGCAAGGAAAGAAGCAAATAACATACATACATACATACATATATATATATATTTAGAAAAAGATCTTCTGAAGATATTAAATTGTATTTTAACTCTAATTCTTATCTGGAAATCAACAGAGTAAAATTGCTTTGCAATGACTCAATTTCTGCAGTTCTTTTTCCAAGTACTGTCAGTTAAAATTCTGCTGAAGTGAATAAAAATTACCCATGGTACATTTTAAAGTAGAAAAAAATGATATATATGTATATACATTTATCTTATTAGCAAAATATGAACTAAAGATGGGTCGTTTTAAGCTGGACAGCAAAATTTAGCTGTAAACTGATCAAGTTTATTCTCCTGTAAGTTCATTTAATCCTTCCTATCTTTTCTCAGGATTCTCATTCCTCAATCAAATGGTAAAGTTTTTTTTTTTATTTATTACTTTATTTTGTCCAGTTATATTCCAAGTGTATCCTGGTGTATTACTACACCAGAAAAAGTGTTAAGTGAAGTTCTGAATCTAAAATGAAAAGCATCACAATTTTTGGTAAAAGAACACAAGAGTCCTTGGAAAATAAGATCACGGCTGTGCTGTTTTTCTTCATAAATGGGCTTCTCCACACACTAGGATAGCCTCTGTCTGCAATGTTACTGGACTCAAACAACTAAAAGATGCTCTGTAGCCAGGAGGGGCAAAATATGAATGTTCAAGACAGACCTATCAAGAACCTCAAGAACAGTTGTGGGCACAGGAATAGACAGAAGAAGCTGAGCGAGCAAAGAAGCAATAACAGAAAGCATTTGCTATTTCAAGAATGAAAGATAATGTTTTCCCTCATATTGAAAAAAGATCTAATCTGGTTTAGAGTGGGCCTGTGAATCCAGACAAGTCCCACACTCGTGCATTTGTTTTAATTGATTTTTTCCTTTTACTGTTGTTGTTTCTTTTTCATCGTAAATTTTTGAATTACTATGCTCACATCATTATGAACACTGTAAATCTGACATACACACAGTAAAAAAGAATTCCTAGAAAGGAGTGCTGGAGATTCACTAACACTGATAAACATACTTAACCAATCCTTGTTTCAAGAACACACAGAGAAAATCAACAAACTCATTCCTCATCTCATATACACCTATCAGTGAGGTAAATCATAAACATTTTAGTTACACTGCTCTATAAAGAATACAGTCTTAGCTTCCAATTTAAAATGAGACCTTTATTTGTAGCTCCACTTTATTACTCCAAAGGACTGAAACATTTTTATAATTCACTTCACCCCAGAACCGGCAAAGAGCTGTCCTCATTCACAAGAAAAGGTATCTTTTCTTGGAGATCAATACAACTGAAGAAGAAAACAAAGCTTTTGGGACAATAAACACTGCCCACCCAAGGGCCCAACCACCGTACAGCTTTCAGAAATCTTCCAGAAGGATGACTGTCAGAAACAGTGGCATAACAAAATTGTTTCCTTCATGCCAATTCTCTCTTATTCCACCTCAGCTTACCACTGATGAACAATATCTAGAAAACTGCTGTAAATATACCTGACAATTTCAGGAGAAAACGGAAATTTTCTTATTTGCCTGCCATTCCCATCATTCTTTTCAATAAGTTTTGAGCAGCACAATGGCCAAAGCACACCTGGCAAGTACAGCCTTTTCTCTTTTCTGATCTGCGCCCATTGCAGGTGGACCTGTGGCTAAAGTAAAAATAGCAGTATGTACCTGCTGCACTCTGAGTATAAATTACGACCCTGTCTGAAAAAATAGATAGAATTCCTTTTTCCCCCACAAGATGAAACTGTGAGATAAAAGCTTAAGAGAAAGAAGAAAAAAGGAGGCTAGTAGGTCAGGTTTTGTGTGCTTTGCTTTCAGAATAATTATCCTCATCTTAAGAAATTTCTGGTTGAATAAGCTACAAATCACAGCTCTTTAAGTGAAGCATTGCATGGCTGGGTAGTCATGTTCCTTAACTGCAACTTCATCTGCTGCAAATGAAATATAAAGTAGCTTCCAAAGATGTAAAATGACATACTTCTCCAGTTACTAGGATACTTTATTCCATTTTGACTTTGTATCACAAAAGCATATCCTTGTTTAAGGATAACACTAAACTTTGCATTCATCCACTTTCTGAGGAGTATAAAGAGCTTCTACAATGCAGTGAAGAGCTTTTTTCATGCAAATTTTCTGTTACATGGTTTGATTTTGTTATAAAAAAGATTTGGAAAGATTGTGAGGAACACTTGGTGAAATGGAAAAATCACAGAAATACAGTTGTAGCTTATATTCAAACACCAGGAATTACTGGTCTTTGAAAACATGATGCACTTATCTGGAAAACATACCTGAGCTATTAAATTTAGCTGTCTTACTACAAATAAATAATCAATGAATGGATAAGTGAAATTCTGAAAAATTCACACTGAGCAAAAGAATTATCTTACGATGTTTATTGGCTTTCTGAAATACTTTGCACATCCAGTAAGAAATAATACAAAGAAGCAGCTGTGGAACCTTGCAGCAAGACAAGGAAACAGCCTCTGCTCAGCCTTAATATATAAAATAATAATAAAACCTCTATGACTAAATAGGCAGGTTAGACATAAAAACATGTTTATTCTGTGTTCCATCTGTGGAACGTGGTCTCTAAAAGAAGGATCATTTTCTGTAGGTTTGCCCTCATATCCAGAGCTCTGAGACTGCTCAGTCAATACAAATGCTGCAATGTGGAGCAGATCAATCTGCTTTCAGGCAGCCCGCTGCTCCCCATGACTCCCAAAAATGGGCCATATGCCAGCTCTCAACCCAAGCTGCTGTCCTTCCTCTGCCTATCAGCCCCATGTATCTCTCTCACTTCAGCATGTTTTTGGAAGAAGCAACAGCCTCTCTCCTAGAAAGCTGCCACCCACAGCAGGGCACAGAATCCAGGATGAGTAGCCTTCCTCCATGCCATTCACTTGCCAGAAGAGCATGGCAGTAGCAAACAGAAGGAAAGGCAGCAATAAAAGCTCTGAATAATTGGGTACAGTTTTAACAATCTTCAGCTGGGTTTTGGTCTTATTGCGGTTTAAATCATGGCAGGGCAAGGCTCCTTTGTCCCCTTTTGGGAGAATGAAAGGAAATCAATAGATAAGGATATACAATCAAGATAAGGAGAGACAATAAATTTACTACAAATGTTAAAAGAATGTAAGATAATAATAAGAGAGTTATAATTAATGACTCAAATGGGAGAGAGAGGAAGGCTATGACCATGCTGCTGCTCACACTGTGTTGCCAGAAACCAGAAAACTCCTTCACCCTCGTCATGAAATTGGAGATCATGTGGAAGATCTAGGGAAACGTAGTACATCTGTGTGCCTTCTTCCTGAAGAGTCAGAACTCATGTGAGACTGCTAGAAAAACAGGAAGTACAGTTCTGCAGCGCACTGTGCCTCTGCATCCAACTTGTTGCATGATATCATGATATAGAATACTGATACAACCAAGACAGGTCTTCAGGGTGAACCAAAAATGAACATACTTACAAGAGTTTCAGTATTAATTTGTTTTTGCTACAATTATCACTGCAGAATGTTTGAGATTTGAACTATCTACCTGAGAGCTGATTAGAAAAAACACTATTACAGTCATACATACTGTCACTTCATCTGTAGGCTCACATCCTAACAAAACTGTTGGCAGTTTAGGGTCATCCAGACACACTTTTTCTGGATCAATTATCTAGTGGACACTCCATATAAAAAGCACATTGCGCAGAATAGTATCATTTTTCATTTGTAGATCCTATTCTCAAACTGATTTTAAACAGTTAATGTGCTCCTAATTTTGTACTCATCAGAATAATATGCAATGCTACCCTCATGCATTGAAAGCAAAACAAATCATCATATGCACCTCTTTATTACAGTAGGGACAAACACTGTAGAGCTGTACATTTCCAGTGTTATGATTCAGTATTGTGATCAACATTATAGGCATCCTTGACAGCATTTTTATCCTCTTTCACATTAAGCTTCACACAGTACAATCATATAGAAGATGATGATGATACAGGTCATTTTTCCTCCCATATCAATAGGTACAACTGTTGACCAGTATCAACTGATGTACAAGATGCAATAGTTCAGCATCACAGACAAGATATTTAAAATGAATATCTACAAAATCAATCTAATATGCCAGGTCGTACAAATTATGCAAGCTGATCACTAGAACTACCATAGGGTGGACACAGGGCAAGATAAAAACTGATATTTCCAGTGAATGTGGTTTCTTCAAAACTAACTCAGACAAAGATGCTTGCCTCACTCTCTTCTCCCCTCCCTCTCCCCCCCTCTTAAGGATATCAAGACTTAAATCCTCTCTGTTTCCAGTCTATGAGGAACTGAAAGCTAAATTTCTTGCTAATCTTAGATTTTGCAAAGGAGGTTTATCTAAGCTGCACAAGGGAAAAAAACACACACTTAACAATTAATGCCATTGTCTCTTAAGATGCAGGTGTGTTGACCAGTAACATGAACGCCTCTAGAGTAATTATTGTTCATACCGGTATTAACAAACAGTATCCTAATTACCTATAGGCACTCAGGGCACACAGCGGTTTAGAAAGATTTGATACAGTTCACTATCACAAGGTTGCAGAAAGTAACCCTGCAAGAACAGCAGTTATCTTTATATCAAGAGTAAAGCCACGGTCATAGAGGATTAAGAGAAAATTGACAGTATTTGGTAAATATTGATACAGAGTATGATAATTAGATTTGAAAGTTTCTTTGATGAGAATCAGATATTTTAGCAACAGTTCCTACTCCACAGTTACTTGCAAAAGCTAATTCTACTTATCTTTATTTACACAGGGCACTACAAAGAAAAAAAATAAAGAATTCCCAGTGCTTCAAAGGTACTGAGCTCAAGAAGAAAGACAGGAAAGTCAGAGGGCTGTGCTTTGTGCTAACACTGTCAACCCAGTCCAGTCCTCAAGCTTCTCACTTTGCTACCTGAGGAGCACATGCACAGCTATGCATTCTCTCTCCCAACTACTACGTGGCTGCATCTCAGCTTCTTTCTTTGGCCACAGTTTTCCTTATGGCCATCACCTATGGAGGACTGAAGAGTCTTCTCAGAGGAAATTAAACTGCACTGTGATTGCACTGCAGTTGCTTCTTCTGTTCACGCCTCTACTGAGGCTTTGTTTGGGCTTCAATCTTTTCAGATCACTTGTCCCCTGCATGGTTGAGAGTCCTCCGCTAAAAACACAGGCACCAGGAAGTGTTCTGATAATTCAAAAGATGACAAATCCCTCCCAGGGACAGATTCAAAATCTGCTAAAAATAGTGGATATTTTTTGCCCACGAACTTCAATAAAGACTGGATCAGAGATGCAACGTGGTATTCAGCCTGTACTTTAGGGCTGGAGTGCAACAGCACTGAATTTACTGGAGCACCATTTATTTTTATTTGATGAAGTCCCCCAATCATTCAGTCCTCTCATCTGTGACATTTATTCCAAGGACCCAGTCCAAATTTCAATTTATCTAATTATATTATGCCTACCTACACTCAGTTTCAATTTATTAGACAAACTTATTTACTGTAGTCCAGGTGCTAAGACGGAGTTCCCTCTCACCTTGAAGGCAGCTGTATGTCACTTTTAAGTGAATTTTCATGACTAGTTCAGAGTATTTCATGAAGTGTTTGTGTGTGAAGAGGAGAAGGGGAAGAATAAAAGCATATATTCTAATGATAAGACTGTCTCATTATGTATTTGTTGTCTGGCATACAGATATATTTAAATGACTGTACTGTCAGATGAACTACCAGGTTTTATTTAGTGCAGATATCCCTTAAGCATACACGTAGATCACTGTGAAAGCTATGCCTCCTATTTATTTTCATAGAAACTACAAAAGAGACAAAGAGCACAATAACACTATTTGATAGAGCAAATTCTCAGCTACTCTTCTGTGTCTCTATTACAACTTGATTTCATCTGCAAATGGCTCTTCCCCTGAATCACAGAATGGCTCAGATTTGAAGGGACCCCAAGGGCCATGTTTCATTAAAATCCGGATTATACGAAATATGATTACCGTATTCAGGTATATCCAAGACTTCCAATAAATGTTATGGTCTGGTTTGGATATAGATAATGCAAGTGGCAAGAAAGTAGGAGCTATTTTTGTTATCACTTATGTTAGCTCTTTTGACATGCAGAAAGCACATGGAAAATGCCTGAACTGCTAACAAAATGCAAATAATGTTTTTGAATAGTGTAGTTTGTCTTTCAAAACTTCTTATTGCACCAAACTTCCTGACACATGCTGTTTTCCTGAATTTCAGCTGAATGGCTCCAAATCTTTCCACTCATTTACACCATTTCTGAAATGAAATATCTGAAAATCATTATCAACAGTGCTGGACACAAACTCACAAAGCCACATGACCAAATCCCACTGCCCTAGTGAACTTGCACAGTTAATAAGAGTTTGGGGCTCTTGAATAGTTTCCTCTTCTTTTCCATGTAAAAGGAGAAGAAAATAGGAATATGGGACAAACACCTCACTTGCCTAATCCTGAGGGAGGAGGACAGCAGACAACTGCAATGGAATTGGTAAGGTTTCTGTATGAAAGCTATTTGACTCCTCCTAAAATATTAAAATATGCTTAGGAGAACTTTGTTTTGTGTGACAGATCATGCTTTACTAAGTAGTCACTTAGTAATTTGAATATTACACTGCAGGGGAGCCAAATCAACACTGGATAGCAACACCAGATATATATACATATATATATTTATACACACACATATATGGCGCGAATGAATGAAAAGACAAGAAGTTAAGAACTGTAAAAGCCATGATTTCCTAAACCAACATTATTTTTGTACCAAATCCCTTCTAGTTAGTTACTCATAATTGCTAGAGAATGGAATAATAAAATGAGATTTATCTTTTAGATACTTGAGCCATCCAATTTCCTGGAATCAGAACCACTGCGCATCATACAAATGCTTTCCTGAAAGACTTGAAAACTTTCAACATTGTAACAATTTTCCATTCTCTCCTGAAATATTTTATTTGACATTTTGCTAATTTACAAAACCTAGAGCTATGCTTCATATAAAAGTTACTAGCCTGTGCTCCTCATATGAAGCAAAACACATCACCATGTACATGCACTGTACATTCAAGACAAAAAAAAAATAATCATATATATGTATTTATTTTAATCACTGCATAAATAAATCTGTAAGAAACTACTGGTGAGAAATCTGACAAAGAATAAAAGGAGATGCTGGAGAAAAGATCCTGCAAATTGCTTGCCATGGACAGATACCTGCAGTCACACGGACTCTCAGCAACGGGACTGTACAAGTGAGCAAGTCTCCCCTTCCATCAAGAACACTGTGATGAACTGAGACTTTGATGTAATTTGGAAAATGAACACGGTGTTTTAGTCAAGAGATAAACATCAGTTGTACCTTAAAAAAAAAAAGTCACCCATCAAGGTTACCACAGATTGCCTTGAGTACAAAACAAACAATGCATATCAAGTTGTAGCCTTGAAATGGGTTATAGCTAAAAAAAAGTTTTACTGCTGGAAAGCCAACAGAGAGTTAGCTTTTTGTTAGCTGCATCATTGTTACAAGTGGTTTGCTAGTAAATGTAAGATTAAATGTTTGTTCTAGATCTCATCAACACTAAACACAAGGCTGAAATGTCTGTGGCTCATTTCCAGGCAGCAAATTAGAGAGTAATCTGTAGTGTTACTCCAAACAAGGCCTGATGCTTTTATCGACTGCATCGCCATCTCATGCAAAACCCAATGTTAAGTCAATAGCTTTCTTTGGAGTGGAGCCACTAACTCACTGTTCCTGTCAGTATTCCTTATCTAATTACAAATAGGCTCCAGTTAGAGCAACTTTATCTCCTTAGCACAGTGAACCTCAGCTGCAACTTTCAGATCAGTGTGACCCACACACACTACTATTGTGCAGCTACCAGAGACTGTTTGTTCTAAAAATTCCCTTCTACTTCTCCCTTGGCAATCTCTATTTTTGTGCAAAACAAACAGTAATTCAAAACCACAATTTCAGTGACATTAGAGAAATGAAAAGTTTTCAGAATCACTGGAAACATTTTACATCTGGATAGCTCATACAAATTGTAAGCAAAGGAGACATTGATCCAGTTTATAAAAGCTGAACTATGGCAACCCAGTGAGGCATATATTTTGCTCTCCCTTTTAACTGCTCAATGGTATAGGTAAAATTAGCAGGCAGCTGCCTTGGATAAAATGTCATATCTTTAGCTGAATTCCAGGCAAGGAGGCACATGTCAAGTTGCATTGCCTAAATCTGACTTAAAGTTCAGATTAAAAGGTAGAAAAACATAGAATCACAGAATCACAGAATCACCCGGGTTGGAAGGGACCTCAAGGATCATGTAGTTCCAACCCCCCTGCCTAGCAGGGCCACCAAACACACACATTCAGATCAGGTTGCCCAGGACCCTGTCCAACCTGGCCTTAAACACATCCAAGGACGGGGCATCCACAACCTCCCTGGGCAGCCCGTTCCAGGGCCTAACCACTCTCCTTGTATAGAACTTCCCCCTAACATCCAACCTAAATCTTCCCTCCTTCAACTTCGATCCATTTCCCCTAGTCCTGCTGTTGTCAGCCCTTTTGAAGAGTTTACTCCCCTCGTGGGTGTAGGTTCCCTTCAGGTATTGATAGGCTGGAATGAGGTCACCCCGCAGCCTTCTCTTCTCCAGGCTGAACAAGCCCAACTCCCTCAGCCTGTCCTCATAGGGGAGGTGCTCCAGCCCCCTGATCATCTTAGTCGCCCTCCTCTGGACCCTTTCCAAAATCTCAATGTCTTTCTTGTACTGAGGGCTCCACACCTGGACACAGTACTCCAGATGGGGCCTCACAAGAGCCGAGTAGAGAGGGACGATCACCTCCCTGTCCCTGCTGACCACCCCTCTCCTGATGGAGCCCAGGATCAACATATCCCAGAACATATCCCAGTGCTGAACGTTTCATTGACTAAGGCAGAAAATATAGCCCTGGTAAAGGGGAAAGTCTGTTCTCAGACTAAGTGGAAAAAAAAACAGTTAACAGTGGATGTGTAAAAGTCTCTGTAAGTACACTGCTGCTTCCACCACTCACCACATCACTATTGTTTATGATGGCTTCTTCCTTTTTTTTTTTTTTGTTTGTCTTTGTGTTTAACTACTACTGGGATTCATTTTCCTCCACTCAGAACACATTGCAGAGAACTCCCTAATCAATACAGGCTCTTCAGTCTTTCAGCAAATAAACAGGAGTCACAAATTCCTTTTGAAATACAACCAGTAAGAGAAACAAACATGTTTACAAATCAGCAAGAGTAACTCAACCCTGCCTAAGCCAAGAGAGCTCAGTTTTTACAGATTTCACATAGCAGACAGGAGCTCACTTTTTGCCAAACCATTAAGCAGCCATTTCAATCCTTTAAGCTTGAGGGGTAGGTAAAAGCTTGTCCCTGAGCACAGCCAAGTAGAACTTTATCTTAGTTTCAGCTGAAATGGAATTGTTTTCTTTAAAATGTCTGCTATGATGCTATATTTTGGTTCTACAAGAAAAACACTGATGTTTATAGTTGCTGCTAAGCAGTGCTGTACAGAGCCAAACTGCAGTGAAGGGCCCAAGGAGCTGGGAAGGAGCAGAACTAGGACAACTGAAAAACTGGCCAAAGGGAGATTCCATAACACATGATATCATGTGGAAGAAGTTTTAAAGAGAATGGGAGTTCATCTCTCTCTCTTCCACCACTCAGGCGGCTAGCTGGGCATTAGTTGAGGGGTTGTGAGCAACTGCTTGTACATCACTTGTTACATACATACATACATATATATGTATACATAGAGAATATATAGATACACATATATAGCTGTAACTGTTATCCTTTACTTTTTTTTCTATCTTAGTAAATAGTTTTATCTGAACTCACAGGTTCTACCTTCCTTCCTTCCCCCCTACAATTCTCTCCCATATCCCACTAGGAAGGAGGGGGGAGCGAGAAAATACCTGAGTGGTTCTCATCCACCTGCCAGATTAAACCACAACGGACCCTCACCTGTAAAAGGTGAAGATCATTGTTCTGCTTGCTTTTATCCTGCCCTCAACATGAATCAAAGTCTTTGGATGACTGAAGAGTGTTTAATGTAAAGAGGAAAGACCGAAAACTAGCAATAAAGATAAAAATTGTACTGTGGGAAAGCCAAAGTTAACAGTCATTAAAGGGCCACAAATTTCAAAACAGCTATGGGTAGCTTAGCAGTTTTATCTGCAAAGAGAAACAAATAGCTTCAAAAATGAAAAGGTAATTCAGCATTTAACAACCTTTATGAACCATTTTGCTGCAGTTCTGGTGACAGGTGAGAAAGAAAGTGTTCATATTAGAGCACAACAGTGATAGGCAGACATAACAGAGATAAAACACGAGAAGAAGTGTGATGGATCTCATTGATTAATGCATGCATTTTCTGCTGATCTTACTAAGAATTACAAAAACTCACTGCTGGGAAAAAGAAACCGTGGTGCACCACTGCAGAATATTTCAAATGCTTCTGAGTTTGTTCAAGTATGGGAAGTGTTGAGTCACTGCTTGCACCACTGATAGATCACCTGTGGAAAGGACTGGCTCAGCCCAGGGAGCACAGGTGAAGGCAATTCAGTTATGTGACCGGTAGGGATGGAGCCTGGCTGCACCTCTCCTAGACTCCACTCAAGGGCTGACTGCCACAGGGGAAGGATTTCAGGTTGGAGATCACTCCCCTATGGAATTTTCCCCACAAGCCTAGATCCTTGGAGACAGGTGAGCATTTCTTTTCTGTTTGTTCCTATATAATCAATGAATGCACAGATGTTATAATTATGAAATATACCAGAGAATTTGACTAAGCAGTTATTATACCAAAAGAGAATAGATAGAATGCTTACCCATATCCTGGGCTCGCTATGAAACTCCAAAGGAGGGGATTTCTAGAAGAGATCCTTCCCCAGTGGTAGCCAGCTCTTAAATGGGTCTAGGAGAGGTGGAGCCAGGCTCCATCCCTTCCAGCAGCACAGGTGAATTGCCTTCACCTGTGCTTCCATGGCTGACTCGCTGCTCACCTCAGGTGATCAATCAGAGGTTCAGGCCATGATTCAGCAATTGCCATACAGTCCCTTTTTGCCATTCTAATCCTGTATCACCTTTCCACTGTCCTAATCTTTCTGACTGTAACAGTTCTACAGTTCTTGTCAGCAATGTATGTAATTAGATCATGTAACCAGTAATCAGAAAAAATCAATACTCTCTTTATCTGGCTTTTTAAATATTACTAAAAATTAGAGGATGAAAAAGCAACACACAATTTACTACCTGGAATAGTATGTGCTAGCATTTCAATAAACTCAGAAAGCAATGTCAGCTCTGGAGATTTCCTAATATGATCAGTGAAGTGGGAAGTAAAGTTAATTTACTGAATTATTTCAAAACTGTGTACAGATGTGGTGGTACCTCTTCTATTGTTGACCAGAACTAAAAAAGGTGAAAGAACTGAAAAACTTTCATTTACTAAATGAACAGAGCAACCAGCCTCAACATTTTGTAACACAGAGAGCTAAGAAATTGTGTAACTTACCTGTCTAAATTTATACTACTGTTTTCTACTTTAATGGGAAAGATATCACATAAGATTAGCATCTGCCTACTTCCCCTGGTACTTAGAATATCTTTTTAGTAAGTCTTGTTTATCTTTGTTATTGTAATTCTCTTATTCACCAGTAACTTTGTTGACAGAAGATGAAAATAGAGATGCTTTCATCTTTCTCACCCTATTTCAGAGCACTGTGATGACTAAAATAGCCCCTTTCCTCATTAGGTAGGGAAGAATTATAATCCCTACTGAACTGTTACAGAATCATTACACAAGAGGAAGTGTCGAAGTTTAGGAATTGTTTAAAAGTGTGAAATACAGCAAGAAACTGAAGTTGAGACTGATTACTTGATACAAATGAACTAGTGAGCTGAGACAAATATTAGCACAATGTAGAGGGCATGAAAGACTTCTGTATCCTGGAGAAGTACAGCAAAGCACTTATTCCAACAGACTTGCATTGCAGACACACAAACTAAGGCCGAATCTATTTTGCTTCATAATGTTCATACAATATGTTGTCATGATTATAATATTAGCTTGTGTTTTCATATACCGATTTCTTCCACATGAAATGTAAGAATGAAATGGGGAGGTTGGTGGCCCTGCCTGTGGCAGGGGGGTTGGAGATCTGTGATCCTTGAGGTCCCCTTCAACCGTGGCCATTCTGTGATTGTGAAATATTTTAAAAATCTTTCCACAGAGAGGACAAGACAAATCATAGGTTTATGATTTCACTGACATAAACCTATTACACCTTTTCTAATCAACTGAACAATAGACAAGCCATTTTCAGAAGCCTACCAAGTAAATCACAAATGCATGGTGTGTTACCCATATATGAATTCATTCCAGCATGCTGATGAATGCAAGAGTTTATAAAAAGCTAAGTACAAGATTGGTGCCATTACTTTAAGAAAGTTTTCAAAATTTGACTTAAAAAAAAAAAAAAAAAAAAAAAAAAAAAAAAAAAAA
>NW_024884364.1:21176642-21288247 GCF_019232065.1 Centrocercus urophasianus
AAAGCTGTAGGAGGGATTTCATCCCCCAATACAAACACACTTTAAACTACAGGACACAAGTTCTTCTTTCATCAGACTCCTGAGGGTCAGTAATAGTAGGACCCAAGGAAACAGCCAGTAGTTATACCAGAGGAGGTTTAGGTTGGACATTATGAGAAACTTTTTCTCTCAGAGAGTGGTCAGGCACTGGAATGGCTGCCCAGGGAGGTGGTGGAGTCGCCGTCCCTGGCAGTGTTCAAGAGGTGCCTGGATGAGGAGCTACGAGAGATGGTTTAGTAGCTTGTGGTACTAATAGGAATGGGAGGGTGGTTGGACTAGATCTTGCAGGTCGTTTCCAACCTTGTGATTCTGTGATTCTGTAAATACAAAGCACTGAAAATAAACTGGACAAAAAGAGGAGAATTGCATCAATACTTTTTTTTTTAAAGAAAGTTTATTTTTGTTCACAAAAAGACTGAGTAAAATAATTACAAGACATACTACTTACAAAGCTCCTTTCTTTAACTTATTGCATAATAGATAGTTAACAGTCTGCCATGAAAGCTTAAAGTTTATAAGGACCAAATAGTTTTAGGAGTTTGAAAGAAAGGCAACATCCATACAAAACAACTGAATTGCCATTTACATTTAAATAGCTAAAAATTCAAAATATATCAAAATTGTTCTGTTATTTTTCAGACACTCACATTTCCCTACAAACTGGAGGTGTTACTGAGAACAAGAGTTGCTGCAACATAACATCCCTCTATTGCTGTCAAAGCCATACTCTTTCAGAGGGAGAAAATGGGAATCAAAACTATTTAAAATTTTAAGTGAAACATGTTATTAACCTGCTGTTTTCAAGTAGATTCTTGAAGAGGATAGAGGCAGTGAAGATCTTGTGCATTAAAAAGGCTGTGCCTCAAAAATCTGCCCTCTAGGTATTTGATTCATGCTGTCCAGACTCCTGTTCACCTTTTACAGAAGGGAACAAAACAATTAGCTGCAGGAAAGGAAGCACATGCTGCAGCAGCCTAAGGCCAGCTAAGGGGTAATGCAAAGCCAAGGCTTTAGGTCCTGAGCCCTCTGACCACCAGAGACATCCAGCCTCAGGAACGCTTTGAGAAACACTTGTTTCAGTATCAATATCATGCAGTGATACATGAGAGAGTGTTCAATCTCCTGTCTGTATGTGGCAAACTCAAATCCTTCCCAAAGACAGAACGCTGAGAGCCTGAAATAGTCTAGTCATGAGACTTCTGGCCCCTTGAGCACAGAATTGTTTTTTCAAGGTCAGTTTTCTGACCTTTATTGGATGAGGAGCTTTTTGTGCACATTCTGGGGCATCAGCTATTTATGCCCAAAGTACAGATATATTAGAGCACGCAGTGTAAAAAATATTGTTTGTATCAAAACAGAGCTATGAATAATGAAGAAGCTGTTTCATTCCAGTTCCATGATTCAGTTATTACATGTATACATTTCTTACACTGACTAGCATTCTGCACTTCTTGAAAACATATTGAGAGCTAGTATCACATTCTAAAGCTCAGTTAAGAGCATAAGTAATTCATAGAAAATTGAAATATGAAGGATCACTATTAATTTTGGTACCACACAGCTGACTAAAAAAAAAAAAAAAAAAAAAAAAAGAGCAATATGTTATTATAAATGGCTACTGAGACTTGCTCTGATAACAAGAGAAAACACCTACATTTGAAAACAATTTTCTTTCAGTTTCTCTCTGTAGGCATTCTTTCTAATACCCATGCAGAATAAAAGAAAGTTCTTTGGTGACCTACAGAAATGACGAGTGAGCTGATGGCAAGTAAGTTATTAAACAACAGCTATCTCCAAAAATAAATTAAAAAAAAATGTACTTCAGGAGTTACCCTATCTGATGGAAAAACACTTTCATAGCATTTTTGTTCTCACTTTTCTGATAGCTAAATATGATACGATTTGCCAGCAAAGAATTTGGCCAACCTGCATATCTCTTTCTCATCAAGTTTCCACTTTCAATTCTTAAAGAGAATTATTGGAAGAAAACCTTTTTTTGTGCTGAGTCATTCACCTGCACCGAAGTTTCCAGCAGTAGTCAAATGTTTCCTATTACAGAGTACAAGTTACAGTATCAGCCTTCCAGGCAGATCTTGAGTTGTTTACACTATTAAGGACTAACACTACTTAAAAAAATTATTTTTTCTTTTTTTTTTTTTTTTTTTTTTTTAAACTTTTGAATCTGTTACTTTTTAGAGAAAGCAATTAGCCATACGCAATAGCTTATCTTTTTCTATTAAAATGTTTACTTGATGTTGTGCTGATGAACTGAACAGGTACTAATTCAAAATTAATGATTGAAATGATTTAAAGAGGTAAGGCAAGCTTAGCTTGCAGAGATGAAGAATAAGTGAACTTAGGAATCAAAGATCCTCCTCTGAGACCTAACTGCTTCATTTTTAAGAGCTGTACTGTGTTGAATGAGCAGAGATGAAAATGAAAGGCCTTAAATATTCTGATTGCTTTAAAAACTTGCAATTCTATTCATAATATTTAAAAAATATATACGTTCAAGACTAAAAGGTGCAGGTTGTTTTTAATACTGTGTTCTGAGACACTTGAAGGCAAAGAGGAAATCCAGAGCAGAGTTCATACTGCAGTACTAACAATTGATGCACTATTTGTAAGGACTGCCATTTTTCATGTCAGTTAAGACGAAAAACATTACAAGTCTCATTTTGATTTTGGAAATCTTATAGCACTCCTACATTTTATTTTCAAATTATTTACATAAGCTCTACTTGGGCTACATGAATTAAAAATCATTTGGGCTAATCATTAAAAAAAATAAACACTAGCTGTGAAAGTTTTAGTTGTTTGGCCATCTGAAGGATGGACTAGAACTATTTAAAAATTCTAGAACAATGCTCAAGCAAAGTACCCAAAAACAGGAATTACCAAATTCTGTCATTATTTTCAGCTCTGTTTACAAGAATAGCCATTAAAACACTCTCAATCCTCAGTAAAACTGCTTGGATAATAACAGAGTAGAATGTGCTTGCTGTTTTCCCTGTATGTTCAGAGAAAAGTGATTTAATTTAAACTGCAAATGCTACTAAAAAAAAGTCTACTTAACGTAATACAAATTAATATTTAAAAAATACTGTCAATCAGAAATCTGAACTTTCACCCAAAGATGTACTGAGATCATTAAGTCTAAACAAACGCATGCCTTGAATAATTTGGTAATAATAGGGCAGTCTGTACCATTTCTGTATAACTGTTATTCTTTTCAGTATCACACAGAGGTATGCATTGGAAGAATGATGTAGATTTAACAGAGGACAAAAACTGCATGATACTATCATTTTGAAAACCAACAACCTCTGCTTGCCTCAAATCTGCAGTCTTCTTTTACTTTAACCTTGAGAGTCTTTTGAAAACACAGAACAAAAGCTTTCAAAACTGCTAGCAGTCATTTCCATATGGCTCAATCTACAACGTCAGTTTACTCTGTCTCTTTACCTGACATCTCCACTCTATTCAGGGTTCATCAAACACAGGCACTCTTCTGATTAATGGCTAATTTATTATTTGCCTTGCAAATGTTTATCTGCAGGGAGATGAAGTAAATATACTACAGCTCTGACAAGCACCATGGCCACTCTTGCCCTGCCTGATGGAATGGTCAGTCGATGCTGTCCCTGAGGAGCCATGCCCTGCCTTAGGTTTCCCAGACAGTCCTCTGAAAGGTGAAGTATCTATTTTTAATGAGCTCAGTACAAAATCAATTAGCTGATGGCTTAGAAAGGGAAATTCATAATCACGTGTATCTGGTTTTTCATGAGATCCATAAAAAATAAACTTAAATGTTAATCACAAGCATTGCCACTTTTTTTTTTTTTTTTTTGCAGGCTGGACAACCACTGCTTACAAATAAAAGGTATGAAAAAGCTGGTATCACTGTATCCATCTTTCACATCAGTCACTGACCTGAAAAGTGCTACAGCATTGAGAGAAGAAAAAAATAGAAAGTACTCAGGGTAAACAGGTAAACACAAAATTGGAAAGAATGGAAGAAGACAAGAGTCTGATGTAATTCTCTAATGTCACTCAGTTTGGAGAAAGCCACCCTTATATATCATACTATTATCTCTCTACTGCATTAGGCAATTTATCCTAAAGTGCAATTTGTTACAATTTTTTTCTTGTACCTGGAATCACATAGATTTCTAATCATAAATCCTATTTGTGAAGATTCTTCTAAATACACTAATGTAACCTCATCTTGGGGGTGAGCAGAGGGATATTAGAGATCTAAAAAAAAAAAAAAAAAAAATACAAATTAACTTGCACTCACAGTAGCATAAATTAAATAATGCTTAAGCATAATGAGTAATCAAGAAAAATTGAGGTAACAAGTAATATAAACATGATAAAGACTCATTGTATTGGGAAAATGCAAATTACATCTCCTTTACTGTGCATGAAATAAGTTACTCAGAATTAGTTATTTGTCAGACAACGTTGTCAATACAGCAGGAAGAAACTTTAAAATCTTACTATTTTATTATGTTGGTCTGTGACGTGAGAGGCAGATGTTGGTGGTATGGCAGTAGAGGTTGAACCTTCTTACTGTATTCCATTGCAAAAAAGGTACCTGACATTTTCTGACATTTGCTGAATGTTTATGAAGACCAAACAGTAAACGAGAGCACAGTGAGGCGGTGGGTGGTGCATTTTGGCAGTGACAACAGTGACAACAGTGACACTTGATCAACTCTGCTGGTACAGATTTTTACAAGTGCAGCATGCATAATCTTTTATTAGTTTTTTTTACTGAAACATAAAAAAAGAAGAGCAATAAAACATAAAAAGAGTAGGATATTTGATCTTGTTTCTGTGAAACTAGTGCATCAGTCTAGTTTGATGGCAGTAGCTGTAATTCTTAATGACCTCAGAAATTTTATTTTTCATGCGCCACGTCCTTGAAAATAGTTCTTTACAAATGTACATACTGCCAAAAAGAAATGACCCGAGAAAGGCACACCTAATGCAATGGAAAGTGCAGCAGTGACAACACAGCAGCAAGGTCCTATGCTGCTGTGAGTAAGGATCTGCTCAAACGCAACAGCATTAGGCACAGAAATAAAGGAAAGAAGCTGCTTGTCTCAGGGAGATCTCAGGTATACAGGGATCTCCAGATGAGATACCCTCACCTCCACTGCCAGCCTTAAATGGGGTCTGGGAAGAGGTGGATCCTGGCTCCACCCCTTCAGGTAACACAGCTGCACTGCTTGCACATGAGCTCCCATGGGTTGGCCCTGCCTTCCGACCAGGTGCTCAATCTCTGGTTCAAGCTGTGTCTGAGCATTTCTACTACAGCATGTTTATGAAGAGAAGGAGGAAGTAAAATTCTGAGATAAATTTAAGTGTACTGTCAAAACAGTAACTGAGGTTTCAGGAATGTACATCTGAAATACCCTTTGAAATGCTCCCTCAACAGAGAACTTCTGGGAGGAATGGCAAGAAAAAAAAATCAGTAAAGAGAATGCAGTTGATTGGAGATAAGTCAGATGTGTTTTTCACTGTAAGTATAACACTTTGGTCTAAATATAAGATATTCCTCTGCTCTCTTTTTTTCTGAAGTCTTTCTCTGAGCTCAACTTTGAGAGGCCACGGAAAGCAACAGCAATTAGTATAATGCAGAACTATGTTCCTAAGTCCTCAACATGCATATAAAAAGCTTTACATGTGATTTCATAGGAGCAGGAGGAAGTCTTTTGCATAATGACCTACATGTATTATAAGATATTAATTCATGAGAAACATTTACATAGACCTAGTGTATTTTATCTGTGAAGCATAAAATAATGCTTTAAGGATCTAAAGTTTACTTTAGTCTGTGTAATCTGGACTGGCAGGTTAAATACGTTAATGCAAACACAAATTACCCTCGAAGTTTGCTACGTGACTATCTGTTGGGATAGTATTTAGGAAGATTTCCAGCAGAGGATTCCTAAAGGAATTGAGTATGAACTTTGAGAGGCTTTTTAATTTACGAATTTGGTGGTAATCTACACCATTTTGAAGTTATGCAGAAAAACTGTCTTTTATTTTCAGAGAGTTGCCTGAAAATACAGTTTCTTGAAGCTTAATTCCCAATTAAATTACTACTGACTTCTAGCAACAGTTAATAACTACCCCAGGGTTAATTTCTATGTGGGTTGAGGAATACCCAGTACAGTTTATGTCACTGTCTGAGACGGGACACTCTGGTCTTGTTATTCAGACATCATATATATAACTAGTCCTGACAACTGCTGATTATATCTTTTTTAAAGTGCTGCTGCCTTTTTTTGTTTGCCAGTTATCCTCTGGTGTATATGCCAATGCAGACAATGTCCCATGACTGTAATTGTCACTCAGCCGTCTGTCAGTGATGAGAAGAAAAGGGTGACAGCCTTGACATCCCACCAATCATCCCTCTGGAAAATTGATATCGTCCTCCCCAGTAAACAACAGCTAAATAATCGACCAGCCTTGCCAGCACATCCCTGAACAATCAGCTTCCATTAAGGGCAGAAGCCACACATTTATCCCACCGTACTCCAATCAATAGCACACTGACTTGTTCTATGTTCAAGCATGCCACTGCTCAAGGTCTGCATTTAGCAAAGGCTACCTTTCAAGTCTTTCAAACTTAAATGTACAGTGGAGCTTTTGGGGGTAAGTAAAGTCCTCTGCTTTCATGTAAAATATCTTTTCCTTGCTAATTTGGCATACTTAAATTTCCAGGAAATCTAGCAGATTTGTTTTCTTGATTAATTTTTACTTTCTTTAGCAGTAAACTAAAATCTACAAAAATGATTAAAAAATAACAATAATTGAAAAGCATTGGTTTATCAGTTGCAGGGTTGCAGTTACACATATATACATGTTTTAGAGGAAATTTACACTTGTAGTATAAAAACTGACCTTATTTAAAATGATCTTCTATGTAGTTATATACTGAAAATATTGTCTGGCAATCAGAACAGTTTGTTAAATGTGAGGTCCACAGTTTATACATCAGTTAGTAACTTACAAACTTAAGTTACATTAGACAGTTAGATTGGTAATGCAATAAAATCACTGCAAGGTGGTACACACAATCTTTCAAGTTAAGCAAACTAGTTATTTACATGAGTATAGAATTTGTCTCTGCAGGAAAAGCAAAACATGGGCCAGCAGGCTCACTTCACAACTTGAAAGAAAAAACATCAGAAGTGCTGCAAATCTGTAATTGCAGTTGCACATTAGTGCTTCACTCTGTTACTTGACATGAGGTGCTAAGTCAGCAGCTGCTGTTGTTATCACTCAAACATCTTCTGTAGATTATTTAGAAATCAACCTTTACAGCACCAAATCTCCTACACAGATCACAGGAGGCATGGCTACTCATTGACTCAACATTTTTAATGTTAGAGGCTTTCTATTTCAAATTTTGTATCCTGACCCTCACTTGTAACCTTGAGGCTCTTAATCAGCAAACACCCCAGTGACACCGTGGCAATGCCTCTCTGTTTCAAGTGCTCTTCTGCTTGCAGCCTTATGCTGATGGGTACAAACTACTGCTGTAGTAGTTTCTTGCAGCAAACAGTTTGCTAATCCCTGAATCACTCTCTGCCTCACAGCTTCCAACCTATAAGCCCAGGATAAGATCTCTTTCCTTCCCTTTCTGTATTATAGCTTAGAACTTCAGCACTTTACAGATAACACAACAGAAGTCAATCAAATACAAATCCAGTGGGCAGGTTCCTATAATATTCATACACACAAAGCTTGGCCACCAACTGATTTGCAAGACTTGTACCTGATCACACATGGTTTCACAAGTGCGTACTGTACTGTAAACAAGAACATGTACTCAGGAGTTTGGCCAGGCCCTGATAATACTATCTTCTATAGCAGAAGTGTTTGGACTGCATGGAAGAGAACACTTCCAGGAATACTCTTCATTTTTCTTTCCAGCTGACTACTAACAACAGGTCTTTTGTCCCTTTCAGTCCTATTTTCTACTTGTTTCTGTTTTCCAGCTAATGTAACTTTGAAGCTGATGCATGCCATCAGCTATGGGCCCCACTAATAAAGCTTTGTGCATGTAAGTGCGCCTGAACAGTTTGTGCAACATCAACTACTGACAGCTAGATTGACAACTGTTAGTAACCAGTACAGAAATTGCAATTTCTCTAAACACAAGTAGTAGATTTTGAACTTCCAAATTATCACCGCGATTACATCATCATACATATTGATATATTACAAAACTACAATGATTTTTGAGATGGGAGTTATTTGTAGAGTTAAGACCCTCTGCCATTACTTGGACTTGGAAATAAATAAAATATAAAGTTCATAAAATTCTTAAGTTTAGTTTATAAGGAAAAATTAAGGATTACCATGACAGGTTTCATTTGTTTGGGGATGTAGGCACTACTGGTGTAATGCAAAAATCATTAGGGAATTCACAGTCCCCTTCACTTTGTTAAATGGACATAATCAATACCTTAATGGGAATGTTTGGAAGCATCCATGGGCAGATCAAATTGGCACTTATAACACTTTTTCCAGCCTGTACTCTAAGTTCATTAACTTCTCTCATTTGAATTACAAATTTCATTTCTCAGATCAAGACGAGGACATGGCTCTCATTTACAAGCTCAGATTCTTTGCTGTGTTAATGTTTTACAGGAAACGATAAAGTTAATGCAGTGGAGAGACATCATGCCATCCCTGTTGGTATACAATTATAGACAAGGTCCCAGATTCCAATAATCCTGATGGGAGACAGACAGGAACTTCCATAAAAGAATGAGAAAATTATTAAGTAGAGAGGCCAAAAGGCTAATCGACCCTCTTAGAAACATATTCATGCTTGTCATAACAAGAACATACCCTACAAAACCAAAATGTGTTATTTAATATAATCTAATTTAATGAGCAAACACAGCCATATTCTCATTCACACTTATCATTAAATTGCTAATTAAAACCTTTTAGAAAGGTTTAAGGTTTAAATGAAACACTTCTTTAATTTTATGGTACTGTACTTAGGAGAGTTGATAAAGCTTTAGAAAAGAATTACATTCTGCAAAAGCTTCCTTCTAAAACTATGAGTACTGATAAAATGCAAGGTTATGCACTAAAGAATGGCACAAATCGCCAGCACAATTTTCCCATGAACGTTTAAAACAGCATTTTCAGAACATGCTAACAACACAGGTAAGAATAGAGATCTGCAAACCTGACTCTTCTGCACCTTGAATTTAGTTAATAAAGAAATAAGCCTGAGAAAATGCCACATATGGAACCATTCGTAAATTTAAGAATTACTAGAAGAACAGGTATCAAAATGTGGCTTAAGAGTCTGTTAGCGAAATAGAAATAGTGACTGAAGTGATATTCATGCATATAACTTGGAGCTACTTTTTCATTGTGGGTTTGCCATCAGAAATAGCAAATATACAATCCCACTAAATTCCAGAATTTATTTTTCATTACAATAAACACATTTTTTTTTTTTTTAAGTCCATGTCATAAAAAGATGGGGTTCAGTTATACTATATTAATTGTTGCTGAAGCAGTATCTTTCTGAGGTTATTTTGCCAATTTTAGTCTAGATACTTTCAACACTGCCACCAAGTCTACAATTCCATAATTGAACTTCCCTATAGTATACATTTGCTCCAATATCAGCATGGACACAAAATCTGACCTCTGCTAACTCCACCACAGCATACAACATGAACTCTATGCTGGCCATATGCTTTCATGCCAATTCTGGTAAGGCTGACAACATGGCACAATGCCTGGTTGCTGTCACGTTCACCTATCAAAAATGTTCAGTTAAATCTGAATTAGCAGCATAAATTTATAACAAATCTGCACTTTCCTGTCACAAAGCATCAGTTTTTGAGCCAGCAAGAGGAACCCTAGAGTTACAGCGTTGGTTGTAACTCACTCCTCTTTGGTGCCTTGTGCATTCAAAAAGCGTAAACATAACCCCTTTCCCTGAACAATGATGAAGCTGTCAGTGTCTTCATCTGAGGCTCAGTCTGTGTTGAAGGCAGGTAGGAAGAGGGTTCTTTTCACATGCATAAGAGACCTGTCACAATCCAGTTCAGTGTGAGTAACTACCAAATTCTCTATATAGCAGCATCAAGAATGGCTGATTCGTTGAGGAAAATCTCACTTGTCTGCTCTCTCAGACCATTTTTTTCATAATAATGGATATTAGTTTTAATTTCAAAGTAGCTAGTATGGCTCAATTTACAGTCAAAGCAACATGTAGTTAAGATCTTTTCCTGTTGTGACTAATAAGCTTTTGTTCCCTTAGCACGGGTGCAGAGAAGACTGTGGGGAGAGACAGAAGAAGAGGCAAGTGTCAGTGGAAATTAATGTGCATGATACTGTGCACAGTTCAAAAATAAGTATTTCTGTAGGAATTTATGACCTTTGACAACTTATTAGAGATGGCATTATAAAAAGCCCATTGTAAGGTATTATATTGCAATAAGTCATTCTTCCATTACAGTTTCTGGCTTTGGACTGTTTGTTTTTGTTTGTTTTCTTTTTATATTGTTGGATTAGTAAGAGACGAAAATCCTCTGTCCAAGACCTGGTTTTATTATATTTCTGCCTAGTAAGAATGGTCAATTCCCAGTCACATAATATTCATGGGTGTCTGACTTCTAATGTGGTGCTTCATTTGCAGGTCCTTCATTTTCAGAGAGTAGGTTTTAAGACAGAGAAAATTTGTAACTGCCTTAAAAACAAGATATAAACATATATAACAAGAAAAAGGGGAATGAGAAGGCTAAGGATTAAAAAAAAAAAAAGATATACTCCCGATGTTTGAGTAGCTACACACCAATACCATTCCCTTATGTTTTACTACCTTTCTGTAGCTATGCGTAGAAGTCTGCGTATGTAGTCTATGCGTAGAAGAAATATAGAAATCTCTTATTTTTCATCCTCCAAAATAAAACACAGATTATATCAAGCATTTTTTCTACACAACATAGAAAAATTGATGCAAAAAAGGAAAAACAACATGCATTCACCAAGAATATTCTACTTACATTTTCTATCTAAAAAATCAATTTCAAGAAAATTTACAACAAAAATAATGAGTGAAACAATGTAGGAGAATAGACACAAGATTATTTTCAGAAATGAAAGCATATTTTGTTATTCTCAGAATAAAAAAAAATTGATTATAATCTTTAATTGAAAAATAAAGATTACTGCACATCAGAAACAATACTCCTAAATGTTTGTAGATTGTTTTTTTGTTGTTCTTGCATTTTTAATCTGCATAGGTTTTTGATACTGTTGTTTCTAGCTCCCCATTAAAAGGCTCAGTAATAAATCTCTCAAGTAATTAGTAGTTAAGCAGGAAAAAATTACAAAGAAAAAACTCATGATAGAATGCCACCTACACAATAATTGGTCCCAACAAATAAAACTCATTTACACATCTGTTTTTGGCAGGCAACTGAGGCACTCTTCAGTGTGGCATTAGTACCTGTTTTTGTGAAAAATCTGCTGGTAATTTTCTGTTATATTTGGTCAAGGTCTGATCATTACCCCCAGAAGTGTTCTGCTCTGGAGCAGCCTTTGAATACAGGTAGTGGGCCAGAAAATGTCACCACATTTAAGATAATGATTTATCTTTTCATGAATAGAATTAATGACTATCTGTGAGAAACCAAGCTCCAGTACATCTGAAAAGGCTTACTCTAACTATTCTAACACTACTAATCTCATTAAACCTCTGTACATTGTCTTTAGTGGCAAAAGAGTCAGACAAAACATCAGATATTTTCTTTTACAGTAGTGAAATGAGTAACATATAGGCAGTTCAAGGCTGTTAGTTACACGATCACAGGAGCCAAGAACCAAACTTCCTAGCTAGAGAGCAACACGTATATACTGACAATGAAACAAAGGATACTTTCTCTGACTATAACTCTAGGCTGTAGCTACTTGTGAGTATTCTGTAAGCATAGATTCCAAGAATTTCCAGGTGAGACTCCTCCTTCCAGAGGAAATCTTCTAAATGCATCAAGGGTAGAACTTTCAAGAAGTTACAGAAGAGAACACATTTTCAAAAATGGTAAGTGAATGCTCATTTTAGGTTTTTATCACTGTAACACAATGGTAAGTGCAACAACAACAGAAGAGCAGCAAGAACCAGGCTGCAGCAAGTGAGGATTTGCTTGAATGCAACAGCAGCGGGCACAGAAAAATGGGAAAGATACTACATAATTTCAGAGGGCCCCAGGTATGCAGAAATCTCCAGAGAGATACTCTTGTCTCCTCTGCCAACTCTTAATTGAGGTCTGGTAAGAGGTGAATCCTGGCTTATTAATAGTTTATTAATAATGCAAAACAATATAAATACAGACACACAACTGACAGAGAAAGGTATCATAGTTAATTTACCAAATATTTTAAGCTTACAAATGCATTCTTGTAAAGAAAATTCATGGTTCACCTTCCTCTTGATCTCAATTAACATAACACAAGTATCCAATGATTTAGGAAAATTATGACTCCTGAAACATTCCTTTCTGCTCTCCAGAATGAGCTCATTGCACGACATCTGGTTTCTCATCGAGTTCTGGCCTATACTATTTTGAAATCGAAGTACTTTGCTGTATTATTACTGTGTACTTCAACACGAGGCAGTAGCAAGAAGCTCATATGCTTTCACTTTTTGGGACCACTTGTTGCATAGTTGAGATTCTTCCATGAATTCTTCACAATTTGCTAACTTAACTTCTAGTTACTTTAGAGTTTTATTACTGCCTATCCTTCCAGCAAATCCCAGAGAATAAAATTTACTCTGAAGAACGTAGCAAATTGTCTTGAACTCAAGGTACAAAAACAGAACTTGGGAATTAAATTACACAAATAAGAGAAATACGTATATACACACACAAATTCATATTTGCTCTTCATATAAAAAAACAAACACACAACAAAGAGAATCACAAGGTTTGCAAGTACAGTACAATACTACCCTCCACTCTTGAGGTTCCCATAAACTCTCTCTACCTAAGACTCATGGTCTCCGGGTAGTAGCCTACTAATTCAGGCACTCAATGTCATACTGTATGGAACCTCCACAATATTTCCCATTAGAAAATACGTTGGACTCACGTAGAATTAGGCAATATCTACTTCTAAGACAGAAGTCTATGATGCGCCTGGCTTTTTACTTGACTTCCCTTATTCCTATCACCTCTATTCTCTCTTCTCCAACCATCTCACCTCAAAAATTAAAGAGTAGGTGGCAGATTAATAAAGCAATACACTGTTCAGGACACTGCTGTAAGTTATTTGCTTCTGATGCTGCATGCATGAACCATCACTGCTTGACGAATCACTGAGAAAAATGGGATCTGACAAACAGCTCTTCTTTCAGCAGATGCCTACTATGACAGCATCAATAGAAAAACACATCATTGGTTCTAAAATGCCACATTTTTATCATTTACATTGAATAAGACATGAAACTCTTTAAGGGAAGCGGTACTATGTTATCATTAGGGCCTGTTGACACTATGCAGGGTGTGCTTTGAACTCAATTCTGTCATCACTCTTAATCTGCACCTAAATGCATTCCACTCTAAAGAGAGGGAAGGGCTGTCTGCATGTTGACAACAGTGCCAGTGATGAAGTATTGCACTCTTTAAAACCTCATTTACAGATTGTTTCATTACCACCCACAACTGGCTTGGATCCGTGAGGGAACACACCTGCTCTCATTAGGGCCACGTGATGTCTGCCAATAACAGTATTTCCATGAAGATGAATGTCCTGGAAACTATCTTTATCTCCCTGCTGATGGACTTTACTGCCTCCTCCCTCTTTGGGGAGGTAAGGCATAGGCAATCTGCTGATTACTTCTTGAGTTACTGATCTGTTCTGATGACTGTTTCATAGTTACGGACTTCCAGTGTACTCACAGCGACTCTCTTCCATTAGGTAGCCTATATAATCTTCCTCTAACGTTTATTATTTCCGACTGCAGATTAATTCCTTACAC
The DNA here is from genome assembly GCF_019232065.1 of Centrocercus urophasianus. Taxonomy (NCBI): domain Eukaryota; kingdom Metazoa; phylum Chordata; class Aves; order Galliformes; family Phasianidae; genus Centrocercus; species Centrocercus urophasianus. Next base: position 21,190,720 of record NW_024884364.1, read on the forward strand.
TAAGTAGTCTTCAAAAAGCTAACTGAACACCAAGCTAGAGGTATTTGCATACAGAACAATTCTGTTCCCTATTGAGTTTTTCCATATTTAGCATTATGAATCCATAATATCAAAACAGAAACTATTGTTACTGTTATGTATGGCATATAGAATACATGTTGAATGTGCATTAGTAAATGTAAATAAACTCAGCACAATCGTATTAAGTTTCCTGACATTATGCACATCCAAATGTTCTGGTCAAACCGTACATACACTTTACAGAGCAGCTACCATACCTACTACTGAGGTAGTAGATGGATAGAATTTAAAATATCTTGATTTTCCTGTTCTAGTAGAATTCAAATAAATATTTCATCATAACAAATCTCCTGGTCTAAAGTGCTTATTCAAGTACTAGTTATAAAGAACTTCACTTGGTTGCAGCCTGGCATGATGTAATACTTAGCAATAGGAACAAAGTGTTACAGAAAATTATGAAGTTATTTTTCACTGACACACCGCAAGTAAGCGTAATAAAGTATGCTTGTTCATAATTTGTGGACAAGCTTTAGAATCCCATTTTAAAAGTACAAATAAATTAAGAAATTAAATAAAAAATAAGACTCTTTCAATCTAAAAGCAAGTCAGATTTAGTTTACTAACCATGCACTCCCAGAACCTTACTTTTATGACATATATCACATAAAAGGATCTCAAAAGGATGACACACCTTATCAAAAGCCTTTTAATCAACAAGATACTGAGTGTAGATACAAACATCTAGAAACACACATACTGCCAGCCTAACAACTCCATAACTAAAGTCTCACCAGCTGCAAATCCATAGCATGCTGTTCTAATTACATGTTAAACTTTTCATTTTGATTTGTGCACATATCGTGTCTCATATATAAATACTGAACTTACAAAATCAACCTGAATGCCATCACTTACAAACTGGATTTCAATTTCTGCTTATCTATCTATAACATCGCAGTTACATGTGCACGCATACAAAAGCAATTTAAAACTTTTAGTCTGTATTACACTTTACACTCTTTGGAAAAAGCAAGTGTATAATCAATGAATATACAGATGTTATTAAGAAATATATAGGAAAGTTAGGCTAAACATGTTATCATACCAAAGAAGAATGGATTGAAAGCTTACCCTTATCCTGGGCTTGCTGAGAAGACTCGCAAAAAAGAGAACCTTCCCTACTGGTAGTCAGCTCTTAAATAGGTCTAGGAGAGGTGGAACCAGACTCCACGCCTTCCAGTAGCACAGGTGAATTGCCTTCATCTGTGCTCCCAGGGCTGACTCATTGCTTGCCTCAGGTGATCAGTCAGAGGTTTAGGCTGTGATTCAGCAGTTCCCATACAGAAAGTATAGCACAAATGTTAAGCACCTGAATGATAATCCTTACTTTCTTGAAATAATATAGTCCCCTTATGCATTACCTTGAATATTTGAAAGAATGTCTTTGTTATTTCAAGGGGCTTATTCTGGTTGCTATCAATCTACCAGGCATCAAGGTAAACTGAAGAAAATGTTATTAAATCTAAACAGGAGTATCTACATAGCTAAAATTGCTTTTAAAACTGTTTTAAGTTAAATCAATAAAACTTGCCTATTTATGTAAGGCCTCTATAGGTCCCTACACAGCAATATCCACAATAGTGAAAAGAGATAAAGACATAATAGTAAAGAATCAAAATTAAGCATATCAACTTCTTTGGCACTTTGAGCTTAACATTCTTCAAGTGTTAGTTAATGCTTAATGAGGTTATTCCCACTTACAAGCTTAAATTATTAAATAAAAATATCTGCCCTTAAGTTTTTGATTAAACTGCCTATGAAAGCTGAAAATCCTCACATCATTAGATCACATGCAGGTTTCCTCAGAGTTCACCCCATCAGTTACATGAAAACTAGAAAGAAACCTTGCTTTTCTCCAGCTTAAAAACAGATACCTCCTTATTAAATTCACCTGCATCAGCAAGCGGTGATATATTAAAGTATATATAATTGAGTTATTATCAATGTCAGCTTACACATAAGTAGGCAACAGTTTCCTAACAGCAACAAAGCCTATAGCTTGCAATACAGAACTAAGTCTCTCAGGTGTGAGTGGCAGAGAGGGGGGAGAAAGCTGAATGAAAAATCTGTCTCTTCAGTTTCCTCTCACTCATAAGTAAACTTGCAACCACACCACAAAATGACTAATGTCTCTCTACTTTAACCAGCTCAGCCCTTTGATATGTCAATACACTTTACTGGTCACAGCCTGTTCTACAGTGAAACAGAAAGGTAAGAGTGAGTCAACACATTATTTATGATACAGTGCTGTAATAGAGAATGACAGCTCAGAAAGAGGTGCTGCTAAACACATAAATATATGACATGTATTTCAGATGTTAGATGTTTCCAACATCTGTTCTCTTCAAAATGCAAATGGCTTGTCAACAAACTCTTTTAAAGCCTTGTCTGTAAAGTTTACATGACCTTTAAACTGTGAAGAGCTTCTGAAAAAGTTAAATTTTCACATGGGGAAACATTCCTGCTTTTTAATTAGTTCTCAGTCAAGACACACAATACTGACATTATGTCCAGAATTCACCTTCCACTAAATGCAAGTGAACATTATAAGTGAAGACAGTTTACAACGTCATCCTACTTTATCAGTCCATATCACAATAACCACTTTCAATGTAAACTTATGCTGTGATATTTAAACAAAAACAATTCACAATAAATAATAATACAGCAGATAGCTTTGTAGACATTCACTGAAACTGTCTAACTATATGGTGTTTTAAAATGACTTTGTTTTTATTAAAAAAAAAAAAAATTACAGAATCACAGAATCACCACCAAGGTGACAAAAGACCTACAAGATCATCCAGTCCAACCATCCACCAATCACCAATAGTTCTCACTAAACTGTATCCCTTAACGCAAAATCCAAACGTTCCTCGAACACCTCCAGGGTCGGTGACTCCACCACCTCCCTGGGAAGGAGGAATACAAATTCTCCCCATTCAAATTATTTTTTTAAAGTCTATAAAGCCACCAGAATATAAGATGATGCGGTAGAACTGAATAAGTCTTACTACTATCTGATTCCAACAGGGGGTGATTTTGCAAAAATGTTCTACACATACATAAAAAGTCCTTTAATTTGGTATTATTGGTAACATACACATAGCAAAAAGCAATATTACTAAAAAGAAAAAAAATAGGTCAAAATAGGGCTTTCTCCCACAAAGTATTCATGCTTGTGGTTCAGAAGGAAAAAAAAAAAAAGAATTTTCTTTTCAAGTCCTATGAGGCTTTCACACACCAGACTCTCCCAGTGCCACCATGGCTACTACAAAGCATGAGAGATGAGTCAGCTTTCACTCCTTTCTACATGGCACTAAGCAAATATCAACTACATGCAAGACTTAAAAACAATACAAACAACACAAAAAACATTAAAACACAATGGTCTGAAAAGTAGGAAATGAAAAGTTCCTTACTATCTTTGTCTTCATGTAAAATTTTGTTACATGAGAAAGCTGTAGTAAATATATTAAAGGTACTACTGAAATACAAGCAAAGTTTCTCATAAGTATCAAGGTACTTGTTTGTGAAGTGGTATCTTCTCAGACCTGCTGGAAAAATCATGTGATCTATTTAGAGAAAATCCTTTGCTTTCTGGATGCAGTGTCATATTGTCTTATATGCAACTGCAAGGCACACATCCCGAGAGAATAGAACAGCCCAAGCATAAAGCAGAAGGAAGTCAATGAACTTGACTCGAGCTGTGAGTCTGACTATCTACTTGCACTCTTAAGATAGCTGAGTTTCTACAGTCACTTGCTGAGATGGCACAACTGGCACCTACTTTACCTGCTGCCTACAAGACTATTCTAAAGGCAACCTAGTGCAGCCAAGCAATGGGCCATATACACTCTTCCTATTTTGAATGCACAAATAGGAAACAACAGTTTACAGATCACAGAAGAATGACTTGAGTTGGAAGACATCTTAAAGATCATCTAATTCCAACTTCCCTGCTACGGGTGGGGTTGCCATTCACTAGATCAGGCTGCCAAGATCCAATATCAGGCACCATCCAACCTGGCCATGAACACCTCCAAGGATGGGCACCCACAATCTCTCTGGGCAACCTGCTCCAATGCCTCCCCACCCTCTGAGTAAATAATTTACTTCAAACATTTAACCTAAATCTCCTCTCTTATAGTTTAAAACCATTCATTCTCCTATCACTGTCTGCCCATGCAGAAATTCCATTTCGTTCCTGTTTATAGGCCCCATTTAAGCTGAAAGGTAGTAATGAGGCTTCCCCAGAGCCTTCTCTTCTCCAGGGTGAACAAGACCAACTCTCTCTCAGTCTTTCTTCAGAGGAGTGCTGCTCAGATAATCTCCGTGACCCTCCTCTGGACCCACTCCAAGAGCTCCATTTCTTGTGCTGAGGGCTCCACAACTGGACATGCTACTATAGATGTACCTCATGAGAGGAGAGCAGTGAAGGTAATCTAAATCTACTCTCTTTTAGTTTAAAACCTTATGTTACCAATACACACCCAGTAAAGAGTCTCTCCCTGTCTTTCTTGCAGAGCTTTCTTTAGGTACTGGAAAGCTATTTGGATCGGAAGGAACTTAAAGATGATCTAGTTCCAACCTAGCACGGGCAGAGTTGCCACCCACTAGATCAGGCTGACGAGGGCCCCATCCAATCTGGTCTTGAAACCCCCGGGGATGGGGCATCCAAAGCTTCTCTAGGCAACCTACTCCAGAGCCTCACCACCCTAAAAACACATAGTCTTGTTCTTCTTCTTTCTCTTCTGGTAGGCTTTATCCTATACAGTAGATTGCAGAGCAGTTTTTCTTTTCACATTCCACTTCTTTCCATGAAGCACACTAGAACAACATTACTCAGCTCTCCACATTTAAAACTAGATACTTTCGAAAGCTTGAGGGCTTTTGCACCCAATTTCCATTTTGAAATTGGGTATTCTCCATATTTCTCCCTCAGCTGTTCTAAAAGTCCCACCTCAAGACTGCTGTGTGCTAATTCTAATTACTTTTTTGGCAGCAGATGAAGCAATTTTAGTCATCAGATTATAAAGAGAATCTAAGAGAAGTAAAACAGACAGTCTCATTCACTCTTTTGCCCTTTGCAAGTCACAAAATCTTCAATCATTTATACGTCTTGCACTTGCCGCTTTTGTGAAATATAAACAGATGGGTTCCAAATGATTTTTCACAGAAATGGGACTTTCATTTTCCAAACTGAGTACTTGCAATATATTCTTTAGAATGCTGCTCCTGAGGGTATGAAAAAATAAAATTTAAAGAAGGAGCTTGATAGATACTCCTTTATCTTATTCAAATCCCAACTCACTAGTTCCCAATTGCCCCCCCCTCCCAGACATATCTAAATAGTTCTTCTTCTGTAATGTAATCTTTTATTATTATTATTATTATTTTATAAATACAAATGCTGTGAAAAAGTAATATATATTATATATGTTGCATAATGCAATATATTTTTCAGCAGAATATTTTAGGAGTTTTCTGTGTTTGTTTAAGCATTATTTGTACTTATGATACTATATAAATTTATAAAAGCACCTGTGATAATACAGCCAATGAGAGTAGAGGTAAGGAATACCTATTTTAAGTTTCAAAATAACCAAGAAACACAGGACAAGGAACAAAATTTGTACAGTGCTCCATGTTGGAACAGAACACAGAGCACTGTACAGTTCTGATTTTAAGTAGATCTGCTGGTTTTACACAGCATAAGCATAGAAACTTAATAGTAAAAGTTAAACTTACTATCTATCAAGACAAGACATTTCACCACAGAGTAGCAAGAGCTACCATCAAGTCTCTCAGGAAAGGCTCTCGTCATCTTGTAGGATTTCCCTTGGCTTCAGGACATCTTATTTTGAGATGTAAGCAATTACAAAGATGAGTAACAAGGAGTCTTGACTTCATTGCCAATGAACAGATGTTGGTTGGTTGTCTATTTTACTTAATTTTTTGGGGGGGCCGGTGTGGCTAGTGCTGACTGTTGTTTAGTTTTTTTTAAGACCTCTAAAAAACAATGACAACATATGGCATCACTATATACACAGAGATTTACTGACAGTAAAACACACATTATGAACTCTTCTAGCAATTATTTATTAAGTTATATACTTTTCCAGCCATGTATTACAAAGAAATAATTCCATGAAATAGAATGATGACAACAGGCCACTAGTTTTTGACACTGGATGATAGTTTTCAAACTATGGTCGAAGAGATTTGCTGAAACTCACAGAATAACTGCAAAAGGGAACATAAGCTGTTAGAACAATGATCCGTCATTCAAAATCGCTTAGTAACATTTTTAGTTAATAATCCATATTTTGAATGGTGATTTGATGTGCTATACAGGAAGATCTTCATCTTCTCTGTTTGTTGCATTGTTAAAGATTCATCTGTAATACTTCGGAAAAAAATATCATCTGCAGGAATAGGATTTAATTTTAATGTAAGAGTATTTAAATATAATAACTCAGTGTTTTTCTTTCAGATTGCTAACTAGACGTTATCATAAGGGGAAGTTAAGAGGAACACAGGAAAAAACATTCCATTTCATAAAGCCAATGTATGTTTCTTTGCATATCACTCAATAACTATGTTTTAAGTAAAAAAAAAAAAAGACAAAAACATATCGTTATCAATTTTTTTTTAAATTAACGGAAGTAAGAATAAATATATTTTGACTCTTGTATTACGTACTCTTAGAGCTCAGAGACCTGTTCAGTAACAATAGAATAAATACAATAAACCAATTTACCGCTATAAAGCTATGTTGCTTCAATCTACTGCAAATCTGATGTCTCCTAGAAGTATATTACTAAGTATAGCATATTACTGTGTATAAATTCCCTCACACAGAAAATTGGTCAGTCAATTATTTATTTAGAACAGATATTAACTCCTAAATCAACTATCTAATTAATTTTCCATTAATGCTTTTCCAATATATGCCAACACTACAAAAAAACCTGGTTCAATTTTAGCTGAAGTTATCCTTTTAAAGTACTTTTTAATTTCCTTAATGACCTGAATAATTCAAGTTTAGTCTCTACAAAGCAAAACATATATTCAATGGTTCTATTATTCTGTTCTGTGATTCTAGGATTATATTCATGCCCATGACTATAACTATAGTAGTATTCTATGAATGAAAAATACTTGAGAAAGTGTTCATATAAATTAACACACACAATTACAACTTTTATATATATAAATAATAATAAAATAATAATAAAATAATCTTTCTTATTGAAGATGTACAAAGATAGACATTGAAGGCTTTGGAACAGAAAAATCTATCATTTTCATCTCCCTCAAACTTGAGAGACCAAAAAGGAAAGCTGTCCTTTGTCAAATATCCTTTCATCATGTGGGACTAATGAAGGAATGGAATATGTGAATGTAAAGAAAACTGTAAACCTTCTGTAAAGACGATTGAATACCTGACAACTTGTTCAATGACTATAATGACATTTGTGCCTTTGGTACTACAACTAAAGTACTGCATTTCCTAAACTAGAAATATTTCTAAAAACAGAGAATTAGATAAACTTTGAAGGTGTTTCTTTCATGCGATTATTCACTCGATTAATGTTCAGTAGTACACACAGTTTTGTTTGAAGTCTGACACAAATACTTTGGATAAGTACTGCTTGTGGCAAAAAGGATTTTGGTGGAGATGGAAATGTCACTCCAGATTTCTCTAAAATGATACAGTGACTTCCTCACTTTCTCACTTTGGCATGACAATCATTTGTTATCACAACTAAGATCATAGATGTTGTACCTCACAAATAGACTAGTCAAATTTATGAGTCTCTTGAAACCATGAGGTTTAGTCTAGCTTAAAAAAAAAAAAAAAAGAATTAATAGAGCTTGAAAATTGACCTTTTGATCTTTCACGTCTTTCATAGTTTCATTTGCTTAAATAATCTTGCTGCTGATAAGCACAAGTCTTTATTGCAGGGCAGCCATGATTGACTCAGTCAACTTCGTTCTGTGAGGTCTTTGAATGCTAGCTTCAATTTCCATATCACATTTTCAGATGGAATGGACAAGTATCAGCCTCTGGGTTGAAAAAGCTTGAAAGTCCATATCCATAAGAAAAACAAACCAGAACTTTCCTATTTTCTATTTTTCAAACAAAATTTACTAAATAATTTAAGATGAGCCTGCTATCATTAAGATAAAAATAAAAATTCATTAACTTAAAAAAGGGATTCAGTCAAATCCAAAACAGAGCAAGTACTTAGATTAGAAAAGTGATTTAGAACACACATCCCTCCCTTGATTTTCAGATTTTTTTACAAGATGTACTTAGTAAAAATGAAGACAGTAGCTGCAAAATGCTTCTAACAAACTAATCTATTTCATAATACAATTTAAAAATTAGACCTAGAGCAACAAGAGCAGAAAGATCTTTAATGTCTTACTTTTTATTATTGAGCAAAATAGCAACTTTATCCACAGCTAAGCTGTTTAAAATTCACCATACCTGAAATGATTCATTCTGATAAAATAATATGGAATAACAGCCACTTCTTTGTTTCGTTTGAATTTTACTTATTCCAATAACCTTAATGTAGTTGCTATTTGAGATATGAAGGTAGTCCAACATTACAGAAGCTGAATGATGTTCCTCATTATCATTAGTAAGTTAAAGTCAGAGTCAAAGTGAAACGAACAGTACGTACTATTCCTAGTATGTTATTGTACAGATTTGTACCAAAGAAATTAAGACTGGTATAAATTAAATAGAAATGAAAAATGAAAATTCATGCGTGTAAGCACCAGAACTTAAAAAAAAAAAACAAAAAAAAACAAAACAAAAAAAAAAAAACAACCTGTTTGAAAAGAGAGACTTATATTATTGATAACAAGGGATCTTTTATGCAGGATACTTCTCCCAGGAATAAAATTAAGGTATATGATGTTTACGTTAAGACTATAGATCTGTCCAAAGACCAGTTTCATGTCAGTCAAGAGGAACTGGCATTCCCTGTCTTGTGTCATGCGCAAGTGATCATAATCAGACTACTTAGACACAAACATCTTGCCTCTTTTAAGTATGCAGCTTTGAAGTGCAAATGCATAATAATAACTTCCTTAAATATTTGATGAGTGTCAGCTTTCCCCTTTCATACCATCTTGCACTGAGTTTAATGAAACTAGCTTTCTTACATTATCTTAATGTATACTTCAGAAATACCTTGAAAGCCATGTGTGAAAGTAACTGAATCAGTTACACCCCAAAAGCTTTCCAAATGATAAGTCCCTTTTGTAATTAAGCTACACTAGAGAGAAAAATTGATTAAATGCCTATCTCACTCCATTTGGTTTAGACTCCAATCATTTAGTTCACCAATACAGTACTGACACTGCTTTCACATTCATTTATTGGAAAGCTGGCTCATCTTTATGTACATTACCATTAATTCTCTTTTCCAGTTTAGATAGTTGACTTTAAAATAGTTACCTTCAGAAAAGCATATTGACAAGCATGTGTTCAAATGTGCTACAGAGATCTTGGGAAAAAAAAAAATAACATCAGTATTCTCAAATGCTTTAAATTACTACAAATTTGCTAGACACATATATAAAGAAATAACCTAAGTTATACAGTAAGGTAGACATTGCTACAAAATCCTAAACCGAGACTGCAGTGGGGTGAATGTTTTACTTAGAACAAATGAAAGTTTAAAACTTGTACATATATTCTGTATTGTGACTAAATACAGACATTTTATAAAATGGAATCTGCCTACAGGGAATAAATATGAATGGCTAAAAGCATTGTTTTCTTACAAAATAATAATACAAAAAGTCATCCTAGCCTAGAATTTTTTAAATAATTTTTTCAGAAGCACAGCAAAGAATCTGGTACATTGTATACACTTTCTGAAGTAGCAAACATCCCAAGCCTCAAAGAAAGCTCTTATTCACGCAGATTTAATGCATTCGTTATATTAATAATGGTCCAAAGGGTACCTCGTCCTAATTGCTCAGCAAGAACCTGACACAGAGAGAAACCAGAAATAACAGTCAAAATGATGAATGAAAAGATATGTATACAAAAAGCGTGAAACTATTTCTTGCCAGTAAAGTTCTTGCACTGAATACGACTGTCAAGGCTACTGATTTTCACTGTTTATGGACACAGAATTCCATCATAAGTGGCAAGCATATTACAGGTTTTTTGCTGTGAACTAGGAGTCCTATAGCATGTGGAAAAAGATTCAGTATTCAAAGGGAAGTCACCTGTAGCTTGTTAGCAAATTCATTGAATTCTGAAGCCAACACTCATGAAAAACATCTTGTGCTCATTCTTGGGATAATTTTGTTATCTTTATTATTATTATTATTTATATACAGAATGCATCTGGCAGCATCTCTTTCAATTCTGAATGCAGGATCTACCAAATACAAGTGCAAGCAACCATTAAAGAAGCGTTTCTGTGACTAATAGGTATTAATGTCTTAAAAATCTTAAAAATTGCATGATGCCTGCTCAAAAAGTAATGTGTCATATTTTATTATATTGGCCCATGAAGTCAGAGGTGGATGCTGGTTGATGTGGCAGTAGAAGATGAATCTTCCCATTACGTTTTTTTGCCATATAACAGATGGTAGCAGAGCCTCTAACAAAATGGCATCTGACATGGAAGGGGGGATGAAACAAAGGTAAGTCACTGAATTATTCAATCTGGAAAAAATGGTGCCCACTGACATTCACTAGTGTTTGCTGAATGTTGATGGAGACCAAACAGTGGACATGAGCACAGTGAGATGGTGGTGATGCATTTCAGCAGTGGTGACAACGACAGTAGGTCACATCTGCTGATGCAGATTTCTACAAGCACAGCATGCAGTCTCTGGTTTATCACTGGCAGAAACACATAGTTAATGGTGGTGACTATAATGAAAATAGAGTTTTGTAGCTGAGAATTTGCTCTATCAAATTATGTTATTGTGATTTTTGCATCTCTTGCAGTTTCCATAGAAATAAATAGGAGGCATTATTTTCAGAGCATCCTACGTCATTTCAACATTGACTAAGATCAACTAACTTCAATCTCAAATGGATTTTAAATACACCAAAAAATCCATATGAAATAATTTTTAATGCTGGAAATAGCCACAGGGATACACGCTAGGGTGCTACAGAAAGAAACTGTATTCCATAGCTACACATACTTCGGAAAATCAGGTAAATAAAGATAACTTCTCCATGGGCAACATCCCCAAAATATTGATATATTCTTTAGCTCGACTAATAGCAATATGCTGGTAAGTAATATGATAAGCACAGTAAGCTAGAGAGCCACTAAGGATTTAAACTTCTGTTACTTAAAAAAAAAGAAATCAAATTCTTTAATAGGAATATGTTAGACATGCGGGGTTTATTTTGGTGTAATTTAGTCCATGTATTTTATATTATACTCTTTCACTATTAATTTACTGAATTACTTAGGAACTTAGGAAAAAACTATGAGTTTTTAGCACAAATCTTTTTGGGGCTACAGGCTTATGTCATCCCTGGATATGTAACATAATACTCTGAACTGTCAGGCACAAGCCTATAGAAATAACATTAAATTTTTCATCTCCCCAGAAAAGTTGTACACTGCCCACTTGGATGTACATTAACTGTATTCACATTATGAATCAAAAAAGCAGTTAATATTGTGTATTAATGTTGTCTTCACCTTCCAGATACGTGTTGAAACACAAAAAAGGTAGAGGCTTGCTCAGAGTCAGGGGGATAGCTGACAGAGTGAGAAACCGCTACAAGCTACTACCTAGCCCAACGCAACACACATTCATGAATATGCTGACAAAAACTGGAAATTTGAACTTTTAGAAAAGGAGTTGATTTACTCTCTGATCTTTTCAAGGTGGAGGCAAGCCTGAATATCGGAATAAAGAAAAACCAATAGCCCATAACATGTTTGTCTCTTTAATTAAAATAAACTAACCATGTGTTCTTCTTTTGACTAAAAGTCTCTAAAAAATAGCTCATAGCAGCTCAGATTAAATTTTTAAATATTGCCTTTAAAGAAACAACAAAGAGGGAGCATAAAAAAAAAGTCTGCAGAGCAAATGTAAACAGACACATTGTTCTAAGACTGCTGTGCTATTAGCTACTCTTGTTAAAATGTTAATGAGTAGCCTGCCATGGGATTGCTGAATTGTAGTTTACTTCTGAACAGGTCAGCATTTTACTGTTTCTTACCCCTCTGGCCCCATTTTACAGTTCTTTCTTGAATAGCTGAAACTCTGTGAATGAATACTACTTCTTCGAAGTGAAATACAATAAGCTAGCACAGAGATGTACTTGTAAGTATCAGAAGTGGAAACAGAATATACATTTTTACACTGAATATCAAAATTAGAGTTTTTGAGGAGAATTAATTTAAGCACATCAGAAAGAAAACAAAATAGCCATCCAAAATGCCTGATTAGTCTTGAGATTCCAATCATGAATCTTTTAATAAAATTTCTTCTGTAAGAGCGGTTAGGAGAAGTTCTTACTTTGCTACCAAGCATTATTAGCAAAATATTCCAGTACTTTACTCCCACTCCCCTGCAGCATTCTAAAAACAGTGACATCCAGATGTGGCCTTGAATGTTATTGAGGTACACAGTGAGAGGTACATCCTAATAACAAAATTATGATAATACAATTTGATTATAGCGGGGAAAAATAAGAATAATAATACTGAAACTCAATTACCTGGGCAGCTCTAACTGGGAACTATTGTAATTTGGTAGCATATGCTCCTAAATCATATTAAGTATACATATATATAATGTGGTAAACTAACTAAGATTTCTTGAAGTATTTTCTTTACAGACAATTTCTTTTTCTTAAAAGTCCACTGCTGTTGTTACTTATCTATGTTGCAGTGTCTTGCAATGGACTGCATCCTTAGCAGATGATCGGCATTGTATCTGAGAACCCATGGAAGAAGCCCAATGCATCCTTCCAAAGAGAGAGGTTTCTAAAATGCCAAGTGTGTACATCAGCAACAAACAGACAAACACTTCAGCTTTTCTTTGTCAAAAAATGTGCAAAAAAATACATCCAGAAGGTAAAAAAAAAAGTGTAAAACTAGTTTCTAAACCCCATTCAAATCACTGTTTATTGTTTTTCAATTATTATCTAAGAAGAAAATTCAAAAATATTCATCATAAATGACTTCCTACCAAGATTTTTAAAGTTCAATCATTCTCACATGTGTGAACATACATATGTGTGTGTTTGTATAGATGTACATATAGAAAGTGGATATTAACTTGTTTCTTTCTTCCTTTTCATATTTTAGTCTTCAAAATTTTCTTTTGTTCTCAATGCAAATGGTCATTGGTTCATCTTCTCTCACCCAGGACAGTTATGTCACATCACTTGACTAATAAGCATGCATTTGCCACTAAAAGACATTTTAACTGAGAGCTGTCACATCCATCATCTCCACTCGGGCTGGTTAAAATTTTTATCTGCCTTCTTGAATTAATTTCAGCTTGCCTGAGCCCAGCAGGGGACTTTAGAGTGGTTTAGTTAAATTCTTCATTTCAAAAAAGCATTTAGAGTCCTTCTATTTAGATTTTTCTCTTGCATCTAATTTTTGTTTCACATTACTGAAACAAAGAGGTAATTATACATCCATTGAAGGGGGGAGGGGGGGGGGAGGAGGAGAAACAGGACTTGGGGGAGGAAGCAGACAGATGAGAGAGAAAAAAAAAATTATACAATTTTGACATTTTTCCTGGGAAAGCACTTCCTCTTTGCTGTTTTTCATATGGTTCTCTGTTATTTCTCAAATTATCTATAACCATAGTTAGAAGTGTTTAAGCTAAAATGAAAACGTACACAAAATGTAAAGTAAAAATGAGAAAACATGAGTTGACAGTCGAAACAAGATGAGAAGGGGAGAAAGATGTTAGAAATGAAAGATCTGTCACCAAAATATACAGATCATGTCTGTTACAAAGCTGAATGAAACCAAGCCTATAAACTATCCTCCTTAAAGCACTCTTTCAACATTTTTTTTTTCAGGCAGTAAACACATAGGTGATGAAATTCAAGCTGTGAAGAGGATAAGAGGGATGTTAGAAGCTGAGTAACTGTAGTAAAGGGCCTCAATCCACATGGATATATAAACCTTGTGGCTAGTATTGGACTCATGATAAATTTTCTGTCTTTCATTAGAGGCCATCAAAGTATTTCTGTATATTTTGAACACATTAGTGCATATTAGAAATGCTCAATAAGCACAGGAAAAGTAATCCAAAAACATTATAGCTAATCTATGCTAAAATACTACTATCCATCTGTACATAAATATTCACAAAATGTGTAAAATTCAAAGTATCCAACTGTACCATCATAACTTGAAACATGATTTTGTCTTTGAATCCTTAAACGTATTAGCTTTCATAATTCTGTTCCTAAAGCAAGAGAACAAATAGGACAGGGATATAGGGACGCTTCTCCAATTCTGAAACCTATTGAATGTGAACTGTATTTAGGCTCGAGGAGACTGTTCATAAATAACCTCTCTGCAGCAGTTCCTGCAGTCTGTGTCATATCAGTAATACCCAAGAAAACATACATAAAGGCCTCTACTAACTATTTTACTATCTACAGATCTATTATGAAGATGGCATAAGTTAGCTCTGGAAATTTTAAACCTGTCAGGATTTAGAGGTTGTATGAACAAGGGAACTAAGTGGTATTGCATGTCCCACTAGGAAGGGATGAGTTCCCACTGTTACCACTGAATTCAATGGAACTTCTGCACCTGCTGCTTAAGAGTTAATTACATTGCTTCTCCTTAGGTATAGAGTCAATTTGATCAAAAGTGCTTTAAAATAAAAAGCTTCTTCTAAAAAAGACATCACAGTAAAAGAATTAGCACGAGGAAACAACAACAAAAAAAAAATTGTAAAAATTGTACTAAGTAATGATAGAAAAAATCTGAATATTTTTGAGCTCAAAAAAACAGTCAAATAAAAAAGAAATATTTTTAAGTTCTCAGGCCTTAAATTTATCAGTCTAAGCACCTGGCAACTTTGAAAATAGTATTATAAATATTTATTTAATTGTCATTAAAATCCATTGTTGAAATTAAATTAGTTGTGCAAGGATCTGAAGATGCATTGCCTTCTACCCAAATCCTGAAACTCTGTATGCAATTTTCAAAATGTTCAGTTGTTGAGTCTGTGTGAGGTACAGAAAGACAACAGCTCTATGACTTTGCTGGACAACAAGTATGAGGAAGATTCTTTCTGGAATTCATTACACATATTCAATTGCAAATGCTATTGTCCTTGCTATAGGACTGACCACATCTTTTCTAACATAGTTGAATGTACAAAATAAACCAAAGGACTGTGTCTTGTTCTTCTTTTTATTTCCCCTTTTGTCAGATAATAGCTGTATAAGAAAAAGGACTGGAGGTGAAGCACACTGGAATAAGTATATTAGAAGCGCTGACTCATTCATACCCATAAAAAACACAGGAAAATCTCCAGTGCAGTAGTGAATTACACAGAATAAATCCACCTCAATAAGCTAAATTTGTTCATTAAATTACTTTTTATAGCATCAAAATTTTACCTTATGAAAAGGTATCACAGGAATACTTCAAGTACTAATTTATTAGAATTAATTTGTTTTACAGTGTCTTCTCCATGCAAAAGAAGTAAACCTTCTTATCTTAGAGGAAAATAAAACATCCCATCTTCCTAAATTTATGTGAGTTCTCACGAAGATATAAAGATACTTCTGAAAGGCAGAGGAGAAAAGGAGTCATCAGTATAGTAGGTGTAATTAGATACGTATTTCGGAGAAAAATTCATTGACGTGGAGAGCAAGATTACCAACTCTCAGTTCAAATAATTTAGTAACTTTAAGTCCCACACATTCTTCTGTAGTTCTGAGTATCCATAGGTTCTTTCAGTAAGAACAAAATCACAGAAGTATCTTCAGACCCCAAAACCCACCTTCAAAGGAGAATCAATCACAAAGCTATTCAGATGCCTATCTCCCTCTGAGGGACTACATATCAATGACCTGAGTTTCAGCAACTTAAGTTCAGGGGCACTAACAGCACCTATATAAACATACGAATGATGTTGAAATGAAATCACTCAGGCATTTGCTCAATTATGGCAAAAATTACTTGATCTATCCACTACACAAGGCTATGTATTAGCTAATATTTTTTATTAAATTGCTTTGTTTTATAGTATTTAGTTGTTCAACTCTAGAGCTGCAAGAATGTTCCTGTCACCCTGCAGAAAATACTACCCTCAATTCAGTAAAACAGGATCATGAGCAACAGTAGCTAAATAAGACATTACTTGTATGTAATGTTTTGAGGCAAAGAATGATTTGTGCATCTTCTCCAACACATTTATGTAAGAGATTCTGTATGAGAAATATCTAACCAAAAAAACCTAAAAATCATTTGGTGAACAAGGTTAAATGAGACTCCTACTCACATGAATGAAAAGTCAAGAGAATCTTCACCAGTAACAATTGTGAGCATATGCCAGCAAGACTAAGCAGACTAATTAGATTTCCTAACAGATAACAGGCTAGATTCTGTCATCCTTACTCAGTCTGAATAGGACTTAAATCAACTCTTATCATGAATAAGGTTCTGCCCCCAAAAATGTACAGATTCTCCAATCACACTCAGAGGAGCGATCCTCTTCCCAATTTGAGATCAAAACTGAGAATTTAATTAAGAAAATTCAGATGCCTTTCCTCAGATAGTTTATTAACTAATATCCCATTATGAACTGTCCACAGCTATTAAAATTCCTAATTTTGTAGTACGCTGGTGGACTCTGCCAATGTTTCTCTTGCCCTTGCATCCTTGCTGTGCCGTGGCTTCTCTGAGCATCG
Source organism: Centrocercus urophasianus (assembly GCF_019232065.1). Lineage (NCBI taxonomy): Eukaryota > Metazoa > Chordata > Aves > Galliformes > Phasianidae > Centrocercus > Centrocercus urophasianus. The sequence goes on from NW_024884364.1 coordinate 21,207,722, forward strand.
TAATGAAAAGTGCCTGACAGTGGCTTTGCCTTCTTTCTCCATCAGCTATTTGGATTCAAACATGCACAGCTCATGCATAAGCAAACAGGTGCAAGGGACGGGTCTGCCAAAGCCCATGCAAGCACGAGATACACATGTAGCTTGCTGATTGTGGTGTGCTACTGATAGAAGGCAACAAGGCCAGACAATAGGCAGGGTCAGTAGGTGGCTCTTTGATTTTCCAGGCTCTCCACAGAACAGCAGCAAGGGACTTTGCCTTTGGGGGGAAAAACGTTGCCTTGCCATGCAAAACATTAAAGCACAAGAGCTAGTAAACCAACAAGCAACTGAAACACAGTATCTGTTTAAGAAAACAGCTAAAGCAAAGAAGAATGTGTTTACCCACAAGCCTTGCTGTTTACTTGTGAAGAGATGATTAACTGTGAAAACTTTGTAATAAAACGAATAGCTCTGCAGGAATTACGTTTCCTACGTAAAATGCAACCTCCAGTACCTCCAGTAAAATACATAAATAGACTCTTCCACGTGAAAGAAATTCCAGCTACAGCCTTACCATCTTAATACTACCACATGCTCAAACTCATTTTAAAATGAAAGGTTGAGGAAAGGTTGAGAGAGCTGTGCTTGTTTAGCTTGGAGAAGAGAAGGTCTCCAGGGAGACTTCATTGTGGCCTTCCAGTACTTCAAGGGAGCATATAACCAGGAGGGGGAATGGCTGTTTAAATGAGTGAATAGTGATAGGACAAGAGGGAGGAGAGTGGAAGTTTAGGTTAGACATTAGGAGAGTGGTGAAGCACTGGAACAGGTTGCCCAAGGAGGTTGTGAATGCCCCGTCCCTGGAGGCATTCAAGGCCAGGCTGGATGTGGCTCTGGGCAGCCCGGTCTGGTGACTGGCGACCCAGCACACAGCAGGGAGCTTGAAACTAGATGATCATTGTTGTCCTTTTCAACCCAGGCCATTCTGTGATTCCATGATTATGACTAGATGCTGTAGTGAGCCAGCATTTCTCCATCTCCATTTGTAGGTGTTGTTATGCAGCAAGATGGCAACTTTTTTTAGATTTAAGAAAAACAAAATCACACAACACAACTGGTATGGTAATGAGGAAAATAAACTGAAACGCCCGAATTAAAGTTACCACAGAAACTAAAACCTCACCAGTTTCAGTGCAACAGCATCAATTTACAGCAGAGAGAAGTAATGCCTTCTCTCACAGATCTGCTTATTTTTCAGCTTATCTTAATTTTTAAGTCACTTATTCAAAAAGAAATAGCTAGCTATTATTCTGAATTTAAAAGTTACCAAACTCCATATGGTATCATAGAACATATTCACCTTATATCTTGAAAATGTTCATTTAAGACTGGAGATGTAGAGTTTAGAAAGAGGACATGCTTTTATTACGGCATCCAATTAACTTAAATAATTTGTTCTCAGAAATTGTAAAATCTAATCTGAATTAATTAAAACATTCAAAGTTTTAAAATACAAACATATGCTGTCACATGCCACACGCCAAGAAAGAGGGAGAGAGGGAGGGAGGGAGGGAGGGAGGGAGGGAGGGAGGGAGGGAGGGAGGAAGGAAGGAAGGAAGGAAGGAAGGAAGGAAGGAAGGAAGGAAGGAAGGAAGGAAGGAAGGAAGGAAGGAAGGAAGGAAGGAAGGAAGGAAGGAAGGAAGGAAGGAAGGAAGAGAGAGAGAATCCTCAAACTTTTACATATAATGTTGCAAAACCACCCATATTGCTGCATGCTTAGAATAGGCCAGCAAATTTGGCAGAATTTCTGAAAGTCAGATAGATAGTTCAGCGCTTAAATATCAAGACCTTTATTTTCCTTTAAGCAACCATATTCAGTAATTTTGCCTTTAGAGGGAGAAACACTTCTTTACCTGTTCAGCAATTCTCAGTTGACCTGCAACATGATCCCCTACATTAGCTGTTATATGGCCTTCTGAAAGGGCATGGCAATGATATTAGAATGCATGTCCAGGAGGTTTACTTTTGCTCCAATAACATTTTTAGTCCTTTCTCTCTCATGTTCAGAGTTTGTTCTATGTCTTAGTTGGAATTCTTACATGTGAGCAGGAAAATTCTGACTAATTAATTAAAACTAATTAAAATTCTGACTGATTAATGGACATTTGTCCTAGCAAGGTAAGCTTCCTTTATAAACCTCTTTTTAAAATGCTTTATCTAGACTAACCAAAATCTGGCCTTACACTTCAAACTCTTTTCAGCCAGATTTAAGTTTTTTAATTATGAAAGCAAATAGTATTTCATTTTCTATCTGCTTTTAAGTAAGTTCATTTGGTAGACTATCAATATTTTAAGGACAAATACGTGTGGTAACCTCTGATGCTTTCGTACCATTACCTACACTCAAAAGCTAACAAGATATTAAAACAAGAACTATCAGAGATGTTACCACAGCTCATTTTTATCAGCATGCTATATATTAACACTAATAAATAAATACAACCCTCTCTCACAAATATCACTAGTATGAGTGTGTATCTAATTTAAATATATTTGCCATAAGACCAAACTACAAAACCAATTGATATTTTTACCAGAGTTAAGTTTACAAACCTAAATAAAACTACAAATTTTTGTTTACAACTTCAGTAACCTACGTCTTACACAATAACCTCAAACCCTATTTATATTCATAACTTCTTTCTACCTCCATTTTCCTTCAAAAGCTAGAGGAAGTGACTATTTGAATTCTGCACTACACACATTGGAGACTGAATATAGATGGTTTGCAAGGCTTTAAATGAGGCTATTCAGTTAGTTTTACTGTAGATAAAAATATTTTCTTTGAGTTTGGTGATCTCAGGTTTCATACTGCAGAACAAGTATTTGTCATGAGATAAAACGTGACTTCAAATGCTTACCATTTTTGTCACAATGCAAAAACCAGCCCTAAGAACCAGTAAAAACAGGACTGAAACTGTATATGTGGTATACCTAAAAATCAGCAGGCTTGATATACAGTTTTCCATTGCCTTCTTCCACTGTCTTATATTGTCAAGTTTTCTCCACAGATATCATGTAGAAATATTAATAAGCAGATCTGAGGTATCTAAAATATTCCCCAATTTTTACTCAGAAATAGCTACCAATCAAGCCAGGAAGCAGCTGATGAGTCTTCTGAAAGATTACTAAATTAACCATAACACCAAAAAGTTATTGAAACTAACTTTTGATATACATTTTCTACTTATTTATTTATTTATTTATTATTTTAAGTTTTCATTCCTAGTGTAATCTTCCATTACTTTCGGCCTACAACCATGCATGCAGAGAAAGTTCTATAGTTGTTTTCTTTTCAAAGAGAGAAAAAAAAAAAAAAAAAAAAAAAAAAAAAAGCAAGGAGAGTCAAATTGACTGCTTTTACTTTTGATTTGTGATCTACTTAATCAGACATTGGATGAAGCTAATCCCTTTCTTGTTTTTAATTAGCTTAATTAGATCAGCAAGCCATCAGAAGCAGCACGCAGGAACAGAACCAAGTAGTTCAGTAAGGACAACACACGTATGACTCCATCAAGGACAATATCAGTCAGAGTGCAAGGCTTAATAGGCTCCCCTTAGTTTCTTCTGAAACTTTTCTAGCTGCACAATTTTCTTCACATACTGAATTTGGATTACAGGGAAAATATGGCACCATTGGCGATATACAAGGATGAAGCATAAATGAACAATCTTTCAGGAAGCCTGCTTAGCCTGCCTCTAATTTATCATGGCTTACATCTCATGCCTGCCAGCAGAGCTGAATTCATATGTTATTGTCCCGAACCTGTCACTTTCTGGACTGCTTTTTAATCTTCCTCCTAGAATTACATTTAGAAAGGTCACTGCTATCCAATTAGAACCTTATCAAAGATGCACATGCAGGCTGGATTCATGCTTATCAAGAATGGGTCATAAATCCAGAAACTGCATATCACAAAGTACCATTACCATAATGAATAACTGACAAAAAAAGAAGTGTCAAAAATACCTTGTATTGCCAAGCAAATGTTTGACTATTTCTCTGTATACCGAAGCAGGTGAATGACTGAAAGGGTTATTAATAAGTACAGGAATTATGGAAATTGAAGACCATTAATTCCAGTAACACTTTATACTTTGGACAAAACCTGGTGTTATAAACATTTCTACAAACAGAGGTTTCCCTGCTCTTTTTCTTTAATTCCCCAAATCTGTATTTTCAAGATGATTCATGAGGACTGCTATCATTCATATAGTCACAGCTTTTTCCCCCACCTCTATTTCCACATCCTTGGAACTTACTAAGAAGGACACTTTTAGTTTTTTATCAATTAATTTAATGAAGATCAAAACTTACAAGAGGAATTTGCTTTAAATGTTCCAATTAAGGCACACATACATACACAAGACATACTGACATGTCTACATTTCTAATATCGATTGTTACAAAAGACATTTTCTCATGTATTACATTGCCACTTGAGAAACATTGCAGTGCATGATCTAGAAAAAAAAAGAGTAATGACTTAGTAAATACAGCCTAGTCTCAGCTCCCAGAAGTACCAACAGACACAGCAGTTTGCACAGTAGAGTGCACAGAAGGGTGTCTTAGTCAAGTTTGCATCACTGTTACAGTCTTGGACATGGTGGTAACATGTCAGAGACTCATTTTCCCTGCAGATGTTGAAGCAGCTCTCCTAGCTAGGGGGGAAGATTTAACCCAGATTAAGCTTCAGCCGGTGGATGCAGCCCTCCCACTGCTTAAGCGCTGCCCCATGGAGGAGCTTTGCTGTAAAATGGAGGATTTATGGGAGGAAGAGAGCAGGCTGCACAGCATTAGAGAAGATGAAAAGGAGAAAGAAGGATCTTCTCTGGGACACAACACTTGAATATCCTTGGATTCCAACTGCAGAAAGTAAGTTTGGTAGTGCCCACCCTCATTGTTAAGGCTGGACTAGATGGCCTCCAGAGGTCTGTTACAACTTAACCCATTTGCGAGGCTGGGAACTCTCTTCTGGATTAGGTATGTAGTTTACTTAACAGCACTCAAGCAAATGCCTCAACAAGGACTCGTTTTAAGTGCGGCATTTGCACTCTTCTGGAATACAAAGTCAATCTGGAAGTATATGCTGATTAGCCTGAACACCACTGTTCACTCCTGTAAACTGAAGAATGATTCACAAAATAATATACACATTGCTGGCAAAGGCAATGAACTTGATCTGCTCCTTCCTTTAATGTTGTCCAGTTTTTATTTTCATTTGATCACGAGGACATAAAGATTCTGTGTTTCATCTATTTCTTTCTTTCTTTTAAATGTTTGCAAGTGTATGTCAATCACAGCTTCATTCATTCAAATAAGAGAGTATCTGAAATGGCCTTGATTGGAAAGTAACCGACATAAATAAATTAAGAAAAAAAAAAAAAAAAAAAAAAAAGGCAAAGAAAAAAGACTTGAGAAAGGTATCTACTGCTGCTTGCTGCTGCTATCATGAAGCAAGCTGCAAGGCTTTTTCAACCTTTCACTTACTTCGCTCACTTCACCTTCTCACTTGTTCTCACTTGGAGACTATCAGCTATGGTTCTTACACCTACATTATATTATAACTTACAATAATAATTCATATTCATAAGATCTGTTTTAAATGAAGAAAGGAAGATTAAAAAAAAAAAAAAAAGACAGTACTCAAGCATTAAGAAGTGCACAGTACCCTGGATTCCTTACTAGGTAGCCTGACTGACAGTCATCTCCATAAGTGCCAGTGTCCACAGCACAGGTGAAATGGAGGATCTCTTGGGCAGGGATGGTCTTTCTGTTTTGCCTTTATACTGTTTACATCATTCGGAAGCCATTTCTCTAGACCTCAGTGTAATATAAATCATAGTTAATACTAATAAAATTCAACTTTCAGCGGAGAGTAATGGATATCCTTATTGGTAATCGTAACAGAAAGGTCACAAATTACAAGGCACAGAGCAAGAATTACCTGATCATACCCAGAGATGTCTCTTCTGGGTCAAGGTCAGGGTGCACAAGAAGTACCGCAACATTTATTTTTTTCTGTCAACAATGTCCTGCTCCTGTGATAAACTAAGGACTCAAAGCTCCAGGTCACTTTTGAAGCCCTCACTGGTAATAAATTCTTCTTAATAGTACGCAGAACTCTGCTAGCAAACATGATTTACAGTAATGAGGATGCATGTACCATTTTTCCAGAATATGCTGTCAGTTTATTTTACAGTAGCTTGTATTTACAGAGCACTTTACTAAAATAAACTAATTAATTATATCCTCAACTGTTTCTATTCAAAATTCTAATGATATAGTAATCTTCATAAGCAATCATCAAATGTCCACTGAGACTACTATGCCTGTCTTCCAATACCAGATGATTTCACAGAAGGTAGCAAGCAAATGCAGCAGTCAGAAAGAAGGTCTGGTGATTCCCATCTCATTATGTTCCTCAATCATTCCTTCAAGTCCCATGTGTTAGGCACATGACTTAGCTGAATAGACTGAGGCATTACCTTCCTGAATTCATTATTTGAGGACCACCCATAGTAGTTAGTTTAGGATCACCAAATAGCATGCCGATTCGCAAATTCAATTTACATTACACACGAGGAAAAAAAGCTTTCAAATTTAAGGATATACTACAGCTCCTTCTTTTTGTAATCTATACAAATTACAATTCTTAGTGCTCATATGCATAAAGTTGTTTTCTGACACAAACACAAATTTTTACAAACTTTTTCCTAACACTAGCTGTTGAAGCTCTTTCTAGTTAGCTACTACATTTCTGACGAAAGAAAGAAAACCCTGCAAGATATTAGATTCAACAAGACCTACAATATAAAAACAGCATCAGGTGATAAGAGAACAACTAAAGACTAGTTTATACAAAACATACTAGAATTTTCCTTCATTTTAGCTACCATTTTCAGAAAAAGTATTTAGTTAAATGAGGCATTGGTAATGTAATTATCTCTTTCCTATCATGTGCCTGTAATCATCCATTATTACAAAAATTCTAGCCAGCAAATCACATTTATTTTCTTTATATCAGAAAACTTTAACAGTCACATGATAAGAAAAGGAATATGTTGTACTTGGAATACGTTGTACTTCACACGAAACAAAAGACTAATATATAAAAAGTAGGTGACAACTGAGGTCAAATATTGATTGGCATTTCTCCTAGAGGGACAATACCTTGATCTAGGGACAATCTGTATCCCTTAAGTAGTGTTCAGAGAGAGAGAGAGAGAGAATCCTGGATAAAATAAGAGCCTCTTCTTTATTACTCTAACAAGGGACTCCCCGTGCTCCTAACTACATTCCAGCATCTCTAAATCACATGAGTCAAAACAGCCCACAGAGGACCTGACCAAGAATATTTTATAGGCCTTAAAGAAAAAAGGAGCTGGAAGGATTTATTTACATAGATAATTTTAGGGTCAAAATAGTAATTATTATTATTTTTTCAAGCAAATATTACTACTAAATTCATAAATACTATCAGTTAGAGCCATGAGAAAGACCATGAGTGCAGAACATTCGCCTTACTTTTTAAATGAGGGAACATTTTTTCATAGATGAATATTCCCATTTCTACGCCACAATATGAGTTTTACATGCATTTAAAACAGACTCAGACTAAATAGCACTGGCAAACTCTAGCAAACTGTCTCAGTTTCTGATAGCAATCAAGAGCAGCACTGTATGTTCAAATAAAACATCAATAGGCAGCATGCTTCCAGTCAAAGTGACACTACACAGACAAGATTGCTTAAAAATATATATTTTTTGAAAGTGCAATCATTTAGAATAAAATTTTGAATATACTATTGAGAAAGATGCTGGTGACTGTAGCAATCACATTTCACCATATTATGTTCAATAAATTTTCACGGAAAATAAGTTATATAGGATGTGAAGAACCTGACCACATGCTATTTGCACTAGAAAATTAGCAGAAATTAAACATGGCACACGCTAAGTGGATTTGAAACTTGTAATTGATAAATTCAGAAAAAGAGATATCACTGGGGAATCACTGATGAAAAAGTGAGTTCCTAGTGGAGTACTCCTGGCATTGGTTCACTCTTTCAAAACCATTCAATATCTGTGTAAGTGATTGAGAAAAATATATAAGGTCACTACTAATCCAATTTTCAGACAGCATATATTACTGGATAATGAAGTGGTATGAAATCTATATGTATAAGTATTGTTGGTAAACTGGGAACAATTCAACATTTATGGTAAGATTATATTTCAAAACAAAGAAACCACAGTGACAGTATGGTGGAATGTATTCTAAAGGAAATGAGAAATAATCATGAGAACAGAAATTACTGATTTTATAGTGCAGATTAAGATTATTAAAATGATCTCTGGATCTACCTGAATAGCAGTAAAGATGTATCTCCCATGTGTATCTGCCAATCATTAGAATAATCAAGCAATATTTTGCCCCAAATTAGTGACCACAATTTTGAAGAATATACTTTGAGTAACATGGCAATCCAAAAAAAGGGACAACATGATAGGAAGTCTAGAAATCACAACTTAGAATACAATGCTTAAAATTTAACATGTTAGACCTACTAGAGAAAGGTATAGGTAGCAAATATTTATGCAAATTGCAATATTTCAAAGTTTATTTCTTAGGGTGCCGTTCCCATTACTGGATGTCAGTATAACATGGCTAGAAGATGAGTCTATGAAAATTCAAGTTGCAAATAAAGCTAATGAATTGAGTAACAGTTTTTGAAATAGAGGTAAATTTATTTATTTATTTATGGCAAGTTGCTCAAACTATTTTGAATTTTAAAACTTACACAACTTTAATCTCTGTATTTTCCTTCCTTCAGAACCACCTTTGGATCCAAAAGCTGAGAGGATTACAGGCACTCCAAAACCACCAGACTGCCACCTAATCAGTGCTCAAAAGTGGTACTTACTACAAGATAGTACCTGGCAATTTGATTCCCATTTTATCACCACTCCACATAGCTACTGAGTGAAAGTATGGAATAGCTGCAATATTTAAGACGTATCTCAGACATACCACATGGTGTGGGCAACAATTTTTCCCATTTTTTTATTTTTTTCCAAAATATTATTCAATATGTACAAGTTTAAAAAGATGTGAATTGAAACCTAAACACAACAGAACCAAAATTCGAGTATTAGTAGTTTTGCCTTTGAGACACCTCAATACTAAAACAGATCAGAAGGGAACTAGTTTCTTTCACTTGTAATCTTTTAAACATTACACAGGGATTCAATATTTGTTCATGATAACACAGAATAAGCCAGACCCAAAAAAAAATCCATAAACATGTACCTTTTTAGACACAAATTATAGTAACTGACATGCAGGATGTCTAATTATGTGAGCATATTGATTTCAAAAACTTTCCCTTCATTTACTCAGGTTATATAATTCAGTGCTGTAATGGTCATTTAGTTTCCACTGTTCAGCAAGAAAGAATTGAATAGTTTTGAAAGTAACACTTCTTAAGCAGATCTCCAGATGTGAGCTAGGCAATAGTTATGGAAAAATAATAAAAATAGCAACAATAATAATAATAATAATCTGCTGTGGTTTTACTCCATTTTTACTTCAGTTTTTAGTAGATGAAAAAAAAAGAGGCTAATTTCTTCCCAAAGTTCACCTGTACCTGCTATATGGTCTATAGCTTGAAAGCCTCCAGACAGCCACATGTAGACTACTCTCACCACGATGGGAAAATAAAACATTCCCAGTAGATAATATTTTGTTTTGCTATTTGATTGCCATCATGATTGTCCAAAGAGATAGGCACACAGAATCCCACATTTATGTGCAGTTATGTGGTAATTCCTAAAATTATCTGGAACAGTACTGACATTTACCCTATTACCCTCCCCACCCCTGACCTCCCGAAAATTCATTATGTTAAATTTCGGCCCATTAAGTTTTCTACTGCCAATAAGCTCAGGGAAAACAAACAAATAGGTAACCTTGTCAGGAAATGTTTCCACTGGTAGCCTCTGATTGAAGATAAAGTCAATATTGCTTTGCTTCTGAAACATGGCTGTTTGACAGGTCCCCTTCCCACTTCTCCCACCTGCTTTCATGTTGGCTCACCTCTAAACTATGGTCTGTATGCTGCCATCACACCATCACAGATTGCCAGTTGCTCCCCTAGTTGCAATTACAAATGACTGTCCCATCATTTCCTGCATTTAAGGCTGTCAGTAGGGCTGTCAGAAGTACGTAATTGCTGTGCAAGACCCTCGCAACTGGCTTCTGCTCTGAGCTATGGAACCACTCAATTCCATAGCTGTCAGAGTGCTGACACTGACTGCAGTTAATGACACAGTGTCATCTCTCTGGCTTGTTTACCTGCCGACCCTGCAAACAAATGGACACCAGCAGGGAAGATAGGGAATGGAGAAGCAGATACCATATTTGTCATAATCACTATGATTCACAGTAGAAGAAAATCAATTCCTCTTAATTGAATAGAGTGACTTATTAAAGATTACAAGTCCTGGCTGGACAGCTGTACTGATTTGATTACATTTGGAGAGAAATTAGCAATGAGTTCTTGAAAGATCTTTCCTTTTGTCTCCTGTTTCAGAGTTGCTCTTCAATGACTATCTTATGAACAGTCTCAGTAGGCAAGTGGTATTTGCATCAGGGAAAGCAGTAGGAAAAAGACTAGCAAAAAGTTTTATGAACTGTTGACAGAGACGTGAAAAAAAACACAACAGGTCTCTCACAGCATTTTGGATTCTGAATGGAACCAGTGCAGCATTCACATCTACCTGAAATAAAATCCTTTCAGAACAAAACAAGCCTCTTCAGTTCAGCACTAGGTTGGCCACTTTGTGGATTGATTGACAAGGAATGACATGAAAACTACAAATTAAAATTGACCCAAAATCCAGTTTGCAACACATCTTTCTTTGTTTAAGAAGCTTTACAAATTTTGGAATCATGCATGTCAGTGAATCCACAATAAGCTTTTAGACACAGTACTTAAGTGATTAGGAAACAACATCTAGAAAAGAGGGAGTAGAAGTACAAAATGTATATTTGAATAGCCAGAAAATAGAGTTTCCATTTCCAGTTAAAATAGCACATATTCATTCTGAATCTTGAATAGAACACTGGCTTCTGAATTCAGAATCAGATTTAACTAATCATAATAGTGGTGAGTGTTTGGGTTTTTATTTTTATTTTTTTTCCTTGCTTAAAATGGAGAAAAATGTGTTTAAAGAAGATGCTTGCTTTGAACTTGCAAAGTGAGAGTTACTGGAATTAATGCACCACTGCACCACCACTTCCCAAGATCACCCAAACTACTATGGCTTTGGTGAATCTGCACAACATTTTCTATTGGCAGCAGTAGACCAGGCTATCAGAGACACATACAGCCAAAGTTTAAATGATGTAAATGAAACAGTTCATGTACATCAGATAACAATCTGGTACATGTATCTTAAAACTATTTCAAGAGTCTCTCAAGGGAAATTTTTTAACAAACAAAGATAAATAATATTCATTAAAGAGTTTGAACTTCTATTCTGTATATCACAGTTCTGTGATTCATTTTGAATTCCAAACTGGAGAAGCCTTGGATAATATCAAAATTCGCTGTTGCAGTCCTTGAGACAGTCTACTTGGAATTCTAAGTTTTGTGGAAGGTTTATATTCACAAGCTCTGGGTCTTGTTTCACTCTCATACCAAAATAGTTTGTGGTTAATATTAGTATTCCTACAGTGTAGCAAATCTGTTCTTATAATTTCCACAGAGCTGTACCAACAGTTTTAATCACGATTTTGCTACTTTTGATTAAAAAAAAGCATATGTAAGGAAAAAAAAAAGCCCAGGATTCTGAGATTATAAAAATATAAATTCTGCTAGTTTCTGAAGCATGCTTATGCCCCCCATGATTAATTACAATTATAGTGCACCTTCAACCACAACAGTTTTCTGCATGATACTCTATCAATTTGGGAATTATTCAAACATTATAGACCCCTAAGATCCAAGTGAACATTTCTATAAAGAAGTTCAGAATTTACAATTGCAGAGAATATTCTATTCACCTGAACTTGAACATAAATAACACTGACGAAATCTTCACAGTACTTTGATGCATAGACCTCAGAACCTGGTAATCCACTCCTGTAAATGGTAATTTCTTAGGTGTGTTATGATGGCAAAAATGAAAGGGAAGTTCCCAGTTCTATATATATGGACGTGTGTGTGTGTGTATATATATATATATATATATATATATGTTTTTCCACATTTCTAAAAATCTAGATATAGTAACCTTTTCCAAAATCTTTCCAGTGCTTAAGAAGGACATTGTCAGGAGCTGTTCTGAGGACCTTAGTTTGTAAAAAACAAACAAACAAACAAATAAACTTATTTTTAGAAAGAGGTGAAGTTTCAACCTGGTTTCTTTCCTTTCCCCATCACAGCATTAGCAAGATGCTAATTCCTTTTTTTCCCTAATTCCATTCCTTACATGGAAACATAGATGGCCCCTTCAAATGAAGTGGTTACTTCTCAGTATGGTGATAGAAAACAGAGAGATGTCTTGTCGAAAAAAAAAAAAAAAAGACAATCCTAAACCGATAATAATAATCTAGAGTTTATCGTGTACATATATATTATACATTAAAAAATAGATTTTTACAAAAATATTGTAATACAGACACATACTGTACAATTCTTCCTGCTTGGTATATCGTACTATTTTAATTCATTTACCAGTCAATACTAACAGGAAATCAGCCAGTACTGCAAATTGCCAAAGAAACTTCCCTGCTCTATGTTTATGAAGAATTTAATAGCTGGTTCATTGATCAATTCATCCTCTGTGTTTTGAGATATAGCATTAGACATATGGGTGGTCCTGTTTAAGGCCAGGAGTTGGACTTAATGATCCTTCTGGGTCCCTTTCAACTTGGAATATTCTGTGATTCTATGAAATAATTTCTTAAATGAATGACAATAAGTAAAACAGGCTATTTTAAAAGGTTAGAGCTGTAAGAATCATTTAACTCAGAATACAAAAATGGTTGCATCAAAATGTTCCCTTTTATTGTTATAGGTACCAAAAATGTTTTGTTAACTTTGAATATAATGTAAATCCACATATTACAGCAAAAGAACTATATTAATGAGAGGAGGCAAGCATTTGACAATATGACTAAACTTGGATCACTTCACTTTTAGTAAGCCAAAGGTGCACTGACGTTAAGGAACTGAGCTGGTTCTGCTTTACAATATACATCGTTATTGTACTACTAACAAAAATTATGCTTCCTATTTCTGATGATACAAAATTATTTTTTTTACCATATTAACCCTGCTTACAATAAGTAGATCAACAAACATACAAATATGTAACTGAATATTCTAAATAGTAGAATGATTTCAAGAGCATTACCACAAGAATATATTACACCTTAAGGAATATATGAAAACAATGTCAATTTTACAAATAAAATCTAGGAACATACACCAGACAACAGCTACTTCCTTTCTGTTTCTAGCATTCATCAAACTATTATTTATTTCCAAATACTTCAGCTTTGTAGTTAAACTCCTGCAATTAAAAATTATCCACGTGCATGTGAATATATCCACTACTTTTATATTTTTTATCTTTTTTTTTTTTAATGAAATTTTAAAGAAAAAATCCCTAACAGGGATCCTGTCATAAACTAAATTAAGATTATTTTTCCTAAAATGAGGTATTAAACAAAATAACAATGGAAAACTGTATTTCTAAATCCATCCACAAAATTAAGTTACAAATTAAAACTTAGGTAAAGAAAGATCTCCTAGTTACTTTAGCATTTTTCTTGGGCCAACCTATATGAGGCAGCTGCAAACTTACATTTAATGGTCATATATTTTCCTTTAAATCAGTTTCCAAATGCATCTCAGAGAATGGGCTATGACAATGGTTTAAAGCTTTATTCCCCACCGCAGTTACAAGTCATCACAATGCTGACTCTAATCAGGTTACTCTGCATCTGTCTGTCACAAATAACCTAGTAACAACTAAATGGATTGCCATAAATCTTTCAATTAGAATTTATAACTTTATTAGCACAATATTTTTGAACTGATTGCATTACTTTGAAGAGCAGCTTTCATTTATTTTGTCATTTGGGGGTCAAATGTGTGCAACGGCTGGAAGCTGCATATACAATAGGAAGCCTTACTTCAACTTCTGTGGTCACCAGAATTTCTTTTCTCAACAGACTATTGCCAAGTTTTTTTTTAAATAAATCCTTTTCTTACTGCATGGAACTTGAATGATGATACGCCACTTGGCTAAATGTCACCAAGTTTCTTTCTGACACACAAGGGTCATACTGCCACCATTATGGCCCCGATAAGGCTTCATAAAAGAGTAATTTACCATTGGATAAGCTTTAAAATGGTTTTATGTCTTTCTTCCTGTGTTTGTTTTGCTTCAGAGTTTTTGAAATTGTTGAGAAGGATCAAATCTCCAAACAGAGAACAAGTATTAAATGATATTCAATAATCATAACCAATGTGGCTTTATACATCTGCATCTTATTTCATCAGGTGGTAGAAAATAGCCAGAACTCTTAAATGTTTGTTTCATTAATACATAAGTACTGTACATGTTGTTTTTTGAACTCTAACACTTCCAAACCACATATAATATAGTAAAGAGAAGATAACCTGAACAGCTAACTGAAGATATTTCAGCATTTTAAATTAAATACATGGATATACAAACACGTCTTCATGTTAATGTGTATATTGTATATATATAATGTATATATACCCATGCACATACAACTTCAGTATAAACAGCAGTTCAAGCTGCATTCTTGTTTTAAGGAACAAGCTTTTATAAATTTTAGAAATATTGGAAAAACTATGAAATTTAAGAAAAAAAGTAATCAGTAATAGCAATTATTTTAGGGAATCTGAAGGTAAAGCCACTTTCCTACTTGAATGCTGAAAAAGATCAGCAATTCAATTCAAATGGAAACCTTCATGAAGTAAAGTTTTAGAAACACCCATGAATTATTTTTTTAAGAACCTGCTTATTAAATGGGACTTTCCAAAGTTCTGTAAGACTGATAACACACTGCATTCTCTGGTGTTATTTCTGGATAACTTCTTAGCATTCACTGGCTCTGTACATGTGCAAGCAGAGGTACAAGTAACTGATCTCTGTTGTCTGTACTTACAGAGCTAGAGGAAAGGTGCATAACAGGTGGAAGGTGCAAAGGGACCGCTGTCTAACAAATGCTGTCCACTCACACTTCCAAACAATAGGAATAAAAACTTTCTAGAAAGTGGGCTGATCAATAGAAGTCGTTGGTTTAGGATTTGCTTTTAAAATGAATGGTTCTAAACTGAGACAGCCGAGGTTTTAAATTGAACCAGGGGGGAATTTAGGTTATATACTAGGAGGAAGTTTTTCACTCAGAGGATGGTGACAAACTGAAACAGGTTGCCCAAGGAGGTTATGGATGTCCCGTCCCTGGAGGCATTCAAGGCCAGGCTGCATGTGGCTCTGGGCAGCCTGGTCTGGTGGTTGGCGACCCTGCACATAGCAGGGGAGTTGACATGTGATGATCATTGTGGTCCTTTTCAACCCAGGTCATTCTATGATTCTATGTTTCTCTGATTTATATCTTAACTTAGAAATACAGAAATTTTTGCACAAAATTTAACTCAAAAAAGAAGAAAAAAAAAAAAAAAAAAAAAAAAGGAATCTTAATATCAGCACTGTTTTCTCTTTCTCCTGGACAAGCCAGAAGCCACACAGGGGTCATAGAAGAACAAAGACATTCTTGCTGCTCTGAAAGACCCAAGCTCTTCGCTTGCCACAGCCCTCTTTGGCCAGTACCACATAATTCACAATTAAGCC
Organism: Centrocercus urophasianus; assembly: GCF_019232065.1. Lineage (NCBI taxonomy): Eukaryota > Metazoa > Chordata > Aves > Galliformes > Phasianidae > Centrocercus > Centrocercus urophasianus. The sequence goes on from NW_024884364.1 coordinate 21,223,662, forward strand.
TTATCTACTCTCTACACTGATCAAATATTTTTAATTCTATATCTTACACTCAAAATAAGAGCTGGGATAAAAACATTAAAATCTATAAAGAGGGAGAAAAAAATAAGTACTATCCCCTTAATTTAAGACTTTGGCAGTATGCAGCAATTGATGTATAAGCAAACCACTGAACAAGCGAAGTGTAAAAAATACCCATTTGAGGCACTGATTCAGGCTGTGGTCCATTTGAAAATGAAGTAAATGATCACGTAATTACACACTACTACAATAAAGCAGAATCATGTTTGACAAGCAAACCTTTATCTACAAAAATATATATGTAAATTAAGGTGCACATACAACGTACACTCATAGTCCACAGACAACTGAATATTTCATTTTGCATTATTTGAAACAAGCACATCACAGGCAAATATATCTTTGCTGTATGCAAATTAAAAGGAAAACAAAGCAAAACAAGATCAATACTGTTACATAACAAAGGAACCTTCCTGCTCTAGCTTCTGTTATCCTAGGTTATTCAAATGGTGACTTGCACACTAAGATTTGAGTCCATTTCAACCCCAAGCATACTGAAACACTTCAGCAAACAAACCAGGACTTGGTATTCCTGCCAACAACCTAAATTTGGAATAGCAGGAGCTGTGTGTGCCTCTCAAACCCATCTGTCAACCAAAAATCAGAAACAGACAGAAGAAACACAAACTCAGAAGCACAGATCACACCCTTCTCCCTGTCTCCATGCACTTCTACATCCTCTTTAACCGAACCTCCATCCAAAAATAAATTTGTTGAGGACTGTCCAAGATTCGTAAGCTAGACCATTTTAAAGATGGTATGCATAGAGATGTCAGTTGTTAGAAATCACACTATATTCATTTTCAAGCACGTATGCCCAAAGGAGCCAAAATAATTTCTCATCTATCTTTACACACCTGCCTTCTATTGAAACAAGGTTAAATAACAGTCTTAAAAATGTTAAATGGCTCAAAATAAACCAGTGGTATTTGAATCCTTAATAAAGATGGGTAACAGCAAAAGAGTTACAATGTTTTCTGTTCTGTAATGTTTTATTTTCTACACTAGAATCTTACTCAACATCTAAAGAAATTGGAAGAAAATAAAAATTATGAGTAGTCATGTACTGTCTAAAATCTGGAAGTCCCTCCTTTTAAAAGCATATCCCCTGGGACTTATAAGGAAATACAGCACTTAACTCTCTTCAGAACTAGTCAATTATAACACTAGGACAGATCAGTCAAACTGCTCATCTTTTACGTCCAGGAGACAGGGCTTGATTCTTCTGCCTACCCCTCTGCAGATTTAATTCTAAAAAAAAAAAAAAATTAAAAATAACCACTGTGAGTACAATTTCCTCTGGCTCCTGGCTGGTAACCACCACAAAAGTGTCCACATTTGTCTTTATATGCTGGAATGCAGTCATAGCAGGTTTATACTAACCTAAAGACTAGGAAAGTAGAGAAGAGATAGGAAAAAGGAATTACCGCCTATATTAAGCTTCAAATAAATCAGACGTGGCTTGTGACATTATTTCACTGGACTATTGTACTGTCAGGATGAGAGATCACATGAAAATTATTTTTAAAAAAATAATTTTAACACTTGGTATACTTGTAAAATGTAACGTACTGAACAAAGCCTTGGGTTCATGTATTATATAAAAAGTCTTCATGCTCCTGACATAAATTTAAGAAGGTTTTGATCTTGCAAGTTCTGAATCTAACAATCTAAGCTCTGCATTCAGTTTTAGGAAGCTTTCTCATATTTTCTTCTAGTATTTAGGTGGGAAAATACACCCAGATATTAAAATACACCCAGATATTAAAGCAGTAAGTGTCATCTATCTTTAATTAAAGAGGGTTCTTTGTTGTAAGAAGAGTTTTCATTCCCAGGCTCCCTTAATGCCATCTAAAATCCTGTTCAACATAAACTCTATAAATGTAAAGATTTAAACACTGCTTCCCAATACAATGATAGCATGTTTCACTCAAAAAAAATAACAAAAACTCAGATAAAACTGATCTTCTTACTTGCTAATTTCCAACCAAATTTCACCTTTTATTTTAAAATACAAGTTTTTATCAGTTATGACTACATTTTTTTAAAAAGCTTATTTTTAACGCAAGACCACGCAGCTGCAAAAGCAAGTACATGGTGTACCTAAAACCTCATTAGATTGATCTGTATTATACTTAACCACTGAAATGGAAAACTACGAATATTAATATGGCAGCTTTGACACCGCAACAATTGATGCAAATTCTAGGGTCTAACTTGATAATTCCTGCATGCTTCCCCCAGTGAAAGAGCAGAACTATTGTCATATTATAAGCATACACGTAGTTCAACTTTACTTCATTTTTGTATCGGGGACTGTGACAAAGAACTGGAATTCATTTTCTGAAAAAAATACAGCTTATGTGTCAATAAAAGGAAGCAAGAAAAGTCACAAGAATTAATGAGGTTGATTATAAATCAGAGATCTCAAAAGGATATTGTCAACTGTAAATCAAGTCAAATGTCAACCTTGGGTTAAAAGTCATTCAAAGTGCTATATGTGTTCTTCAATGCTTTGGGATAATCTCTTCTAGATTAATGCTTCCTTATCACTTTCCATTCCCAATATATTCAAGGCACCAAAAAATAAAAAAATTTAAAAAAAAGATGAAGTTGAAAATAGTATGCCAAGCAGGCATATGCATTTTAAGTCTCTCTGGGCTAAAAGAACAACTTGCATTCAAAACTCTGTAGGCAGCTAAATACTTATCAAATGAGTGAACAGGGCTCAGTCATCAAGTGAAGCAACACATCTCTAGCTACCTGCAGTACTTTACTGTGGTTATCTCAATATTTCATATCAGCAATATATTCTCATCACCTCACAAACTCTTTTAAGATAAAGAAGTAACTAATGATTTTCTAAACAAAGGTCATAATATACAGGAGATCTGTAGCAGAAAAAATAAAACCGCAGCATTATCTATCCTAATCAAAAAGTGGATGGACTACTATCTAAAAGGAAAAAAATGAAATCTATACTACCAGAGATTTTGTTCAGTGGATATGAATAACTTTTGGTAATTAAAAGATCTCCCTATAAAACTGTTATATTAACTGAAGCCAAAAGTTGATGATGTTTTAAAAGAAGAAAACTAGAAATTAGATACTTGTTAAGATCTAAGATATAGTGGAAAGGAAAACCTCTCAAGCCTCATGAAAGGAAGGAAGGAAGGGAGGAAGGAAGGAAGGAAGACAAACCACTAAATTGAAAATCATAAGAATTATGGCTCCTTTTAGCTTGAATATGATTGAATCCATGACTTATGTCATTTTTAACACAGGGCCAACATAGAAGATTTATTACAATTTAACTGATGAAAATAATAATTCTCTATAATTCCACACCCATGATTTCTGATGCTATATCTGAGGCTGCAACAGTAGAATATATTATATTCCTTTATGCACCTGTTAAATACCTATTCTGTGACTGAGCTCCACTTGAGCAGCACTAACATCAGCCAAAGCTGGTGGTCAGTTCAGCTATGGAAGATCTCTGCACACCACAACACATTCCAAAAAACTAAATCTCTTATTCACTGTTATCAAGACTAACAATGTCTTAATAAAAAGTAACTACACAGACCCTATAAAGTGACATTTAAGCATCATTGAAACATGCAAGACATATATGTTATCTGGGAAAGCTAGTAAACTCCAAACTGTAAGAAAGCAGCATTTTTACTTTAAGGTGAAAAAAAATAAAAATTAAAAAAAAAAAAAATCCAACCACATTAGCAAGTATCTCCAATGAACTGTGATTCATAATGAACAAGAGCATGGCAGATAAACTCTAACTGCTGTCTTGCAGTATAGCTCCACATATTACATTATTTCAGTAACAGGGGATAGTATCTCCCTTTTATCCAGTAATAACCTTATCGAGAGCCTCTAATTTTGTTTTATATCTTGAGTGCTTACAGTAAATAAGGATATGTCACTGTTAGGAAATAACTTTAAGTGGTTTTCTCTCTGAAATGATATGTAAGTCATAGCATTCCAATAAAGCCAGAAAATGAAAAATCTCACAATAGGGCCTTAACTGCTGAAGAACAAAAGTTTTCATTTTTTTCTTCATATATCTCTTCATACTTCTTTTGAATTACAGTCATTTATCGTTCTTTTTCACATTATCTTCCTCCTCTCTTATTACATCCTGCATAACAAACTAAAACCACGCCTAGGAGAAAAATGAGCTCCCATTCTGAAGTCCATAATGCAAATGGGAAACACAAGAATTATTCAGTGAAATCAAAAGCCAGAATGAAGGAATTTGCCTTATTAACTAATTCCATATTGCAGCTTTTTTTTTTTTTTTTTTTTTTTTTTTTTTCCTGTGGAAGGAAAGAATTAACTCTTGGATATCTTGGATATCTAGTTATTGAATACACATGCAAGTGCAAACAAGCTTAACATTTAACACATTGTGCCCCACACTTGGAAAGCATCATAGAATTAAGGTGGGAAAACAGAAAGAGGACAGATAATGCTACAGAAAAGTACAGAAAAATGAGAAGCTGAAAAAAATAGCAATATATTCTTTAAAGATCAAAACAAAGGAGGCATGAAGTACTCTCACAAGTGGAATAGGGGAAAAGTGAAAATCTCCTTAGCATAGATTTATCATAATTACAACAACAAACACTGAGAAAATTGTTCTCAATAATTAGAAGAATTTTTTAAGGATTAACTTCTGCATCATGATAGCCACTGTTATTGTATCAGCCTTGGCAAGGCTATGAAGTCTAAAACAGCCTCTCCATACGGACCTCCCATGAATCTTCCTATTTTCTCATAAATGTCAACATACGAAGTCTGATTTTTGTAACCTAGAAATGCAGAAATGCATCACCTCCAACAGGGTTTATTCACACTAACTTTAAGGATTGAAGACTAGAAAAAAAATATTAAACTAAGATAGGTTGTCAGTCAGCTATAGTAATCGGAATGAAATTAGGATGTCCCTATGGGTCCTGATGAGATGCAACTCAGAGAGCTGAGACAAGTGGCTGACATTAGTCACCGAGCTACTCTTGCTGACATTTGAAAAGTCGAGGCAGACAGGTGAGGTCCCTGGTGACTGGAAAAAGGCAATGTCACAGCCATTTTTAAGAAGGGTAGAAAGCATGATCCAGGGAACTACCAAACTGTCAGTCTCGCCTCTGTGCCAGGAAAGGCATATAGAAGAGTAGAAGGTGATATGGGATAACAAGTATGGCTTCACCAAGGGCAGGTCCTGCTTGACCAACCTTTTTGGTCATGATAATGTAACTGCATCAGTGGACAAGGTAAGAGCCACACTGACGTCATCTCCCTGGATTTCAGTAAGGCTGTTGATGTGGTTACCCATAATGTCTTTTTCTTCAAATTGGAAAGATATGGATTTGATGGGTGGACTGTACAATGGATGAGAAGCTGTCTGTGAGTTTGTACCCAGCGACTGGTTGTCAATGGCTCAATGACTGGTTGGAGATCAGTGACAAGTGGCGTCCCTCGTGAGTCAGTACTGGGACCAGTGTTTTTTAACATTTTCATCGATGACATTGACAGTGGGATCAAGTGTACCCTCCAAAGGATTAAGGATGACACCACACTGAGTGGTGCAGTTGACACGCCCAAGAGACAAGATGCTATCCAGAGAGACCCAGACACACTACTATAGTTTTACACTCCAAAAACCATTACTTTTTTTCTGCCTCATAAGTGTACAAAATCAGTTAACTGTCACAGAAAAGCGAAAGCTTTTTCAATTTCAAAAAGGACTTTTATTCCTCGAAATACTATGGGAAAAGACAAATACAGGTGAATTACTGTGTAACTTACTAAGCTTTCTACTGACACTAGTAAACTCTCTAGTGGTACTAATGGGAGTTTTTATCATCACAAAAGATGATGCCCTTCTAACTTCTGTAACACCAGTCCCATCCATCCTAAATACAACGTATCCCATACCCAGAGCTGTGATCACACAGGTGGCTGAGCATGTTATTGCTCAGGCAAAAATGTTATGAGCATTGAAGATGATGAATTATACTATGGCCAGAAGTCAGAGGTGATGAAACCAAAAATCCATCCGTAATTTTCTGCTCACAACAGCTCTGACCCATTGAACTAAATGAATGTATTTAATCCCCAACTAGTCAACTGATCAGGAAGTGCCACGGGATAAATGGAATGCATTGACAGAGAAGATAGACACTACCTGAATCACTGTCACAACCAGAAAAGTAAAAGCATATCTTATTATATCAGCATCCAACCTGCAGGTATGAATTTAATGCTGAAATCACGTTATGATACTGCCTCCCCTACACCCCTTATAATGCTGATGATGAAATATAGAACTCTTCTTGTAATATATTCCTAAAGAGTAATTTATACATTATGAATATAAAGACCATACATCTCAGACTGTTTTTTTCAGATTAGGTTAAAAACTAAAAAAAAAAAACAAACCAAAAACGAACCCCTCCAATTACTTCTGGTGAATCTAAGCCCACATAGCACACTGTGCAGGCAAAGGGTGCTTCTTTCTTAGCAGGTTTTTCAGCATTATTCTGGATAATGTATTCTATTTCTGTTTGACTGCTGCCAGCTTCATGACCAAGAAGAATGGCAGGCCAAATCTTGCAGCCTTCAGAGAAGTCTTAAACTTTTCCTGGCACGCAAATAACTGATCACCTAGAAAAATGGTACTTTCCCCAGGTGCTTTCCCCAGGTGTTACTATGGCAAAACAATGTCTCCCCAGCACCAGGTTATTAATGTTTCATTTTCCTGATGTTCTGTGTTGGCAGCCATGACAGAAGGCTTTGAACTTGTTTATTCGCACTTGCTTGATCCTGTTTCCACACAGCACATCACAGCCTGTGGAGCTAGGAAGATGGATGAGGAAAACTGGGGCCATGAGAGGGTCGGGGTCACGGTGTCGCTGGATCTCATTAACTGCATCACTCACTGCAGCAGTCACTTCAGAGGTCACCTCAACTGAGGAGTTTGGCATAGGTGGTGGAAGAATGGCAAAGTGTAACACTTGTTCCCTGCAGTTGATGTTATATACAGAAAGAAGAACAGGTCCTTACACCATTGCTTGACTTTTTAGGGTTTTCTGCCTTTTTGCTTAAGAAACAAAAAAGTGTTTAACAAGCATCTGATAGGTATCATAGCAAAGAGCACTAAAAATAAGAAAAATAAATTAACTTAGCATTTCTCCTGTCACTATCTGCAGAAATACAGAACTGCTGGAAAGAAACCAAAAAATGTACACAATATCATAGACTGGCTTTGGTATACAGTGAGAATGTACATTAATGTGCATCAGTGATATATTTTTTTAATTGTGTATGTATATTTATGATAAATTAAAAGTTAAAATACAATGTAACTGTATGCTGTACAAATCATAAACACCACTACCAATATTTCATTATAATTTAAGTGTTCATTTTTCCATAACTCTAGCAAATAAATAAGTATATTCTCTTCTGCTTCTTCAACAATTCCGAATGCCACTGTTAGGAACATAATGGCATATAGATATAAAACTCCCTTTCTCATATTTGTTAAATTCTGTTCTTTACATCTCCTTTCTTTGTTGTGAGCTACTCTGCAAAAGCCAAACTATTTCCCAGAGAGGTAAAAAATTGGTATTATTAAACTATTTCTAAGCACATCTGCAGCATTAGAAGAAAACGACAGAAACCAAATTCTCATTTGTTCAATACGCAGGTGTATTATGAGAGAAGTTGACACATAAGCCCAGCCCTGCACATATGCACACTGTATTTATAATTACCAGTCAAAATATTTTGATGAATGGCAAAATTAGAAAGCAAATTTAAAGCAGAATAGTCAAAGACAAGCTTTTATTCTAGTAAGTGAAAGCAAGTCCTTAGAATCCAACCAAATTAAAATCCAGTTTTAAAAAGAAATAACAATGACTAAACAAAACAACAACAAAAAAAAAAACCACAAGAGGGTTCTGACCCGAACTTCCCACTTCCAATTTCACAACAAAATATAAAACCATGGGCTTCAGTGCAGAAGTAGCTCTATGATTTTTTCTTCAAAGTGTACCTTCTTTCTCCTCTTTACTCATTTGTTTGCTTAAAATATCAATTTCTTGGAACCAAAGGAAAGCTTTTTGTTTGGATTTCTGTGTTTCACGGGAGAGGAAGACATGAAAAAAAATTCTATATCTTTCAACATGATCAACAATCAAAGTTTATATAATACATGTAAAATCTATTAAAAAGTCAAAAGTTTACAAGTCTGAACAAAAGTATGATGATGAACATATCACTTTTATTTTCATACAAAGCAGAGGGAAACAAACAAATGAAGAATGTCCCTTCTATTCTTAAGGTATTACGCTACCAATTAAAAGATTCACCTTCTGTTTGTAGTTCTGCAGTCAACATGTTCATACAATCATAGAATTGCTCAAGTTGGAGAAGACCTTAAAGACCATTGAGTCCACCCACAACCTCCACTAAATCATGTGCCTGAGCATCACATCCGAACTGCTTTTTAAACACATCCAGGGATGGTGACTCAACCACCTCCCTGGGAAGCCTATTCCAGTGCCTAACAACCCTTTCTGTAAAGAAGTTTTTCCTGATATCCCTGGCGCAACTTAAGGTCATTTCCCTTTGTTCTGTCACCTGGTATCGATGAGAAGAGACCAATTCCGCTCTCGCTGTAAGCACCTTTCAGCTATTGGAAGAGAGCAATAAGGTCTACTCTCAGCCTCCTTTTCCCCAGACAAAGCAACCCCAGTTCCTTCAGTTGTTCCTTGTAGGCCTTGGCCACCTGGGCACGGCTGACTCATGTTCAGCCGACTGTCCATCAGTGCACCAAGACCCCTTTCCATCAGACAGCTTTCCAGCCACTCCCCCTCAAGCCTGTAGGGTTGCCTGGGGTTACTGTGACCAAAATGCTTGTATGACAATATGTGTGTATATGCGTATGTACAGCAGGCTGGGAACTTCTGCATATGTTACAATTTAAAAGTAATTGAAAAAACTAACTAGTGTAAATTATTTTGCAAGGTCATTACTCACCTTATCCATGTAAGCTAAGGATTTTTTCCACTGAGACTGTCATGTACGGATTAGTGATTTGATGTATAAAAGAAGCAGAACGAGGGGCAATAAAACAACTTCCTTCCCACAAGCAATGATGACATCTCAAGCTTTCTGAGAGGCTTGGTTGATATTCTGGTTGATCAGAATATATTCTGATATTTCTATTGCATTTATTTCATTTGATAATTTTGTAGAAGAGATGAGCAAGAGGAGGGCTCAAGTCCAACCAGTAGAACTGAAGTTCTCTCTAGCAATTTGCAGTTGGATTTGAGATTTTGAATGCCAAGACCACCTTGTTTGACATACAAGATTACACAACAAGCCTAGCAGCACTCAACATGTGAATCAAACTAAACTGCATGAATTTGAAGAGTAACACGGGAGATGAGAATAACAAAATGTACAAAGTCATATACTTTAGAACTGATCATAGGAAAACGTGCTGTAGAGTAGAAGCTCATCTGTTACAAATTACAGAGAAAGATCTGCACCACAGAATAACTAATGACCTACCAAATGTCTTAAAATAGTCAAACGTGATCACAGGACAGATAGGTAAGGGAACATTGAAGGTAGTTATCAAGTGCTAGTTCATAACATATAGCATTCTGGCCTTTAAACATTATATGCAATATAGCCACCCACATCTCAGAAAATGAATGAAAACTAGAACACGTGAAGAAAGGACTACTAGGATCAAGTAAACATTTTCCAAAAGGAGACAAGACCTCTTCTTGTTTAACATAGCAATAGGACAGATGAGAAGTGATACCATTCTGGTCTATAAACACAAAGAGAAAATAACTGAACTAAAGGAGAATCTTACCACAGAGCAAGCATAAATAACGTTTATATTTACACTGGAAACTTTAGAAGTGTTTCACTCATCATTGGAAAACTGAAGTTCCAAGGCAAGCTTCCAACAGAAACATGAATTGGTATGAGCTCAGGGGATGAAGGGGAAAGCGATCAAATTTTTTTTCCAAGGGTAGCTTGAAACAGCACTAAATAGAATTTAAAAATACAGCTGTACAGAATACAGGTGAGTCAGTGATCCAGGGCTCCTAATTCTTTATGTCTCTACAACCCTTTATACAATGGTAGACATATTTATGAGACAGCAGAAAGTAACTGTGTACCTACCTCTTCTAACATGATGAGGCAGTTTCCAGAATATCAGCATATGTTCACCTCATTGCCACTTGAAAAATTCAAGTAAGGGCAGAGGAAGAAAAATCTACTACTTCATTTCCCACATGAGTTCCAAGTACCATAAACTTATTCCAAGAACAACACCTGTGAAAACATCTGAAGTGGAAGTATCACCAAAGCCATGATTAAATTTTAGTTCTCCAAGAATGGAAGCAGGGGAAAGACAGTCTCTGAACAAAGACAGCAAAAAATAGGAAAGGCAGCAAAGATTCTGGTTTCCTCAAACAAATACAGTGATTATCAGAATGAAAAGCTATACACATACATGTATGTGTGTATGTGTATAAAATATTCACCAATCTCCCTCTAATAATTGATGTTAATTAGCATAGTAATGAACTTCATTTGTATTGAGATCATGCAACATTTGCAAATGAATGGTCTGTAGTACTGCCTCAAATGAGTATTTTTTAAAGCCTATTTGACATCAGAGAATAGTACAACATGTCTGAAGCATATGCCAACAATAGCTAATATTTCAATTAATATTCAAACAGTGCTTATAGGGTCCTGAGCAAAGGGAACAGAAGTGTAAAAATGCAGTGTTATCTTGTTTTCCTTCATTTCTCAGATGAACTAAAAATCAGAGAAATGTCAACCAAAAAAATGAATATGAGACATGCACGCTAACCGAAGATCAGCCAATAGGTGATCTCTTTCAAGGTTTCTGTAAAGTCATCAACTGTTCTTTTGCTTTCAACATTTTATCAGGTAGAACATTCAAAGATACATAAACAGCAGGATTTGATTAAAAAAAAAGAAATCAAAGGCAAGGGGAAGGAAGTAAGCCGATAAAAATCAAATGAGAAAATGTGCAAGAAATTATTAGAAGCAGATTCAGATCAAGAGCACTGCAAATAGCTTCTAAAATGTAACGCTGGAAGTTCTATTTTAGGTGGAAAATGAGTAGACCCTGGGCAGAAAAAAAATCAAGGAATAAATTAGAGATGCTACAGAAAGCTTCTTTAACCATTTCTGCATGTGAGAAACTATTTCTACTACATAGAATAGGATAATACTGAACTATGTATATATGTATGTGTATATATGTGTGTGTGTGTATATGTGTATACACTCTATATACATATATATACACACACACACACACACACACACAAGTGCAATAGAGTACAGTACAAAAACACTTCAACCAGTTCTGAAGGAATTAATTCACACTGAGGTAGAAATTTTCAATTGTTAAGGAAACTTTTCACTGGACTTCTCAGCACATATGACCAGCTAAGCTAAAGTGCCCAGAGTGAACACTTCTCAGGTAACAAAGCCTGCTTATTTTGTGTGAAGCTGTGTATCTCTCTTTAAATCTTTTTAGGCTGTGAACATTCACCAAAAGTCTATTATAAGATGACTATGCTACAGAAAATACACTCTCACAAGTGTTTATACTTCTTATCCTAGGGGAACTCAGAAGCAACAGAAATACACACTTAAATGAAAACCAGTATAAGAAAGGATTAGAAATATTTTTTTTTTTTCTTTAATGAAAAGGGGGCATGAAGATGAAACATCCATCTGGACTTCATTTCTCTGATATATCTTCACTCTTTGGCACTTATTAATCTCTAATTTCAAATAGCAACTGTAAGGATTAAATTGTGCCCTACACAAAAATGTCAAGCGATGTTTCTAAAACTAGAATTTGCAATGGTTTCAACCTAATCACAGAAATTTCTCACTTTAAACTACAAAAGTATACAAGCTTAAAGTGTTCCACCAATCTTACAAAACTTGCCTTGTCCCCAGTTATCTAACCAGATACAACTTTCTGTATTTTGTTCTACACGGGGGATTTTGTTTTCATTATACGTAATAGCCATGGCTTGTTATATTAACTCTTAGAAAAATGGAGAGAAAGAAAAGGCATGATGATTTTCAGTGTTCTGCTGTGACTCATCCCCAGGCTTCAGTAAGGATCAATCTTCAGCATTTCAATTTCTACAACAGTTACTTTTGTCTTAATGAGAGTAAAAGTCTGTAGGTTTCAACAGCAAGCTCTTCACATGCCATTGAAAAGAATGAGGATAAAATGGATGTAAGTAAATGAACTTTTACACATCATCACACATTAGTGTAACCTTGACCAAAGCAGATCAGACTCAGAAATTTGAATTCATAACAGTGTTTATATTTACATTATATGTTTAACAGAAACTAGATGAAAAATAATCCATCCCCTTCAGAGTCACATATATTTTGCTAGATATTAATGCTATTTTTACAGGTGATCTTTATTCTAAATATGTCAAGTGAAATGATTGACTCCATTATTATGAGCATATTGTAGCCTTTTGCAGATGTTCCTGCAAATTGTCATTAGCTTTATGGTACAGAGATGATTGCATAGCATTTATTTCATACCTCCCACCCTTTATTCACATAGTACTACAGCATATCAGTTTTATTTGTAAAATTACTGTCTCCCATGTGTAAGATGTGGATTTGGAGTACACCTGTGACTCTTCACGCTAAATTCACTGTATTACTGTAACCACTCTTATTAAAGATAAAACATAACTCAGTTTTGAATTTAACATAAACAAGATCATTATATTTGGAAAGTGTTTCAAAGCCTGCTATTCAAGCAATCTGTGACATATAAATAATGCAAGACCTTTCTCCAAATGACTTCAGTTCAAGCACAGATTCGGAAAGATGGAAACCCAAATTTACTCTGCCATCACAAAATTAAATCTATTTCTGGTTATTCAACTGAATTATGAAGCCAAGTCCTCCAGTTGTGTTTTCTATTAGCACCAACCCACACACTTCTACCCTTTGCCAACCCATGCAGAAAAGAATCTTATTTGTGAATATTCCCGGGCTTTATTCTTATATTAAAATGGATTCTTATATTAAAATGGAAGTAAATCCTAGCTAATCTAAAAAGCCTACTATTTTCTTTTAAAAGAAAGTATGGTAGAAAATTGGTCTTTTCTTCCCTTCCCTTGACCTTCCGACCTTTGAACCGCAACCTCCTTGCCACTAAAGCGTTCAACACCTCATTTAATCTCTCCTTGCTGCATTGGCACAGCAGTGAAAAAGGAAAAGGGAAAAAAAAAAATAATCTGGGGACTTCATCAATTTTTCATGAATTTTCATTTAGGCCGAAGCCCCCTCTAACAGCGGTCGATAGATCAAGCTGCTGTCACATATTTAACACCTGGGGCTACAGCTGCTCTCCCTAGGGGCTACCGCTGACTCAGGCTGGATCAGAGCCTGGTGACTCAGAGCGAGGACCCCTCATGCTCTCTCTGTTGCTTACAATGGCGCCCCATTGCTGGGGACTGAAATCCTATCTCTGTCTTCCGATAGTCCCACTGGAAAACTCCAGCACATTGGTGCAATCATGTCAATTCATACACTGTAAAAAACTGTGCCTTTATTTTAACAATGAAAGTTTTCAAGAATGATTTTCAAGAATTAAATCAATTTCATAAAAATAAGATGAACTCCCTTTTCTAAATCTCCCCAGAAATTTCTGCTGTTAAGATATTTCCAATAATGCCAATCCTGGTTCAATTTTGTTTTAAAAAAACTGTAACATATAAATAGAAAAATAAAGAAATATGTTCTACTATTTTGAATAAGATTCTTTAAATGTTTTAGGACTAGAACATTTATTTTTAATGATAGAATCATAAGACATACAAATACTACATCAGAATTTACCACAATGAAAAAAAAAAGATTCTGTTACTAGAAATACAAGTATCTTTTACTGTTTGAGGAAGGTTCTTGCAAACAAAAAGAGGGAAGGGAAGGGAAGGGAAGGGAAGGGAAGGGAAGGGAAGGGAAGGGAAGGGAAGGGAAGGGAAGGGAAGGGAAGGGAAGGGAAGGGAAACTGACCCTAACAAAAAAAACAGCAGTGACTGATGCATTTAAGAAGAATTAAACAGAATGTCTAGCCCAGACTATGCCTTACAATACTAACATCTATTTCTCCCTCAATATCCTCTGGAATAAACACTCCCTAAAATTACAAACAGTTCTTAAAGCATGTTCTGTATGGTAAGGATGTTCTTTAAGTAGCTTCTCAAATCAAAGTTCCTCACAGTTTTTTGAGATATTTTCTGTGAATATTCTATGATTTGATGGATGTACTTTTCTGATTACGCATATAAATAGATACAAATATTTCCCTTTAATTGTATGAAAATGCTTTCAACAGGCATGGATTTAAAAGCAGATTTAAATTCTGGTATCTAAATTCATTATGCTTGGGAAAATGTTAACTGTTCCTACATTAAAGAAAAAAAGAGCTCTGGGACTTCAGCAACTTGTAAAAATCGCTTCAAAACCAAGGGGGAAAGTGATTACATTCAAGATGGGCCACTTTCTGTCCTCTGAATCACTACATGATCGAACTGAACTTCACTTAAGCTTTTTCTTCTATCTAATGGGTACATCAGAAGATTTTCAGTGTTGGTGCTTTGGGGCCAGATGACCATGGAAGGGAAAAATGAAAGGATAAAAGAATGAATCGCAATTAATGCAATATCATCTGAATGCATAAGCGTGACCACACTTAACAGAACTTAACAGAAAATGCCAAAATATTTCTTCATAAATAATTCAAAAGTTCCAAGTGTGCGTTAGTGTGGAATGACAATATAATACGAAAAGTAAAACAATTGTTGGTTTTTCCACTAAAACAGCAGACTCAAGTATTTCAGACCTTAGAAGTTTTTCTCTAATAGCACAATTTGAGGCCACCTACAGTCATCTAGTAATCCAAAACTGTGTTGTCAGCAAAGGACAACCACCCTTTCTCTGGTGATGAAAACAGCTTAGCTCAGTGTGTAAAGAGCAGTTTTCAACACCATTAGAGATAGCAGAAGGAAGCCCTGATTGCATGTGGCTGTCTCAGTTCCCTCAGACAGGGCCCTGGCATCCAGGCAACTCACTGCCCTTAGAAGTGTGGAAAACACGAGAATGAGGACTTAATGCTGACAACAGGCTGTCAGCAACAACTCATTTCTCAAGTGTGTACATGGCCTGTTACAGGTTTGCCCACTTTTTTCACTCCAGAAATGCTGACATTAGAAACAGTAGTTCTCTAAAAGTCACTTTAAAACTTATTTTATAGATAAAAGTTTCAAAATCAAGGAAACATTAGTCAGTTTGGGTATCTCTCTCCACAAGATTCTTTTGATACACCTCTTCTGATGTTGCCACGCGTTTTCGTAACCTATGAGCATAAAACAAGAGGATCTCTAAAATTTAACAAACGAACAGTGATCACAGTTTGGGTTTTTCTCTTTGAAAATACCTTTTTATAATCACAATCATGGTATGGCTCAAGGAAAGACAAAGCAGTGTTTAATTTAAGTGGTAACAGAATGCCTGCCTTAGACTGCTAAACCGTTTAACTGGAAAATTCAGTCAGTTAAATTTCAAAGCTATGAAAACAATTAAAAAATGTGATGTCAGGTGCATGTTGCTATTGCAGAAACTTTGGCTATAGTTTCAGATCTAAAGTTTCATGTTCTGTGATCCTTCTGACAATGAAACTTGGTATTATTATTTTTAAAGTCTCGTACTGTCTCACATGCAGTTCATGCATGACCTGCCATCAGTTATAGTGGTTAAAGAAATAATGCCAAAGACTGGAGATGCTGTAACAAGAGTCTCACAGCAGCCACTGAAGTAGGGATCAGTGAAAACTGATAGAACACAGAGTACCTCTGAATTCCAAAATAACCAATCACTTCAGTTTGATGACTCAAAGCATAACTTTAACAGTGTTCTGAGCTTCAATGGGAGATGTCTAAATCTTAACACGATTATCTAAGATCTCAAATGTTTAAGTCTTTCACACAGGGTTTCTCAATAGATAGCTTAAAACAAAAAAAACATGTATATAAACACAGGAATAATCCAGCTAAAGTTCATCTGTATTTCTACTCACCCAGCTTTCAACCTTTCTTAAACTGGTCATCTTCTCAATTCCTAAATAGTAGTAGAGTAACTTTATGATGCCTTTATCAGCAGATATACATTTATTAGTGGCTCAAACAAACCTGCTTTTATTCTTCCTTTAAAACAGTTCTTAATCTAGGTTGTGACAAGGAAAAGGCTGTGAACAGGTCTGTTCTCCTCAGCCTATGCCAACATCTAACTAATTCAAGAATGTCATTTTCTGCAATTTGTGAAAAGACTGAAAACCTACGATCATGTCACAATAGCTATAAAAGTCCCAGACTGCATCAGGAATAAAGTTTGCTTTTTTCTACCTCTATTTTTTTAGGCCACCATATGTTTTTTGTGTGTTCTTAAATCCATTCTCTACCAACTAAGTGATGAAAGCTTGTGCTGAAGCCCTAATCCAGTCAAACACATTTTGCTGAAATTACTGCCAAATGAAGAACTGTGAGGGGAAAATTAAAGATCAGCAAGAGAACAGCATTTATAATTCCACTAAAACACACAATTATGCAAAGGAACACAGCTACGCTTTGTCGATACTCTGAAAAAAAATAATCAAGTTTTTTTTCCAACCCATACAACCAAGCAGTAAAAATTACTAAGCAAAATGTCGCATTTTATATATGATGAGCTTGTTTGCTCTATGACTGTAACGAATGTGTTTGTTAACTCTACTGGAAGCATATCATGCATGCTGGGTGGTCTCTCTGAGAACTGTGACGACTTCTCTTTTAAGACAAAGAGAATCGATAAAGAATAAGAGTGCTCTGGAGGATATGAGAAATGGCCAACAATTTCACTTGCCACTCACATAATGAATGAGGCCTATATCAAGTTTATGATAGAGGAGCACACACTGAGGTTGCTAGCACTACAGAACATGAGACACCAAGAAGCTGTCTGTTCCTGTTGAGGTAACAGATGACTAAATAAAGAGAAACAGACAGTGCACCTTATATTAAATGATAGGTATTTTTCCACATTAGTTTCAGCATAACCAACTTTAGTCATAATTTAGAAATTAGATTATTCTTTAGAGGAAGATTAGCCTTTGTCCATGCTTGTGCCAATCATGATTATACACTGGCTAGAACTGTACTTCCATATAAATCACATTCTGTACGGTCACTGCTACTGAATAAATGCATGTATAAATGCCTTGACTAAGAGATACAGCTGATGACAAAATGCCATCCTTATCTATGCTTATCTCTCAAACCACTCAATGTGTGCAAGTGCTGGATAGCAATATAAAAGCAACTATAAAGTTTTACGCAGTGTTAATCATGCAAAACTTTACTCACATGCCACTTCCAGAGATGCATTGCGACTCACAGCTTCTCCAAGATAGTTCCTTGCTACACAAACATAACTTCCTTCATCAGGTTTACTCCTGCGTCCATGCACAATACGTAAGAAAAATAAAGATCCGCTAGGCAGCAGCATACGGTGGGAGCGAGGATCATCTTTGTCAGTTTCCACTCGCTCTCCATCTTTGTACCATTCAATAGTAGGAGTTGGCCGTCCTTCAGCTTTACAGTTCAGGGTTGTTGGTTCTCCTTTAGAGACTATCACATCTGAAGGATGCTCAACAATCCGTGGTGGAAAGTCCTCTTGGCGGAGACGGGATCCTAGAGACAAAGAAAAGGGTGGAGTGAAGGATAATTTATTTCCACTTTTGGCTTCACAAAACATTCTCACAAATTAGCCTTTCAATGTCACCAAAGAGATTACAAAGAAAAAGATAATCTGCCCACAAATTACATTGCTTGCTTGTTTGTTTGCTTTTTACCTGGTATCAGAGACTGTATCACAAACTTTCATAGCTAAAAACCTGAGTTTGTACTACAAACACATACTTCTGACTCAGGCATTAGCAAACCAATACCTTATGGAGACAAAACTTGCGGAAAATCTGTTACACAAGATCTTTTCCTTGTTGCAATAATCTTTCTGTTTACATTAACTTACAGATTTCTGTGCCCTTCCAAATTTCACTCATGCTGGCCTCCTATCTTTTCATCTGTCAGATTCAATCAGATTCAATATACAGATTTTTCCAAAAGCCCTATGTCTTACTACCTATTGGTTAACAATTTTTTACAATTATAATTGTATGCTTTGAGAGGAAAGGAATAGAGGTCCATTCTTCCATCTTTGGACTTAGTTTTGCTAACACTCTAGTCATTGGCATAGCAATAAGGTGCTATACCATTGTGGTACAAACTGACTCAGCAGCTACCGGATTCTGCTATCAGCATAGTAAAGGTATCATAATCCATACTGCAACTGTACACACACACACATACACACATAAAATTATACCCAAGCACAGATAGATATAGCACAGCTGAAAGAAGTATTTCATTCTCCCATTTTACTGTCAAAAAGGCATTTAAAATCCATCAGGAGAATTTGCAGTTAAAAAGTATTCCTAGACTACAACTCCATATACAAAAATACTGAAATCACAAAGACTATAAATTTCACAGTACTAAAAGCCAAACGCTGAGACATATACATATATGTATATATATTTCTCTACATATCTACCAAATTAATTCCTTATTCTGTAGGGAAAAAAAAAAAGCAACACCCATTAGTTGTGCGAAGAAATTCCCAACATTACAAGCAAGAACACCAAGACTAAAGTGTTTCTTAAATTTTAAAGAGACTTAAGACTGGCAGATCTGACTAAATTTTAATAAGCAGATGGTGAAAATAACAAAATTTGTAATAAGAAAATAAAAACCTAAAATATGAACTCATTTTAATACACATAAACATTTAGCAATAATCCTCAGAGTTTCAAGCAGTACATTGTAAAGAGAACCCTTTGAAAATGCCTTTCTCCAACAAAGGATTAAAGCTTCCACTTTATATAGACCGATTCAAAGCCACAGCTCATAAAAGGACTAATTCTTCCTCTTCAGTACTGATGTATATCACAAAACTAATGTTTACCTCAGCCTATCTTTATTAAGTAATCTGTGCTCAAGAGAGGGCTGAGTTGTGGGCAGCAAAGACTGTGCCCATCAACAAGGAGAGGCTTAGACTGTATTTGGAGGGAGAGATCATACCATGCATCCCTGTGATGTCTGGGTGTACCTTCTGCTATTGACTACTGCAAGTCATTACTCTCAGCATGCATTTAAGAGAAGGGAAACAAGGCCAGGTATAAGGTGTTGCACTTGGGCTAGGGTAATCCCAGGTATTTATACAGACTAGGAGAAGAACTTGAGAAGCAGCCCTGCAGAGAAGGACTTGGGGGTCCTGGTAGACGAGAAGCTGGATATGAGCCAGCAGTGTGTGCCTGCAGCCTGGAAAACCAACTGTGTTCTGGGCTGCGTTAAAAAAGGGGTGGCCAGCAGGGAGAGGGAGTACTGCCCATCTGGAGTACTGCGTTCAGGCCTAGGGCCCCCAGCACAAGAAAGATGCAGAGCTCTTGGAACAAGTCCAGAGCAGGGCTAATAAGATGATCAGAGGACTGGAGCACCTCTCCTATGAGGAAGGGTTGAGGGACTTGTTCTCCAAGCTTGTTTAGCTTGGAGAAGAGAAGGCTCTGTGAAGACCTAAGCGAGCATATAAACAGGAGGGAGAACAACTGTATACGAGTGTGGATAGTGATAGGTCAAGTGAATTCAAGGGAATGGTTTTAAACTGAGACAGAGAAGATTTAAGTTAGATATTAGGAGGAAGTTTTTCACTTAGAGGGTGGTGATGCACCACCCTGGAGGGGTGCCCCATCCCTGGAGGCAGTCAAAACCAGGCTGGATGTGTCTCCGGGCAGCCTGGTCTAATGTTTGGTGACCCTGCACATAGCAGGGGCGTTGACGCTAGATGATCATTGTGGTTCTTTTCAACCCAGGCCATTCTATGATCCTATGAAAAAATAAACACATAATAAATCAACCATGGAGTAAAATCTGAACTGAGCACCAACAGTAATTCCAAACAGATATCCTTCCAAACACAGCCAAAAACCTGACTTTACTGGCTCTTTCTCTGGCAGGTACAGTCACTGTCTACATGCCTGAAAATGACTGCTTCAGATGGTGTTTTCCTAGCTAAATTTTGATTCACTATGACTCCCCTGCCCCAGATACTGTTACAAATACCCCCTAAATTAGAAGAAACAGAAATATCATTAACCCCACGAACTAACAGACCAGAAAGTATTTATCTCTCATCTTCTGTAGTGAGAAGGAACCATGACTTATCCAAGATGACAAGTTGAGTCACTGAAGCAGGCTGTCTGTATTGGTATCCTGGACTATTCATGCAGTTTCCTCCTCAATTTTTCCCTCAAGGATTTTCAATACATTTATATCTCATGCATGCATACAGCATGTGAATAACCTCTAAATATAAGAGTCCCTAAGCAGTCATTACCATGATGGACAGTAACGATTTCAAATTAGTTGTTACACGCTGTTGGGTGAAAACACACCTTTGGAGAAGTCCTAAAATATCTACGATTGATTCAAAGCTGCATCTGTAAAAGGGAAAACATCAGTGCTACTCTGAATACACATAGAGTACTCTAATAATCATTGTATGTTCAAGTTCACATATTCATTGCAAATGACTATTTACTGCACATCTCCAAAAGAGCAGATTTGAGTATATTCTATCGATTAATTCAGAGAGAAAGTTTTAGGCTTACATTTTTGCCTATTATTTCAGAGCTATAAAAGTTGCTGTTAAGAAAAAGACAATCATACAAGAAAAAGGCAATGTACAAGTCTATTATAGTATTCTATCTTCAGTATCAATGTTTTATTGTTCATATTTGAGCAATAACAAGAAGCAGCAACAAAAGATAAAGCGTAACACATCTCTGTTCAGCTTGTTTTTTTCCCTGGGTTATATTTAAACCCTCACCTCATATTGTATGAAGTTTGCAACAGAATTAAAACAAAAAAAGTCTTTCTGTGATTCTACTGCAATTCTAGCATCTGCCACAACATCAGATACTCTTGCATTAACTCTAATTCAAAAACAAGGAAAAGAACATGTGAAATTATAAAAGAATTCGATGCAGTGACTTTCTATCTTGATGCTATCAAGCAAAAAAGCACAGAAAATTAATATATAATCTCATTCTCCTGTGGAACACTGCTGATCACACACCTTAGCAATGTGTGAGATTGTTTACACCTTTACCAGACAATGAAAACAATCCTAAGTCATCTTTTTCTAGCTCAAACAAAACCAGCAATAATCTCATGGTTCTTCAACATTAGCTCAACATGATAGCCTTGAAGGAGTCCCTTGTTGGGGCTCCTGATTTTTATTTATTTATTTATTTGCTGGGACCCTGCTATAGCCAAAACCAAGGTACTATATCACACATTCCATGTTCTTTCCCTCAAACAGCATTTTTTTTTTTTTTTTTTTTTTTTTTTTTAATCCTTTTAATGGAGATAAGGTAAGGAGTGAAGCAGCATCTGCAGAGCAGCTTCTGATAACTACTCATTAAAAACCTATTAGTAGAAATGATCCAGACTTTCAGAACATAGAGCTTTGAGACAGATGTGAAATGATGTACACTGTAGCAGTACAGTGAATGCTACTGCTGCCTTCACTACAGAAAACGTAACGTGCCTAAGGTTCTCATGGAGAATTTCATTACTAATGTAGGGGAATTTAAAATTTGACAGTCCTCAGTGAGCAAACTCAGAACTACAGTAAATTATCAGGAGAAACCTGATGGAGCAATATCAATACACAGCTTCATCTCACATATTAATTTTCCTCCTTTACAGATCAAAAGATTTTCAGGTTTTTTTCTCCAAGTAAACAGGAAAGTAAGAATCCAATGTTAATTGTTTGCTCTTGCTTAACATCAGTTAATTCACCATTGCTCAACTTTAGTCTACAAGCCAGCAATGATTTAGGAGAAACAGATTATAAAGCTAATTCAGTTTAAAATAATAATAATAATTGCATTCAAAGCCATTTAGCTACTAGTAATGTTTATTTCAGTGAAGTAATAAAGAGTTTCCAATTATTGTCTGGAAAAAAAAAAAAAAAAAAAAAAAGTAAAATACTGAATGAGCAAAGTCTAGCATTTATCTTATTTCACTTTTGCCTTTACTAGTAGATACAAATATTTATATTTAAACACAGACTTTTTTTATATCTCCTAGAGAATATATCTGAAATTCCTAAACATAATAAAATATAAGTTATTCCAGTATTAAGAAAAAGAAAATAAAATATAAGTCATGAAATACAGGTCAGGACACTGAATATACGAAGCCTAGTCCCATGCTGGAGCTGAGTGAGAGGAAGTTCCTGGAGGAAACAGTCACAAAAAGGCTAAAGAAAGCTCTAGTTGCTAGATGTACAGATGCTGTACTTCCACTGAAACACATTTACCACCCAATATCCTTTCCTCTCTTATGACTTTGTGCATTTGCATACTTCCTAATCAAACTCATGGGAAGAAAGGAAAAAGTGAGGAGAGGTGACAAAAATAGACAAAAATATTCTGGAATGCAGATCATAATACAGGTTTCTGAAGACGCTACTCTGATGTGTTGTACAAGAACTGAAAATCACCTTCAAGAAAACTCATCTGAAAACAGTAAAAGATTACATCACTCATTCTTTTTGACCCAAAGATCAACACTATTGTTGTTCTGATTAATTCAATTTCTCATAATCAGTAACAAGTCTTAAAGATTTGTTATAAGTTATTCTGACTCCTTCATAAATTTACTCAGAGATCCAATATACCATACAGGAACAGCTACACCAATGGCATATAAACACAATACCTTTTATTTTCAATTTATCATGTTTGAGTCTGTATGCAAATAAGCCTACATAAATTAGAACAAACACATTTTATCAAATATCAAATACATTGATTTACTATAGAGACACAACAGTAAGCAGGCAAGAAAACTGAGTCAATATTTTACCCTTTTTTGCCACACTTACATAAAGGGTAATGAGGTGAGTGGGTGTGATATATACACAGAAAAAACCATTTGGCAATTCACCTTCTAGTTCTCCCATGCCACTGTCTTTCAAATTTCAAGGAAAACCATTTTCATTTATAGCACTTCACGCTCTTCTGGTTTTAATTTATTAGCTTCACATCAAGACCAAAATTTGACTTCACCTATTTAACCCTATTCTCTACATAAGCAGTGGTCTGTCATACAGGAAAAGCAACAATACAGATTAAGTTCCTAGTGATTTCACTCATTTCTAAAGTAAATCAGCAAGATGTTCGTGGCTATAGAGCTAATAGGGATTAATAAAAAAGCACAGAATATCCACCCGAAAGGCAATGATTTCATTGTAACTGCTGAGCAATTATGTATACATATATATAATATCAGTTAATATGTTAATAAATGTTAGTATTGTGATATAGTATTTCAGAATATAGATTGCAGAATTGCCTGCAACAGTCTCCTCACTACTCTCCCTCTACCTTTCTACATTTACCCTTTCCTGTCAACAATATCCTCCACCATTCTGCCATTTCATACTCCATTTATTTGCAACCCTACATCTCTTATATTCTACTACCAGACTGACTACGAACTGAAAAGCTCTTCCTAAATTGATCTCTAAGGCAACTGCTCCTTTTATACTTTCTGAAGACTCCTTTTTTTTTTTTTTTTTTTTTTTTTTTTTTTAATTTTTCTTTCTTTTGATTTGTTTAGAATTTTGAAGACGTATACCTCCATAGAAAGAAACATGGGATTCAATTTTCAATAGCAAGAGTAACAGTTGCTTGACACTATGTATACCACACTACCTACTTACTCAGATATCTTACTATTCCATACTATATGGAGTACTTACTTAGTGTTCTGCCCCCCTACTGTTCTTACGTTGCTGCTAACACACTTGCAGATAGCCTTAAAATACAGTTATCCATAGCCTTCTACTGTACAAATACTGACTTTTGAATGCATTCCTTGCAAGACTTTTGCCAAAAAACACACTTCCACAGATGGTGCAGAACATTTATTTAGCAGTAAAATAAGCTGCAAAGCCAACAGAAAAATAATATTGTCCTATAACAAAGTAATAGACACAGGCAAGAAAAGGCCTGAACATACTGAACAATTTCACTAAGAAGACAGCTCCAAAGATGTATTTGCAATGTTCAAGGAACTTTTTTTTCTGTCCTCTAGTCCTGGGTACTTTTTGTGCAGTAAATAGGAAAAGCAGATAAACAAACAAAAAAAGCCTTGAAATTCAGTTAGTAAAATCACAACTGTAAGAATGATTTATTTTATGGACATGATTCAACAACCTCTGCTGAATGTTTTCTAGGCTGTGTAGAATCTGTCATGTGGCCATTGACTGAGTTCCTCATTCCTCGTGTAGACACTTAACACTTTTGTAGGATATAACACAAAGCTTGAAAACAGACACTCCTGAAGCTACTTTGTTAAATTTACTGAAGGACAGTTACTGTTCATTTTCCTGCTACTTCATAGGCCTTGTTCCACTTAGGAAGTACTTAACGGACACATTTATTACACATATCTGTTAGAAATAATGATTGTGTTGCTTTCACTACCCTTTAAACCACGGACTTGACTGAAAGCAAGCAGAGATCTTGAAAAGAGATCCAGTCAGTCACATCCTAGTTTGAACAAAAGATAACGTAAAAAGAATTCAAGATAGTGAGAAAACTCAACTAGGAGTACAGGCAAGCATCAAGCTGATTATCCTAGATGCATTCCTCTAGGCAAAGTGACATTTCAAAGATTTATATTTTACAATCTCTCCTCCTCCCCTGAGACTTGACAGATGGAACCAGATCTCAACAATATGACTGCTTCCCAGGTAAGTTTTTTGTTCAAAGCTGTGTCAGCAATGACAAGGTCCTCCAAAAGCTTTTCTTAGAGCAAAATTCATCCATTAACCAACACATCATAGCTTCTCCAGGACACATATCTGCAGATAAGCCACCTTCCTGTAGTGCATGTCTGCCAAGGAGAACAGGCAACACTGAACAGGCAGATCAATAACTGTCATTAAAAATATTGGACCAAATCTTATTGCAAGTCTGATACTATTAAGTTTCTGTGGTATAAAGCTGTGACTTTGCTAAGAGAGCTGTAATCAATTTCAATCATTAAAAAAAAAAAAAAAAAAACTTGCAAACATAAAATCGTTTTTTTATTTTTGCTGTTTATATATGGACAATAATCCAATACAACAGCATAATCACCCTATTCTTTGTATGAAATTATTTCAAAGGAAACATTCTAAAATTGTTACTCAGACTTAACGCAAATTTACTGTAATTCACTTCTCTTCAAATTTCTTCTTTCTCACACACCAACATATGAATGGTACATTTCAGCTTCTGGGAACATTCAACTGCCTTGCAGGTTGGAAATCAAAATAGATAGCACAATGTAAAAGTAGAACAATTCAGTGCAGTTTTAAATACTGTGAATTGTATCTTGATTAAGAGGTTTCCTAATGGACTATTTCTCAAATCCTTTGAGCTAATAGTAAGAGCTACCTCCCTTCCTTTTCATGCAGAACTTTTATTCAGAACTGTATTACTATTGACCAGATAAATACATTAGCTACATTCTCACAATACTTCGCTTTGTAATATTTTCACAGGGTCTTACCTGCTCTTTAAAAATCACTGCATTCTATGACACTGCATGTTATGGGTGTGAGATTCTCATGAGCATTTATGAGAGGAGTGAATAGGATCACAATATCCCTGAAAAACGGCATATTGACTTGCAGGCAAATGAATCACTTTTTCCCAGGTGAAAAGAGATGTTATAAATACAAGACACTGCTTCAATGTGGAAAGAAAATTGATTTGGCTGTTGCAAAGCAGTCTGGTTTAGAGTTCAGTTATCTCCCATAGGCACATTCCCTGGAAGAAGCTAACAGACAACTACATACTTAATTGAAAAACAAACAAACAACAACCACCACCATATTCTTATGTATAGTTTTTCTTTCCCCCCCAAAAAAAGAAACTTCTGGCTTTTGAAATAAAAATAGGTGTTCAGCTTCAAGTGTGGATTTCACTGGCTCTGAAAAATGAGATGATAAGAATTGTGTCTTAAAAGAAAAAGGAAAAAACTAACCAAGAAAACAAAACAAAAACCAAACAAACAAAAAACATGAAAAGATAAATACTTCCAATTATGAAAAGCAGAAATAATAAAAAGGTTTATGTGAATATATGTATATACACATAGCATACATATACAAAGACAAGTAATGCATAGATGTGTGAAATGTGCAAATATACACATACATACACATGCTTGATTACCTCCAGAGGTCCCTGCCTGTCCAAATTATTCTGTTGTACATAAACAAAATGTAACAAAATCACTGAACAGACAAAAGTTTTTTTCCACACTTTTCATCCAGTAGTGCTCAATCAAAACAGCTCTTCCCTAGGAAGCCTTTCCGAATCATTCAAGAATCAAGTAAAATTAAGCAGGACCAACTCCACCAAGCATCTTTTACATCTTTCCCAGCTCAAAGAAGGAACAGAAAAACAATAGACACAGTTTATAGACATCACAGAAATGTTTTTATTATACAGCTAGCACACTATCACTACAGCAATGAGGAACTACTTTTTACTAGGCAAGGGAAAGCTTTTAATATTCCAATATTCCTGCACACCATTATTAAAAACAAACAAATAAAAACAAACAAATAAAAACAAACAAATAAAAACAAACAAAAAAACCCCACTTATTTAGGAGCAACTAAATTTCTTATTTTTGCACAGAGGGATTGATAACCACAGGTTCTCTGCAGTCTAAGACATTCTATTGGTATTTGATAATGACCATCTAACATACTGTTACAAAAACGCAAACCCTATGCCTTTCAAATAACAATCTGGTCCAGAGTTCTTCAAGGAGGGTAAGTGAAATAGCTATCAGAATATCAGAATAGGATACAATTGCCACAGAGTAAGAGTGAAATCAAAGTAACTTTACAAATAAAACATTACACAAAGTTCACAAAAGTCAAAGAAGCTGTTTCTCCAATAAGCAGTTTCAACATGTCTTCAAAAAGTCTTTAAAAAAAAACCAAAACAACAGAATAATTTGATCTTTAACTTTGAGATAAATATTTTGAAACAGAAGTCAACATTTCCTCAATGTTGCACCATTATAAACAATCACAAAGTTTTTTTGTGTGCTTTTAATTTTGATTAATAACTAATCATCTTTCTACAGCAAAACTGTAAAAAATTTTGATCACATTTTTAGATAGGCTTGACAGTTCTGACATCATCATTCATAGAAGACAATACATACAGCTAATTCAGGCAAGAAAACTTACCTTCTGATTTCTTTATCCTCACAATCACAAAAATCTCTTTGAGATCATTAACACTTTCCCACACTCCGAAATGCAGAAGTCTGAAATATTTCACAGCTAGATTAAAAGCCTGCAGTCGAGCAAGGACAGATATGTCAAGGTATCTAAGATGGTAAGAGTTTTGTGAATGGAAAGCAATAAAAAAAAGCAAAAGTTTGGTCTACCCAGGATACAACAAAGATATCTTCACATAGTATACATACTACAGCTTGGACAAATCCTTCTTAAGTTAAAAGTTGGAAACCAGATATTAAAGAAGATTAGAGGCAGTCCAGGCTGTAGCAACCATGCCCTGGCTGAATATGTGACCCCAAGGAATATGAGACTGGCAAAGAGCAATCAGAAGCCTGAAAATCAGGAGAGAGAATTTCCAGCTGTTCAAGAAATTCTTGGGTGAGATCCCCTAGGAAGTTTTCCTTAGGGAAAAGGGAATGGAACAGAGCTGGCAACAATTTAAGGATGCTCTTTTGAGAGCACAAGAGCTCTCTGTCCTGCAGCATAAAAAATCAAAGAAGGCAAGAAACCAGCATGGTCAAGCAAGGACCTGCTGTTCAAACTGAGATAAGAAGGAAACATACAGCAGTGAAAGCAGGAACACATGGCCTGTGAAGCGTACAAGGACACTTTCTGGAAGTGCAGAGATGGGATCAGGAAAGCCAAGGCACAGATGGACCCGTACTTGGTGAGGGATGTAAAAAGTAACAAGAAGGGATTCTACAGGTACATTGGTCAGAAGAAACAGGTCAAGGAGAGTGTACCTCCTCTAATAACTGAGAAAGGAGAAATGGCAACAACAGATACAGAGAAAGCTCTGGAACTAAACAAGTTTTTAGCCTCACTGTTCACTGGCAGTCAGGCTTCCCACATCTCTCACATCACTGAACATTTAGGTGGGGACTGGGGTTGCATTGTCCCTCTTACTGTAAGAAAAGAGCAAGTCTGAGATCATCTGATGAGGTTGAACTGTACAACTCTATGGGGCCAAAAGACATGCATCCAAGTGCTGAAGGAAATGGCTGATGTAGTTGCGAAGCCATTCTCTATCATATTCAGAAAGTCATGGCTATCAGCTGAAGTTTGTGGTGACTGGATAAAAACAAACATCACTCCAATTTCTAGGAAAGGGAGAAAGGAAGACCCAGAAACTACAGCCCAGTAAGCCTCAACTCTGTGAATGAAACATAACTTCCTGGAAAATGTTAAGGCACACGCAAGGTAAAGAAGTATTCCAAGACAGCCAGCAAGGCTTCACCTAGGGCAGATTGTGCTTGACCAATGTGGTGGCCTTCTATGACAGAGTGACAGCATCAGCAAACGGAGGAAGAGCAATTGATGTCGTCTACCTGAACTTGTGCAAAACCTTTTGTGGTCCCATACCACATCCTTACCTCCAAATTATATAAATATGGATTTGAAGGCTGGACTATTCAGAAGATAACAAATTGGTTAGATGGATCCACCCAGGGGGTTGCTGTCAATGGTTCTATGCCCTTGTGGAGGCTGGTGACAAGCGGTGTCCATCAGAGATTACTCTTGGGACTAGTGCTCTTCTACATTTTTATCACTGACCTAGACAGTGGGATTGAGTGCACTCTCAGCAAGTTTGCTGATGATACAAAGCTCAATGGTGCATTTGACACAACAGAAGAAAGGGATGTCATCCAGAGGGACCTGGATAGGCTTGAGAAGCGAGTCTATGTGAACCTAATGAGGTTCAACTAGGCCAAGGACAAGGTGTGTCCCTTGGGTCAGACCAGTGTATGAGTACAGACTAGAAGAAGAGCTCATTTTGAGAGCAGCCCTGCACAGAAGGACTTGGAGGTCCTGGTAGACAGAAAGCTTGACCAGAGCCCAGCAGCCCGTAAGGCCAACTGTGTCTTGGGTGGTATCAAAAGAGGAACAGCCTGCAGGGAGAAGAACGTGGCTTTTTTTTCTTCTACTTTGCACACATAAATCCTCATCTGGACTTCCGCATCCAGGCCTCAAGCTTCCAATAAAAGAAAGACATGGAGCCATTGGAGAGTGTCCAGAAGAGGGCCACGAAGTGCTCAGGGGGCTGGAGCACCTCTCTTATGAAGAAAGGCAGAAGGAGCTGGGCTTATTCAGCCCAGAGAAAGGAAGGCTGTGAGGAGAACTCACTGTGGCCTTACAGTACTTAAAGGGAGCAGGAGGACAAATTTTTTATCTATAGTGATAAGACAAGGGAGAATGGTTCTAAACTAAAAGAGCAGTGATTTAGATTAGATATTAGGAGGATATTAGGAGGAAATACTAGGTATTGTGCACCCGGAGTGCACTAAAAAGTGTGTCAAGCACGTAGATGGAGATGATCATCCCCCTCTACTCTGCCCTGATGAGGTTATATTTAGACATGTCCGGTTTTGGGCTCCCCAGTAGATTCCACCATATGAGGCTGTAACCATGGACATTTCAATAACTATTTTCAAGAAATATTACGATCTCTGTCTAGACAAACTAACAAAAGAAAATCCCACTTTTAAACACCCTGGTGAGTGAACTCCAGTCAACATTCAAAATTCCACCCGAACACCAACACACCATCCTGCTTCACAGAATGGGGCAAAAAGTAGAAGAAAAGCAAGACGACTTATGGATGGAGATAAGGACAGCTAACCTGGAGCAAAAAAAGCTGTGCACACAAGCAAAGCAAAAAAGGAGTTAATTCACTATTTCCATTAGTAGCAAGATGTACAGGCACTTCCTGGGAAGCAGGTACACTGTACGCTAAAATTTGTTTGGGAAGATCAATGCCATAATCATAAATGCACCTTTTGTACTCTTTATCTTCCTTTCTACAGGCTTTTATTGCTGAGCATGTCATATGGTATGGAACATCCCTTTGACAAATTTGTGTCAGATTCCTGGCTACAATGTCAACATCTTGCTCACTATACTCTACTACTTTCTTTGCTTAGAGATAAAATCAAATTTTTCAGAAAACTTTTTTTATATATTTAAAATAATAACAACAATTATCTCAGTATCATTTACCTATAGAACACAAGATGCATTAAAATAAGTGTACATACAGAAAATTGTAAGTATGCAAATATACTAATTACAGAAAGAAATACACATGCTCTCAACCACACAACTATACGCAGTCACATTCTAAATACGACAAATTAAGAACTCAAACATAAATAATCTTTTCTTCCACAAAATTACTTTGTGGTGAATTGCATTCCTGCAGAACTGACAGGTATGATGCAAGACATTTTTGTAGATATCCTTGGCACTTAGGATTCTATAAGAAGAAGAGCAACAAGCTTTTTTTACCAAATATTTTTTCAATGAGAATTTAATACAAATTCAGGTATTTAGCTACAAATTATATACTTGATACAAATATCTCATACTTTTTACTTATTAGTAGTAACCAAGTAACTTTGATGTTATGCAGAGTTTACTAGGTGAAACGGAATCAAAGCTTCACTGCAGTCTAGGAAAACAAAATATTTAAGGCAACAAAGAAAAACAAGTTGAAGGTTGACACCATACAAAAACTAGCATCAAGATCCAACAGTGTTTGAATTGTCTGTGAGTAGTGTAATACAACCTTACTGCATCAATACTTGTGGTAGGGAATAAAGACCAGTGAAGTACTCTGTTGTATTTTACTACACATAGTTGTATTTTTTATTATCTTGCTTTTAGTTCCAGTTAAAGTCAATAACTCTACAATCTCATTTTTTTTCAGTAACTATCACAATTTTCCCTATCCAGTGAAAAAAAACACATTTATGTCGTCATTACACTTTTCTAAGTTTAAATAAATATATATCTTCTACAGTACTGCTTAAGTAAGAGAAATGGACTTAGAAGCCAACCGGTCTGTCATGTGTCACCAGCTAATTTTGCAAATCTGAAGACACACCACTTAGCAGATGTTTCAGGTATAGCACTTTTCTTCTACACAACTCGTTCTACCAGAGATCCTGTACATGCAAACACACTTGCAAGCTTTCTTCTTTTTTTTCCTCCTTCTCTCAACAAGGGTCTGCCTCTCACCATTAATGTCATACCTTGGCCATAAAACTAAATGCTATTCAGCTACATAAAATAGAATATATACAGTACCTTATTATAACTGTGAGAAGGAGGCTTATTACTATATGCTAGAGATTGATGTCCTGTAGCAATGAAGACAGGGTTTCAAACAACTATATTGCCGGATTTATGAAGAAAAGGTTATTGCAAAACAAAGCCCAATAAATTTCATTTATGTCAAAAGCAGTGGCAAGTTTGAGGAAACTGATACAGGTCTAGTGCCTAACAGCCAACTGTAACTAGCTCAGCTAAGGAAAGATTTCCATTTCTTGGCTCAATAACAAATCCTCAAGCAGAAAGGGGCTAGTAGGGTGAGATTTTTCCCAATGTAAGTAACTTAATGAATGAAGTACTAATTAACATTATGGCATTGATAAATGGAGAGAGAGATTAGGGATGTACTCGATATTCAGGCCTTCCCAGATGGACTGTCAAAGCCACATTAATTCCTATCTCATTGGAGCATCTGCTTCTCCCATAATCCACTGCCCCTTGGTACAAACAACACAAACTGTTGTGACTCAATTCGATTTATATCAATCTAATTTCTTTTAATCCAATTTGTATTCCAATCTACTACCTTCTAATCACTTAAATCTTCAGCCTCCATCTGGTAAATTTTCCTCAGAATTAACCGAGCAGATGCCTCTGCAATTGTCTTCCACAGTCAGGCTAATCATGCCCTCACAGTGGCCTACAGAGCACACTGAATAGGTACGTGACTTACAGCATTGCCCTTCTTATTACAAACATGGCGATGCAGGAAGGCCATTTTGTCTATCATTAATTGGTTAATTTGCATAACACTGCCAGGGAAAGATGCCTAGGAAACAAAAGCCAAGAGTAAAAAGCTTCATGAAGGCAGCACTACATTGCTCATCATTTGTCACATGGCCATTATGCTTTGAGCCATCTACTGTTTGAGGTAACAAATATGGAGGTAGGTTATAGCAAAATACACAACAAACATCTATATGCAATATTGGATTGCAGGTGTTCCCTCATTACTGTTACTAAACTTGCAGAGAGAAAAAGAACTACCCAAAATTCCAAGAAAAATTTCTGATACTAAGAAAATTAAGAAG
The DNA here is from genome assembly GCF_019232065.1 of Centrocercus urophasianus. NCBI lineage: Eukaryota > Metazoa > Chordata > Aves > Galliformes > Phasianidae > Centrocercus > Centrocercus urophasianus. The sequence continues at coordinate 21,256,508 of NW_024884364.1, forward strand.
TACATTGTTCTGCCAGACCCCAAAAGTTTTCTGTCTCAAAGGAATTAACTTTTACACATACATAATTAAATACACAAATAGAGCGATATTTGGTGACTAACAAAAGCTATAGCTCTTAAGCTTTCTCCAAAACTCTTGCCACAGTAAGGGCCAAAGGCTACATATACTGCTAACAGGATGAGAAAAGGAGTTAAGAACAAAGATAACTCTCTTAGCCAAGGACCTAAAGTAAAAGGCAGAAGAACTAGTACTCCTTTAAATTCAGTTGCCTTGCTAAGAATACATCTCCAGGAAGCCGATGGTAGGCTCATTACAAAGGACATATCATTATCCGTATGTTCACATCATCAAAGACAAAATGTTTCTACACTTATCATTCAAAATCCTAGAAGGCAGAAGCACAAATATTGAACGTGCTGCTCCTGTTTCCAAAGCAACGTGAAGTGAAAAAAAAAAACAACACAAAAACAATGAACATTTCAGCAGGTGCTCAAAAAGAATAAGGAAAGCACAAGGGGAAAAAAAAGAAAAAAAGACCACAGGCTGGGCAAGCAGAGGAAGCACAAGATGAGCGGGAAGAAAGAGAAGGAAAGAAAACTTCCTATGACACTTACTCAAGTGAGCTGCACCACGAGCTACATGCTGGCCTACAAGCACATACATAAAAACAGTCATTAAACAACAGCCTACAGTTTCACAGACAGAACAGTGAGTGCCCTTTTCCCACTCCATCTTCTACATGAAATTTGTAGCTCCACATTTGCCAGAAGAATATCTATCAGATGACTGTGGAAGGTTCAGTCTCAAATCTTCATCTTGCATATATACTGAGTCATTCAGATTTTCAGTAGCTGAAAGATGGGCTTACTGGAATGCTTTAAGTAGTTTGGTACTGTTTCCCCCCCACACCTCAATCTTTTACATCTACCCCTGATTAAGAGATTTCATTTTTCAGCTGAGTGAACCTAGTGACTTTCTCATTACCTGTGGATAGCAAAGTGTACAAGATATCCAAGACAGAAGATGCTAGAGAAGGAAACGGAGAGTGTGCTTGGCTAAGGAGGGAGTGGAGTGGGCAGTCTTCCCCTCCTACAAGCTGTCATGTCCTTCTGTGCACACCCCCTCTCCCTCATTCCTGCTAAAAACCTTCCTCTGTGCGCCTGCCATGACAGGTGGTCCAGATTTTCACTTAGAAAATCTGGCCACCCTATGTTTGCAACACCTCCCTGCTTAGTATCATCTGTGAATTTAATTAGCATGCAGTTTACCCACTTGTTCAGATTATTAACGAAGATGTTAAACATGACACAACCCAAATAAAAAGATCCCTGTGGCCTCCCTTTACATCAGTTTATTGCTATCTATTGCAAACCTTTATTTATAGCCTTCAGCCACACATTAGCATGATATCCAAGGAAAATCACTACTTTTTTAGCTAAAAGATTGTGACGCACTCTATACAGTTGAACAGTACTTACTTGTCCCTGTCAAAGTCCTAGTTCTCACCTAACGTAGGTGTTGTTTTATCAGTGTAAGTAAGAAAAACATTATCTGAGATTATTTATTGACTATTTATGTCTTCTAAATCTTTCTTCAGGAGAAAAAAAAAAAAAAAAAAAAAAAATCCACCTCAAAATATTTTCATTGAACATAACTATAAATAACACCTTTGCAGGCTCCCAGTGTCTTTTTCAGCTTAAAAGCAGGACAACTCTGGAGTTCCCTTACTGACTACCACAACATTTTATGAAGCGGACATCCTGATCCTCTAAAGTAATACCATGATTCAACGGAAGGATACAATAAAAACTAGCTACAACAGATTTCTCCCCATAATCAAAGATATCTTTAATCAAGTATGACAGAGCGTAATTAGATTAAGCAGAGGTTAAAATAAACTTCTGTCTAAAAATTAAGTTTACTTTGAAGTAAAAGAGAAATTCAGTTCTCAAACAGAAGCATGCTACTTTAGCTTAATAACTGACAGCATTCTCACTAAGTTCTTAACAGCTTCCTGAACATAACTATACATACTATGCTACCATACTATATGTTCATACAAAGAGATGAAAAGGAACATAATTTAATTGAAAGACATCATTTCAACCAATATAGTAAGAAACAGAAACCTAGGAGAGAGAAAGAGTATACATCATTACAAGAATACTCCAAAAAATAACGAAAGTAAGCTTTACATTCCAATACAGATTTCAAGTCAGCTTGTTCTTAGATAGATCCACACTTATCTCTAAAATGGTAACACATTCATCAAGATTCTTTAAGACAAAAATCACTTTTATAAAAAAAAAAAGGCATTTACAAGCTCCCAGCTGCACAAAAAAAATAGTACCATTTTTATTAGCTATTTAAAAAGCAAAGGACTGCATACACACAAGATTTGTATACCTAGTGAATAGATAAGCACAAAATGTGTTTAATTCTGACATGAATTAAACATAGTTTTTAAGGTCAGTAGAAGCTGGATGAATCATTAATACAGGCCTCTCCAATGGCTACATGATAAACCTAACTAACTGCCAGGTAAGACATCTGATTTTACAGATTGTCTCAAACGTAGTGAATCCACTCTACAATCAGTGATGCATGAGCGGAAGTTTTTTTCTTCTACTTTAGATTACTCAAACTGCTGACTATTTTCAAGATTCAAGTGTCTATCAGCTATTTGAAAACTGTTACAAGCAAACCTGACTTCTACTCTAAGTGACAATTATTGCATTTTTAAAGTGTGTTTTACACACTGTAAAAGACTTCAAGAACTGACACTGCTGCTCCGAACCAACCTGGCCAAAACACAGCAGATATTCACAAAGAGAAGAAGGGCAGTGTACCTAGTCATTAACAAGAGTCAAAAAACTATGTGGTATCAATGCCACATCTGCTAGCTCCTTTACACCACAGGAACAGTTGGGGTGATGCACTATTAAGAGCAGAGAGGAATGTAACAAAAGTGTTTGCAGGTGGCAGGGGTCACTGAGGGATGCTATAAAAGAAAGAGAGGGTCAAGTTATTATCTAGAATGCATCCACGGGGCACAGTCATCTTTTAAATCAGTTTTTATAATAGCCATGCCTGTATTGATTTAATAATATCTTTGTGCTACAGATTCACTCAGCATACTATGGAGAGCTACATCAAAGATCAAGCTGTGAGACCAGGTCTTTTAAGTGTTTTATTAGCCTAACTGCATATGGTAGAAGTATTTGTCATCTGATCACCAGGTGTTTCAACTACAAGTTTTGGGCTGTTTGGTGGTGTTTTGTTTGTCGGTTCTTTGAGGCCCCTGAAGAAAATTATTTACTGTAAACCACACAAACATGACAAATGAAATATCTACAGATCAGCAAACGTAGCAACTCTTATAAACATGCACGGAGAATAACAGCCCTCTCACCTTGCCCAAACAGTTAGCTGATTCTGATTTGTCACTATTAATATCACTGCAGCTACTGCTTACTCAAAGGAAGGAGAAATCAGCACCACACTGTCCATGGGAAGCTGTTCCTAATCTGGCCCCCTTGCCACTTGCAAATCAGTTGACAAAAGCCTAGTTGCAGTATATTGGTACCCGCTACTGACTGCCTTTTCCTACCTCCTGCCTCCCCCCAAGAAAGACAACGAGGAAGAACTATAGTTCAAAAGGCCACAAACAATAAGGGGCATTTTAAGTGTTAAGGTCGGGTTGTATATTTCATGGTGGGGGAGCCTGAAGTAAACCAGTTACAAGTTAACAGTAACCCCAGAAAGGAAGTTACTTAATATTCATGGTGACAGAAAAGAAGAAAGGATTAATCGCGTGGAATTAGCATTTTCATTGAGGAGCTTGGTTGAGTCTTGTGTTCTACTTTGAGAGGAAGAGAGCTGCTTCACACCAGTACTTTACATCTCTCATTTATCGAAACATTGCAGCTTGCTTCCAACCATCATTAGCTGATGAATAATGAAAGACTCCTTTACTTTCACTTCAGATTAATCATGCAGCTCCCTTGCTCTTTCAAAGCTTGAATGTGCGTTCTGAACCCTTTTTTTTTTTTTTTTTTTAATGCATGTGGGATAAAGAAATGTATTTAATTAAATTTCAATTCTACTGAGGACAAATGGTCTCTGTTGAAAGGGCACCACCTCGTATTTTCACCTCATACTCACAGTACTGTAATGCCACTGTGCACTATTAGCTCTCTTAAATTGTGTCATATTTGTTAATTTCAAAGCTTCCTTTATACTACACAGTAATTGTTAAAAAGACATCACTGCAGTTACCTAGCTTAGGGAAGAACATTGTAAAAGTTAAATGAAACAACTACAACATGCAGATATTATTAATAATTATTGTTATAATGTAAAAGTACAAGTTCTTACCCGTAACATACATCTTTTAATGTAGCTGCTTTACAGTCACTTGCAAAATTATGGGTTTTTAAAATTATTTTCTCCAAATATTTTTCCCCAACTCCTCTCTTTCTGTGCCCTGCTCCAAACTTCCTCTCATCAGCTATCAAGTACTAGATTTGGCCTTTTTAATTAAACCTATAAAAAAAAAATTAGATCAAAATGCTATTTTTTCCCATTGCAAGTAGCCTGCTGATTAGTACTGCAGCTTGGGATTCTTAATGGAGTCAGATCTTTCCAGAATTTGAACCCTCTGAAACTTGCAACGCCATAAAAGACCCTAAGTACATCATCCAGTTATGATCATGCTTAAAGAGAGTGGAAAACAAGGCAAATTCACTGCAGTTTTACAAAGCTGGGTGAGCAGTTCCCAAGCAGCTGCAGGTGGTCAGGTTACATAATGAAGTACACACACTGATCAAACATTCCATATTTTATTTGCGTAGCTACAAGTGTTGATCATAATCAGAAAAAAAAAAAATAAAAAAATAAAAAAATCAACCCATGAAGTTGGGTCTAGAAAAAGAAACAAAATCTCACTCCCTTCTTTTTCTCTCACAATAATCATGGCAAATTTAACCACTGCTTTGCATACTTTTCCTATTCCTCATGCTTTGAAGCACGCTTTTTCATGATCTTCATTTTTTTTGTCAGTCCCCTGACCATTGCAATAAAACATTGTTCTTAGTATTAAATACCCAAAATATAGTGCCTAAAATGTTTCATGATATAATGGATTTGTATACATACATACATACATATCAATTAAGAATTACTACATATTTTTTTCCACTATCTATTTAGCGTTTTCATCCACTAGCTGCAAAGTGGCATCCAGCTTTGTTCGGTTCACTTTAAAATGACTTTTACAGTAGATACTTTCTCTTACTTTACCAAACAAATGGTTCCACACTGAATGCAAGACTAAAATTTCATGTGCAATTCCAGTTCACTTAAAATCTGAATTCGTTTTCTACCCTATCTTAGTGTAAAATTATCCATTTAAGATTATCTCTAAAAAGAACATTTTCACTCAAACCACATTCACACATATCTAACATTAGTCTTTATTTCTTATGGCTGTTGTTACTGAAAGGAAGTGATATAAAACCAGCCTGCAGAACATGCTCTTTCAAAGAAAAGCTGATAACTGTGATTTTCAAAGGCTATGTTAAATTGTAAGAGAAAAGGTAAAATTGTGCCCTAAAATTGCACGTGTTTTGTTTCTCCATCTAACAACAGCAAAAAAGTATTTTATGTTCCTTAGTAATCAAAGTATCATTTTTCTTCTGCTATAGAAATATGACTTCCTTGATATTTTACTTTGCTTTTGAGTTCTCTCCTGGAAGTATTTTCATGCTCAAACTGGCATTAGATACTGTTTTCATTAATCCTGTTTTCGTTCAAGCTCAACATTTGCTCACAAAGTGTTGAAAAAGAATAGTATTAAATTCTGATGTTTTTTACATAGCACCATATGCATCATGCATGCAGATTTGCCTTCAGATGGATCAGAGTAATAAGAAATCTTGTCACATCCAAACAGGAAATCAAATACAAGGATAGCTAAACACAGTAGGAGCTACAAAATAGTGTCCTCTATTTCTGTCACCATTTTGTTCTCCCAGTGGATGGCAAGACACTTGCTTGGATACTAGGCTGATCAAACTCTTTTCAAACCAAATTCATTTTGTCAGGGTACATATGCCATTCCAGCACGCATATACAGTCACACATGTTCCTGAACACATGACATATGAGTTGAACTCCACATTCTGTCATCAGCCTGCTGCATAACAGGTATTTCAATCAACCTTTACCTCATTTTTTTCCTATTTTTTAAAATGTAGATGTTTTGCAAACAAGTTGTGCCAACATTTTGCTACATACTCATGAACCCTGTATACAATAAATAGTATTTTCATTTTAATAAGGTACCTTCCAGCCTATCCTGCATGCACAGATGGCTTAGAACAGTCTGTGGCTAACACTACTCTGTTCCTACTATGCCACTGCCCAGTTAAAGCTAATATTTAGCTACGAGCTCTTAGTCTACTGTATTTCATCTTTACCCTCCGTCATCTTGGAATGCCTGGAAGTTTTGTGTTTCTAGAACCATAGAGGAGCAATTTCACTTCACCAGGATTTGTTTCTAACATTCCTTTATACACAAAATAAAAGTAAGGTTTCATAATTTCAAACTAATTTTACATATTTTCCATGGAATTTCCCACACTACTAGCTTTTACTAATGCAATACCATAAACAACTAGTACCTTCCAAAAAGGATTTTTTTCCAAAAAAAATCCATGTAATAACTGTCTATTCATTATCTTTATTTTTTATATTATTTATACACACATGTAGACAAAACACACGTTTCCTCACAGGTTGAACAAGATTTTCTGTTTCCTAAAAGGCCAAAAGAAGATTAGCAGCCACACTTTGTCAGAGGAGGCTTAAATACAGATCAGGCCTTTGTTCTATGTTGTAAACACAGTTGTTGTAATATGAGATGCCACATCTTCCCTGTATATAGGAAATCACGGAATCATATAATCATTTGGGTTGGTTGGGATCTTAAAGATCACCTTAGTTCCAATTCATCAGTTGTGGACAGAGGCACATTCCACTTGATCAGGACTAGGCTGATCCAGCTTGGCCTTGAACATCTTCAGGGTCAGGGCACCCACAGCTTCACTGGGTAACCTCTCCACCTTTCTTGCAAGCCCTATGAGTTCTCCCCAGAGCCTTCTCTTCTCTAGGCTGAATAATCCCAACCTTCTCAGCTTGAGATACTAGAAAAATCATCAGCAGTATCCATAATGAAGTATTCATGGAAACTGCAATATATATTTACTTATAGAATAATACATTGCCTTCTTATGATCTTTTTTGAAAAATCAAATGCTGCCTTACCACCTGAATGCTATTCCTCAAATAAAACAGTCACCTAATTAAGTTTGAATCATCCTTGACATTAAACAAGTTGATTAAAAAAAAAAAAAAAAAGACCGTCAGCAGAGATGACCCTTTAAAGAAAGGTAAAACCCAGCAAATGCACTGGTTGCACAGCAAACACATGAATATGCCACAGAAGTTGAAGTAAAGTACTGCTCATTTGGTGAAATCCTTTTTAATGGTAAAATGAAGACAGTCATTTGACAGAACATTATAGCCAAAAGCAAGCTATTATTTTATAAATTTTAAGTAGAACGACATTTTTCACACACACACAAAACACATGATTAGATTTCTATCAAATTGAACCCTCATCAACACTGGTCTCTTTATTAACAAGACTGAACTCAGAAGGCTCACACCTACAGCTCATAGTCTGCATTTGAAACATTACAACACAGTCTTTCATGCTGCTTTTTTGCTCATTCTCCTTCCCCTGAACATCCCTATAATCCTTCTGTGCTCCTCAACAGCTCTATAGTTCCCACTTCTCTCCCCATGTCAGCACCAACCTTTTCTTCTTTGTAACCTGTTCAGTGGGCAAGATGTACTGACAACAAAATCATGGGCTGTTTTTTGTAACATCTATACAAATGATGCACCCACTTTCTTAAGAGCTTTTTTCATCAGAGATGAGCCCTTACTAGCAAGATAAATTGGCATGTAAAGCCTCTACCAAAGCCCACCCCATCAGTATTAAACAATTTTAATTTATAATTGCATAAAGTATATTTTCAACTAGAAAATATTAAAAAAAAAAAAAAAAAAAAAAAAAAAACAAATCACATCTTTGATTATACTTGGGCTATCAGGTCTATGTATCTCTGTATGAGAGTCATTTATAGACTTGGAACTGATCTTACAGAGAACATCTTAGTGTTCTTAGTGAACATCCAGGCTCTCACTTCTTAAATTGGAAGTGTAACTGTGAACTATATAAGCTACTACTTTGTTGATTATTTTTAAAAGCCAACAAACAATAATAATTAGAAAAACGTTACTGCTGCAACAGTCAAATAAGGAGCAACTGGATTGCAGTTCAGTGCATGTTTCAACCATTTTCAACTCAACTGATTGCCTCAAGGAACTTCAACTGCTGCTGCACCTACAAGATCAATGCTACTAATTGTGAGGAAAATTATTCTGAACAGCACAGACCCTCCTATTAACGATGCCTGCCAAAAGAAAGTCAGTTTATCAACTACCCTGAAGGTTAACATCAAAATCAAATGCAATAACCTCAAATGATTATATTACTAAGTTTGCAGGCAACATTACTTCAGTAGGGAAAAAAAGGTAATAATTCAGAATTACCGGCATTTTTAAACTTATTTTGGTTCTCTGTTTAATCAGTGCCAAACTTATTCTTGGTATTTGATATTCTTTAATTTGACTACAGCAACAATAAATAAACACAGTGATTCCTTCAGATTTGCCAGTAGCCTTTAGTAAACCAAGCAACAGAAATGTTCTACAGACAGATATCAGCAAATACTTCAGGAAATTGTTTGTTGGAATGATTTTGTTGCTTCTACTCAGAAAGACATCAAAAAGCAAAGAGTAAATAATTTGGGGGTTAAAAAACAGTTGGCTAATTTCACAGAAGAAATTAATCACTAAGACAGCACCTCAGGAAGTCAATAAGCCTCAAAGAAGCTTAGAAGCTGGGAATGATTTAAATATCCAAAATGCATTGTTTATCTTCAATGAGACAAAATAAAAGTGGATAGATTGGTGTGATCCAGTTTGGCTTAATGAACTTTCTGTATTTAGTCATCCACATTAACAACCGCAAACTTTCTTCATTTTGAAGTAATTTGAAAGCTACAAAAGAAATGTCTATCTGTAAATCTCTGCAAATATTTCATGAGAACAGCATGAATAATTTGTGAAGCCAAAGCAACAGAATAAATATGCTGAAAGGCTAAAATATACTTAGTTTTAAATGACGTATGTTTCGACTAGTTTTTAGTATGATATTTGCTCAGATCATAGTCTGCTTGTCACAGTAATAGCTTCATCATTCTATGTATGAAAACCACTTCTTAATTGACTGTTCATTTTTATCTTGGATCCAGCTAAAACAATATTCTCTGTTACAAATAAAATATTACTTGTAGGAAATAGAAAAGTAGAATGTCTCATTTAGTAACTACTTCTAGTAGTTTTTTAATTTAGTAACTTACTATTATACGTAGGTGTGTATATAAATATGTAAAAAACAGTACATTTTAGAAAGCATAAGTATTACTTTCTACTCTATTAACCAAAACCTGGACTGTTCCACCTAGAAGAGCAAGTCAAATATTGCTTAAAATCTGCTTCTACCCTCTGTAACAAGTTGCATTTGAAATGTTGATCAGCGTGGCTCACCTTGTTATAAGATCTGCAGCCGATGTGACAAGAAAGCAAGGGAAGAAACCAGAGGCAACAATCACAGTTGGATTTTTGCATTTTTGTGTGTGTGTGGGTGGGTGGGTGTTTATTTGCTTTTAACTTTTTGATATCTACATGATTCTTCCTACAAAGTTTGTGTTCTGAAAAGACCAGAATGCTTTCAGGGAGAAAAAAAAAAAAAAAAAAGCAGGTTAATAAAGGAGGTCTATCAGTTCTGTGCACCTCCCAACTATAAATAGAGAAAACAGCACTCAGAGGCAGACTGACTGTGCTGTCACCAAGCTTTTTCGAGGTTCAGTGGGGATTTTTATTTTTCCCACTTGGACTTCATAATTGGCCTCCACGCAGGAAGGTGACTGGTTGTTTACAGAATAGAAACAAAACAGGAGTAACAAAACAATCAAATAAGCAAACAAACAAACAAACAAACAAACAAGTAAAACAAACAAATTCACATCCTGAAATACTATTTCCTAGATTAAGCCAAAATAAAGCCTAAGAAAAATAAGAATTAGTGCATTTTTCTCCCTTAATTTGACAAAGCTAATTTTCAATCATTTTTGTTGGTTTTAAAGGAAATCCCAAAGATTAGTTTTTTTAGCATTCTTTGCATTATCACTTGAAGAATATCTATTTTTTACTGACTCCAGTAATAGGATCTACCTTGATGCATATAAAAATGAGGTAGCAGAACAACCAAATACAGAAGTTGCCATCAAAGTGTACAGTTTGCCTGTCACATCAATAGACTGCATTTTATTCTGACTTCCATTTACTGAGAAACTGGCAAACAGCAATAAAAGCTCAACGACAAAATATGAGAACAGTATCCAATTAGATTTACAACTAAGTATTATAAAAAAAAAAAAGAAAGAAAAGTGTTCAGGACAAGTAGGTAGAACAATTCCTTAATCAACAACTCACTTTCCATTCCTTCCGTGCGCCTGCTTAAATGAGACATCTTCATTAATAAACCCTCTGTGTAAAGTTAATCCCTTTTAGCTACTTAAGGCTGAGAACAGCTCACATCTCCCTTTCCTGCCAACAAATTCTACAGAAGATACAGTGAAAGATGAGATGCATGTTTTATTAAAACTGCTTACCTAAGAAAATTTACCACAAAATTCCATCTACTATCACTGGAAATCCCAGTAGCTACGTAGTATGAATCACAACATATTCCATACTTCAGACATCTGTTATCAAAAAAAAAATCAACATTTTCAAACATATACTTAAATTTGACCTCAAATTTTCATATATTTACTCAGATTTAAAACCTGTATATTGTTATATAAAATCCTCTATGTACACCTATGTAGTTTTTCTGATTCCTGTATAGACGCATGTCTGTATGTACTACAAAAATGAATCAAACAATTCTATGCAATGTATTTTTCAAGTTCTTAGTTTAAAAAGACATCTGATAAACTGATGAAAATTTCACAAATTATTTTTCAAAACCTATTATTTTATATAGGCAAAACACAAACATACAATATCAACAGGAAATAATATTGCAGTATCTTCTGAATTTGAGAAAATTGTTTGTTCCCTGATGAACTCAGAGATATAAATATATGCAATTTGACAGCTTTTCTATTTGGAGGTTACTTATCTTCTTGAAACCAGAAGAGAGCAAACAAATAGAAGTCAATACCCCTACCATCTTCCTGAATTTTTTCCCCAATTCCAGTTTTCTCAATATCCCTGTGACAATCTTTTTTTTTTTTTTGTATAAGAATACAGGTTTTGGGGAAACATTTTATCCATTTGCACTAATATAGCACTTAGCACACTATAACCTCAATTGGAACACTGCCTTAGATACCACAAGACAGTCTACATTGGTCAAAATGAAGCCAGTTTCACTCATTGCCTTTAGACACTTCAGAACATGCTAGGGGTTGGCTTGTGTTTTCAGCCCTTCATTTCTCCAGGGCTCCCACCAGCTAAACCAGGCACTGGACTTCAGTTGATCAGATAAAAGGGCAAGAGCAGGAAAATAAACAAAAACTCTTCAGCCAACAGCAGTACAATGCAGATTGTTCTTCCCTTGGAGGAAGGATAAGAAAGAAGGACTTTTTAACTTCTTGAGAGCCTCCTGGGAATAACAACAGATTCTTTCCTTCACTCAAATTCAATCTAGCTGTTAGTAGATAACAATGCATTCTATATTAATTTGTATTCCTTTCCACATCTTCTTCCAGAGTCTTCAAAAGACTATTGTTGAAATCCTAGGCTATGCATCATTAGCAAACGACAAATTAAGTTACTTTAATGTCTCTGAGCCTTTGAATTTCTACAAAATGTAAGAAAATAAGATCTCTGTCTCACTGTTATATCTTCATTCTTGAGTCTTTTTGGTTTTGAATTAAAAAAAGATAAGCTACATCACTTAAACCATTCTTCATAAGTCTTTCAGCAAATGGGTTATTAACAGGGGCAAAGCAAATTTTCTTCCCGGACCCGACAATGACATTTACCCTGACCTAGAAGGGACATACTCCTAAGCAGTAAGAAATAGTTCACTTCCAATGCCAACTCAGTCCTAAGAGAATGCCAATTATGCCAAGTGCAAAACAGATGTGTGGTGATTTTGTAGCATGGAATACTTTACACCAGGGAAAAGCTAAAACCATTCATCTCAATTAACTTAGGATCCAGGGCCTAATTTAAACTACTGCCTTGGAGGTGAAGGGCCATCATTTTGTCCAACAATCTACTAGTACCTCTTAAAACAAATATAATTCTTCTCTTAATATTTAAGATCTCTTGCAAACTATCTTTTTATCACCCCAAATACGGTACTCTTTCTCTGTTAGGTATTAAAAAACCCCCCACAAACTTCTGTTTTGGATTGTTGAAGCTTAGCCACTGATAATGTAGTTTGAAAAGATGGTCAGTTGCACTAAAATGACACAGACAAAACAATACAAGATATGACAATAATTGATTGAAATTCTTTGGGAGATGACTTCTGGCTTACAAATAACGTTAATAACCAACACCAGATTGCCACTTCACTTTTAAAAGTTGTTCAAGTGTTGCTCTAATTAACAGGCACTTTGAAATACATATACTGGAATAAAACAATAAAGGAAGGAACTCTATGAAGCCATGGTTTGCTCTATCTCAACTGTATCAGTGCGTCAGTTTTCAGGGACACAGCACACAAGACCATCCACGCAGTTCTGACAGTTCAGAGCACACACTGGCACTCATACATCTGATGAACAGCCTCTGAGTACTTAAAAAGAGCCTACAAGAAAGACAGGAAGAAACTGTTTACAAGAGGTAGTAATAAGACAAGGGGTTTATGGCTTTAAACTACAAGAGAATAGATTCAGATTACCATCTCTGCACGGCCCTCAGAAGGCCCCATCTGGCCCCCAGCATAAGAGAGATGAAGAGCTGCTGTAACAGATCCAGAGGAGGGCCACAAGGACTTTTAGAGTACCTCTTCCATGAAGAAAGGCTGAGGGAGCTGGGCTTGTTCACCATGGATAAGCAAAGGCTCTGCAGAGACCTCACTGAGGCTTTCCAATACTTGCAGGGAGTTTATGAGCAAGAGGGAGATCAACTTTTTGTTAAAAAAAAAAAAAAAAAGTTACAGGACAAGGGAGAACGGTTTTAAACTAAAAGGAGGGAGATTTACATAATAGGAGGAAATATTTTACTCAGTGCAGTGAGGCCCTGGCACAGCTGCCCAGAGAAGCTGTGGTATTCCATCCCTGGAGGTGCTCAAGGCCAGGTTGAGTAGGACCCTGGGCAGCTGAGCTCGTGAGGGCAGCCCTGCCCATGGCAGAAGGTTTGAACGAGATGACCTTTCAACCCCAGCCGTTCTATGATTCTGTGATGATAATAAACCAATTTAAACAGACATTTTACCATCACCAGGAAACAAAAAATGCATGAAGAATAAATATAAAATATAAAATAATGTAATCTGTCACCTCTATATTTATCCCCAGAGGGTTACACTTTATATTTTTACTATATATTCATCTCCAGCAAGTGAACAGGCTACATCTGTATACCTAAGCACACAATTCTAGTCTTGGTACAAACATGAAGACTTGCACCTTGTAATTCTCAATACAAAAAGGTTAAAAAAAAAAAAAAAAAAAGAGAGAGAAAGAGAATTTTCAGAAATAACATCTGAGTTGAAAATAAACAAATTCATTAATCTTTCCTCTTGCTTGGATCTTTGGTGTTCTGCAGCTTCTATCACAAAGGTAGTTACACTATGAATCTCTCCACTTAGGCAACCTATTAGAAGTCTACAGCACAAGAAATCAGCAACTGTTCGTGCCCCTCTGTTTTTACTATTTCTTAATAATCTTCTATTTCCTATTTATATCGTTAAGAAATCCACTCAGTCTCAATATTCTGAATTTTATCACATTGAACTTGTTAAGATGCACTTCTTACTTACCTCCAAAGCTTCTCATTGAAGTGAGCAAGAAATGGCAGATGGCAGGAATATTATGTTTTAACAATATTTCCCTAAAAGTTTGAAATACTTGGTTTATGAAAACAATAGGCATGCTTCCAGACAGACTGATCTATCATTGTCGTCTTTCTCATTGCGTTGAGGGAAGCATACAGAAGCTGTAAGTACTGATCATTCACTGATAAGGGGAAAGAGGAAAAAGAGCTAGTGATGCTTACATTATCTCAAGTACATCTTCATGAACTCTCACTTTAGTGGACCGATCCATATCTAATTGCCATTTTACTGGCAGCATGCAATACATAAGAAAATCCTTACAAAGCAAAATCTCTTCCATTAGCGGAAAAGAAAAACAAAAAAGTTAGACCTAATTTTAAAGATATTACTGAAACCATACCAGTATTTTTGCTTATTTGGATGTATGTGTAAGAAAGTAAAAGAAGGTAATAATATGCCTGCATGATGAGTATTTTTTAATTCTTCCTTACTTCATGAAGTTACTTTAGGTCAAACTATACCTACTCCCAGTTACTGTTATCAGTATTTTTATAGTTTTCTGTGGTCCAGCTTTTTCTACAAACAGAGGCAACTATATGCCACTGTGCTTGGAAAAATGCTTATAAACCCTCTACAGAATTTATTCCATTGAAATACAGAAGAAATACGTTTAATCATTTGTTTTGACAATTTATCTATTTGTTCCAACATTTAGACACTATTAAAATATTTTTAACAAAAACATGCATTCTTTTCCTCAAAATGATCTGCGCTGCGAATATCTTCCAAGCGATTTTGAGGTCTGTTAACAATAGCTTTATTTGCCATTTAAAGATTGCAAAAATAACTGGAAATAAAAGTAATATGCAGCATATATTTATAGCTCTACAAGACAGTTTTACCAAGAGTATATCCAATTGAATTATTGGCTGATTTTTTTTCTTTGGCTTACAATATTCAATTAGGTGTTATTTATATCACATGTGTATGAAATCAATTATTACTAAGTTTTTTAAAAAAACTATAATATATTCAAACCATATCTGATATGAAAAGCCTTCTGAACATTCAATATGGAACTATATATGAAGATTATATTTCCTCTCCAGGTACTCAGTGTACATTTTCTGAACATTTTTGCTCCCACCATTCTTGTTCTGTGTTGCAGTTTCTCCACAGAAGTTTCACTTCCAAAGGAAGTTTTTCAAAATGCTCTATCTTGGCAAGTCTCAAGTTAGGTTACTAACTAGTAACATACTATCATTTTCCTAAAGCAGATGTAAGAATTATGACCCTGTGAGGCTCAGATGAGAAAAGATAGACAAGAATTGTATTTGGACAAGAGACTACTAGTACTCAAAACACTCCAGGATGTGGTATTAGCAGTTCAATAGGTAATGTGCCTCCAGCTAAGTTAATATTAAAACTAACCTTTTCTACATTTTCTCTCCCCAGCTTAACATATCACACTTAGTAGATGTGAGAATGCTGCCTGTATGTTCAAAATGTTAAACAAAAGTCAGGAGCACTAAAAAATTAATTTCCAAAGGTGTTAAGGGGAGGGGAAAAATAAGAAAAAAAAAAGATATATTGAACCTATCACTTCACAGATATTTGTCTTGAGAATTATCCATCTCTGAAGAATCAATCCATCTTTCTTTAAAACTTACCTTAGAATTCTCCCACACCCAATACTCCAAATCATAATTCAGAACAAGGATATCCTGGACATACAAGAAAAACACTGTTCTTGATTATACTTGTTGCTAAAATATTACCCACCTATAGTTTCCACAGCAGCATGAGTCTCACTGCGCAAGTAATACACAAGTAGGATGCTAAGTTAATGCTCCAGATCCCAGTTCCTGTAGGCTCCACCTTCTTCCCTACATGGACATGACTGCAAAATGTATCAGGTGGGCAAATATCATCCCTTCAGTGCCTTTCCCAGGCAGTTTGCTTGGTTATTTCCCATCAGACAGAAATAACAGCATACTACGTTAACAGGAATATCATGGGATTAACATGATGTAGCCTTTAAGATAGTTTGGTCCAGATTCTGATGACTGTATGTATATGAAATACAGATCTGACCTTTAAAATACATAATTAGACTACCTCAAAAGATGCCAAACGTATTACTGCAGATTGCTGAAGAAACCAACCCTTACATACCATTCTCTTTTATCCCCTTCAAAGAACCGTTAATTCCCATATTGGTCTTTATTCAAACAGCGCCAGAATTTATTTCACTCTTGTCACTACTCTGGAAATACAACTCAAACCAGCAAAAATCCTGTTCAAAAACACAAAGAGGCATGAAAGAAATTTGTATGTCAAATAATGCATCTGCCTTTCTACTTTGCCAACTTCTAATAAAGCAAAAATGGTACGTCTATATAGATACAGCTGAAGGTGATCTTCGTAAGTCAACAGCAAGACTCATTTGAAGATGAAATAATGTAGTTTTCATGATTTCACAGACTTCTTTTTCAAGCTGTTGACTATGTTGTTTACTACTGAAGTGTGCTTTGCATCGTAATTTTGGGTGACTGGTGATTGTCTAATGGATAGAGTGCAAGTGAACCCTCTTGCATCTTTAAACCTGCTGATCATAGCAGCACCTATGAAGTCCTTTAAAAGAAATAATAATAATTCTCTAAAGATACTTGTTAGAAGTGACATAAGATTCTGACTCCACAAAACATTGTCTATACATACAGAACTCACTGATTAATCCTGCCAAAGAACAAATTTTCTAATACTTGTTTCTCCATAACAAATGGTGCTCACTAGTCCCAACTTTTTATTCCAGTCCTTTCATTTTTTATGATCCAGCATCATGGTGAGAAAAGTGCAATCTAAAGCAACCAGAGAAGTACGTAACAGAAATAGTAAAAGGACAGAAAATAAACGAAAACAGTTGACAAGAAAACAAGACAGAAGTCTTCAACTGTGGAGAAAAAAAAAAAAAAAAAAGGAAGAAAGCTAGAGAAATGAAATATTGAACAAAGATAAAAGTAACAGACAAGTAGCACAGTAAAGGAAAATTTGCACAACAGTACATTTCTCTCCAAAGACAGAAGTTTCAGCTACAGCTACTTCCATGTAAAATTAAGCTGCCTCTCTCATTTTCCAGTCTATGCAGGGGGAAGTCATCTAGAACCACACATCCAAATGCAGTGAAGAGCTTTCACATTTAAAATTTGCCACAAAAGCCTTTCTTATAGCATAATTTAGGAAACAGATTCAACAAAAGTAGAGGAATGGAAAAAAAAAAGTCAGAAATTGCCATTATCATAAGACAGGAAAAGCGTATATAAATCTTCCTTTGTTCCTTACTTCCTCCCTACTTCAGTACTGTGGCTATACCTGATCTTTTTAAATTAAAGATGTATAGTCGTAAAATTGAAAGAATATTCCTCCACAGATGAATAGGGCTCTGTCAGGTCAGTTTTATGAAGAAATTATGCTTCACTAGATGCACTAAGCGTATTAATAAAGCAAAGTATGAACAGGAAGGATAGACAATTGAATGTCAATACGCAACAACACATTTCCTTCAATTTCAGACAAGACCAGGTCTCTTCTTTTCTGTCATACTCCTTAGAATGTTGAGACTCCCAGGAACACATAGTATGGGACAGAGTGGAAAAAAAATAAGGACTCATACCTCAACCTTTTTGACTCCTCCCCTATATACTGTCCCAAATTCATCTGTGTTGAATCACCCTCTACACTTGTTCTCCAGGAGATGAGGTAGGACAAAGGAAGGAAAATTGTTACTAGAGGACAGATTCACGATTTATAATTCTACCGTATTTGTCCTCCTGGACCTCAGAAGTTCCCCTGCATTAAATGGAAGGTAAAAAGATGCAGTGGTAACATCAGTTTGTTACCCCTCTGCGTTCAACCATCAGTTCCGGCACACATCACAAACCATGAACCAAGATCTCAAAGGCCAGATCTCATTCTCCTTTCTGCTACATGTTCCTGAGTAATAGTGGACACATCATTTATATCAACATGCTAATAATTAAAACAAAATTTAACTAACATCTACAAGTAATGACAAAAATGTTTCTGATTTCCCATCCAGTATTCAGCAGGAAGAAGGACAACAACACTTTTGGACTAACACTGAAGAATGACTAAGGCAACATCTGCTGTAATTTATGAGGGAAATTTGGTCTCAGCAATCACTGCTTTCACAGAAGTAACTGAAAATTCTGTGGTACTGAATAGTATTTAAATCACTCCTAAATTCTGTGTGGATAAGGAAAACAAAACAAAACAAAACAAAACCAAAAACCAACTCACAGTACACACACCACTGTCAGCAGCCTACAAGATATAATAAGACCCCTGCAATTTAACTTACATCTCCTCCATCTTCATTTTTCCCCAGGGGCACATTCAGCCTTGATCTAAATAGACACAGATACTATTAAACTGCACTGGGACTCAATCCAGTAATGCCAGGCTACCCAATAACCTCCGAAATACGAGTGAAACCTGTTTTGTTCAAATGCAAGTAACAAATCGGTAGAAGTTGCTGCGCTATTTTTCCAATTAAATCATCATTGAATTTCTCTATTATCTGCATGTCACTAGATTGAGTCAACAGGATCTTCTAAATTGGTAATGAGATGCTTAGCCATTCACCACTTACTCCTGTTAAGGAATGATACAGATAACTGCTCTGTTTACAGTCATCTGTTTTTACAGCACAAATCACAGTCCTTGCAGTCACATGTTCTACATCCTCATTCAAAGGATTCACACAAATTATTTCTTCAGCTCTGTTTCTTGATAATCATCATTTTAAGATCGTGTTAAGGATAGATTTTCATTAAGCACTTGAGAAAAGACTATTGTCTATACATTCATTCCACAATCAATTTCAAGTGAAATCTCTCACAGTTCTCATGATTTTGATCATCTTAACATTGACAATATTATTTAATCTCTTCCTCTTGCCAAAATATCTGGCTACATTAAACCAGTTTTAATTGAAAAAGTTTGAAAGTAGACATCTGGTCAAGCACATCTTTAGCTCACTACCTAGTGTATTGGAACTGCTGAATCACAGCCTGAACCTCTGATTGACCGCCCGAGGCATGCAATGAGTCAGCACTAGGAGCACAGGTGAAAGCAATTCACCTGTGCTACCAGAAGCGGTGGAACCTGGCTCCACCTCTCCTAGATCCCATTTAAGAACTGACTACCAGTGAGGAAGGATCTTTATTGGAGATTGTTCCTCTTGGGGTCCTCTCAACAAGCCTAGGATAAGGATAAGACTTCCATCCTTTCTTCTTTGGTGTGGTAACCTGTTTAGCCTAACTTTCCTGTGTATTTCTTAATTATAACATCTGTATATTCATTGATTATACATCTAGTAAGTGAAGGAGGTGATGACCACAGTCTACAGTTAGTTCAAAAAGTATAAATTAGTGAACAAATAAAAGGGCTTCATAAACTAAATCATAAACTTCATAAATCATAAACTAAAGTATATATATAAACAGTAATTAACAGTCTTCTTTCTAATTCCAGCATCTTTATACAGTGTTACTATATGAATTCTCCTATCATGTTTCAAGAATGCAGTTTGAAGATTGCTCACAGTTTCAATATCTAGCACACCAACTGGCAGGAGCATCATTAAGGCCTTCTATGTACTTTCTTTTTCAAGGAGGAAAAAAAAAAGTATAAATCATCCATTTTCAACAGCAGCTGACTAAAGCTATTCAGTGAATTTGGTATTGCTACTACCATGGATCCATGAACTCTTAAAGCCTCCCCTTCCTTTTTTGTTCCTATGAGTAGACTCTTAACAACGTTTCCCCCACTCTGAATAGTTTTAGAGAGATCAGCTGAAAAGAAACACCATCAGTGAACACAAAAGTTTTTCAAAGAAAAAGTGGGAACAAAGTGAATGTATTAGAGACAACTTGAGATTCATGTCTGTACTGTGCTTTGCCCTTCTCTTTACCTCAATACACTCTTTGGTTTTACTGCTGGGTAAGAGCAGGGCAGCCTACTGCACTTCTCCTAGCAACCAAAAATCACTTAAGGAAAAAAAGGCATGTTTCTACTGAAAGGGAGAAAGAGTAATTTGGGGTCATACAAAGCCAAACGTGCTTTTCTGGGTTACATCCTAAATTGACATTGTCAAAAAGAACTTAGTATATAATAATAAACAGCTCTGTTTTGCACAGATCCATATTTAATTAGACATTTTTCGTGTTGCACACTTCATTTTCTCTTAAGTCTGTGTTCTAACAGTTCTTACCACTGTTTAGTTTTGATTTTACAGACATATATTCTACTCTTTATGTTTTCTAAAGTTACTTTCTTTCATCATAAGTATGTATATATAGAACTATATATAATTATACAGCTACACAGATATTTTTACATGCGCTTATTTAGATAGAGAAATAGTGTTTTAAGAATAGCAGTACAAAAAGACAATTTTACCACAGGATCCACTTATCCCAAGCACTGTGATTGTATCCTGAAATAATAGAACAAACAGCCGGGTTTCATCCTGTTTGGTAACAAAATAGATGTAATAGATCCAACTGATCTTTCATAACACTTCTGCAATATATCACTTTAAGGCCAGCAAAGACCTTAGTTCAGTGCATCAAATTACAATTTTGTACTTTCTTGCAGCCACTCTTAACAAATGCAGATCCTAGCAATTTAACAGAAAGGTTTATTTGCCCCACAGGTAGGTGATGATAAATGACATAACAATATAAAGCCCACACACCTACACATGCTGCATATAAAGCAACATTAAAGTTACAGGGAATCAACACTATCACATTAAGATGACAGTAGTATTCCACTCTTGTCTTTACTCTCCATGCTGCCTGACCCAACCACATGCTTTGTAGCCCAACTGCCCTGCTTCTGTATTCACACGTTCCCCGCTTCAAAACTGGGCAGTCGTGTAATGCATTAAGCTTGGAACTAGGCTACAATCCCTCTCCTCACAGTTTATAGTGACATTTACCTCTCTAGAAGACCGCTGGAGAAGGGCAGTGCTACTGTACACACAGGACCAACAAGCACTTCCAGGTCCCGAAGGGGACACAGTGTTTTGAGCACAAGATCTCATACGTGAAAAGAGAAGTTTGAGGAAATTTAAGGAGAAAGTCTTTTAAAGCAAGGGTGGTGAGGCACTGGAACAGGTTACCTAATGTTACAGTTGATGCCCTGTCAATGGAGACTTCCAAGATGAGTCTGGATAAGGCCCTGAGCAACCTGATCTAGCTGGGGATGTTCCTGTTCATTGCAGGGGAGTTGGACTAGATGGCCCTCAGAGATCCTTCCAACTCTAAGAATTCTATGATTCCACGAAATAAAGAGTGCCCCTTGCTGCAGCCTCCAATATGAAGTGAAGATTCCAAAGAGAAGATTAAGTTGTCTAGGGAAAGAGTATTGAAAAAGAGACATATGTCTCTGACATGATTTTCAAACAGATCTTGGTCTAACAGCATTATTATGCCATTTGAATTCTTCATAGTATTGATCTCTAAGAAACTATCACCCATCCTTTATTTGCAGAGTTCTCATCAGGTTATACTATAAATTGTTAGGTAAAAATTGATCACTTATTTTGCCAGGATCAAGTTATTTGGACGACAAGACGTGAGGACTTTGAAAATAGAACAGAATGACAGCTTGAGAAACCATTACAGGGTTTGTGCAGCATTAAAATACTTCTCATAATAGCTTCTCAACACTTGACATTTTCTCAGCAGTAAAAAAAGTACCTCTGGAACTCTTGCATGGGCAGTTACTCCATTCAGTTTGAATGAGAAAGAAGTTGACGAATGTTAGTTATCTGACATTTTGCTTTTAAAAGGTTAACTTTTTTCTATTCAGTTTCTCTTGCAATCAATGGCAAGTGATGAACACAACTGAAATGCATAGTTTATTGTGTTTTACAACTGGGTTCTGGACATTTATTTTTTGCATTATTTGTCCAACCTTCATTTATGACACACATTACAGAGACACTTCTAGTCTTGGCACGCTACACAAAAGCCATACAGACAATGCATAAATATATATTAAAAGACCACATGCAGCAACAGATATTTTGGCTCAAACTTCCAGGTAAATTATTACATGGGTACTATTGGTTAGTTTGTGTATTGTTGCTCATGTATTTATTTATGAAGGGTATTATTTTAATAAAATTAATAGCACATCTTGGCTCCCCTCCATGGCAGCAAAGCCAAGATAAGTTGCAGAGATGGAATTAAAAAGCCATTTCTTACTTCATGAACTTTTGGCTTGGAATTCATATCATTAAATCCACAATCCAGCACAAGCAGTACCTTTGTTATTGTAGAGGTACTCTGCATCAGTAAAGACAGCATTATAGAACTAGCAAGAGTAGGTAGGACTGAATCAGCAATACGGACTTGTACACTCTATTATTTAGAAGGTATCTCCATGGAAGGATGCAGCCAACTTCATATTGTAAGAAGCTTGCATTTAAAAAGATGAAATAATGGTTTAAGATGTGTGTCTTACAGTAACTCAAGATGGTACCTGCTTTCAGAAGGACTTTTTCATGGAGGACTGAATAACAAAATTGCTGCAGATTAAAGCGGTATGTAATCATGTCCTAAATTAATGGGGCCTAATTTAATTATCTGATACAATAATGAAAAGCATTTGACAACAGGCAATTAATAGTTATTATGTTAAGAAAGGAGTTTGACAGAGGGACGACACTGGCAACTCAATGTGACTTGTGGAGCAGAGAGTCCACTGTTTGTGTAGTATAGCAGAAACCCACTGAGAGTAAAGAGAGTGAAAAACTTACATACCAAAAAATCTTTTTTGCATGCAATTATATTGAAGAGATCTCATAAATAACAGTCCACGCGAACAGTCCTCCATAAAATCACCCTCAACACTACTGAAGAAATAGAGATTCAATATGACTCCGTACGCCCTCTGAACAAAACTTTAAAGGAATTTCTGGAATATATAAGAAATGTGTACTATAAAAATGCAAGAATGCTCAAGTAACACAATAAACTTACATGTAAAAAATGCCTTTTCAGAAAGAACCGAAAAAAGCCAAAACATTCATTTACATGGCAAGAGTAAATATATGCTTTCTTTGGCACAGTAAAATTTCTTCTATACACAAAATAAATTCCCACAGAAATGTAGAAATGATAAATAGTAAGCTAGTTTTTGGCAAGAATCAGCATCAATATGATTATTAAGTATCCTCTACAAGGTTGGTAGGAAAGGTGGTGAGCCAGATGGCAGCCACAGGAAGAGCAACCTCTGCCATGCCAGCTGAGATAACAGATAAAAACTGACAGCAGTGTTCCTTGTAGGTGGTTGAAACAGAATGTACAGAACCTGTTAGCAATCTATTTAACTGAGATCAATATTTGAATAGCAATTCAAAGCTAGCAAATGGCTAAAAAGCCATTGCATACTCTTTTGTAATTTTCACTAAACGGTTCAGCAATGGACAGGGCATGTATTGAGGTTAGTGCTGTGAGAATATATAGCAATATCACAAAAGAACAAGTCCTGGAAAAGAAGTTGACTGGACAGAACAGTAAAAGCCTTCACTTTCTCTCACTGAAATTTCTAGTGTATACTATTGAAACTGCTAATTTACCCTTAAAAATCTACTTCAATTCTTCCACTTCTTGCTAGCTTTGCTACAATTAGCTTGCTTTGCCACACGTTTTCCTCAAGCAACATTAACCTCATCATTCCAGAAAGTTCCCAATGGCAGTATTACTGCAGTAAGCGTAACTCATAGAAAAGTTTTAAACTCTCTATCCTGCCTTTTCTAAAAGAACTATGCACTATCAGACCTACTGCTGTGTACCAAGTCAGCAGAGGAACAAAATAAAGTATTTAGACTATCAAATTACTTTGCAAACATATCCATCTCTGAAGTGCTATGACAGCATTTTCTCATAGCCCGTCTTTTGCACATAAATACATACTGTTGCAATAACAACTTAGCAGACAGGAAATAAGGAAAGAAAAACATTAAGACTAATTCAGCACAACGTTTCATCATGGACATAAATTCCTCCCTACTCAGCAAAGTTTTCAAGCATATGATTAACTTGGAACACGTGTTTAATTTCATATTAACTTCACTGAGGTTCTGGATCAGTGATGGAATCATGAATCTAAATGCTCTGCAGAATTGGGTGCAGCAGAAGAACAAGCTAAAGGAAACAGAAACACAAACTCTTCGTTTCAACTGACTTTTAATGTATTAAAATGCATATGTTCCACAGAAGTAAAGGTTATCCAACAACAGCAAAACTCACATGAGAGATCAGGACCCAGTCAGCTCAAATGCTGATTGGAAGAATATATTCCAACCTTATAAGTAAGCCATGTTTTCTGATGGGCAGCTGAGACATGAGATTGTATGCCTCAAACACCATATCAGATGCATACCTTCCATTAAGAAAACAAATGCTTTTGAAAAAATGTTAAGATAAAATTCTACCTTAAAAAATTATTCTCATTCTCACCATCACACATACAAGACTATTACACTTGCAGTTTTCAAAAGATAATGGCTAAAAGCCAACTCTGACATATAAGGCTGTCATTTTCACTGAAAGCACTGAGAGTCCTCGCAGAGCTGAATTCAGCCCACTCAATCTATTGTCTATGGTAACATCCACACACCTGTGTTCACAGTAGCTGTGAACTTTTCTGTTAATATTATTTCTTGCAAGCTTTACTAATAATAACAAGAAACTAAAATAAAAACAAACAAAAAAAAACAACCAATGAACAACAAAACAGTGAGAGTAAAGTCAACTGGCCACTGTGGAAAAAAAGATGTAATTAGTTACCTTAACCCTAACCTCTAGTATTTTTTTTATGGTACAATGTCTAATTTGATATTATTCTTAATGAACTGTAATTATGACCATCAGCTAAAGAAGTTATTCCCCGAACAGACTGCAAGAATATGGGCAGGGCTACAGGAAAATCATAACCACAGTAAAAAATATGTATCTATACCAAATGTCTTCTGCCATTTTCATTGAGCTCTGCAATTTTTGTCATAAAAGTATGAACAGAATGCTTTAAAAAAAAAATTACCATTTTGATCTACACCACCATGCACGATGTAATATCATTTTAAGTCACTAAACAAAGTTAATATCATAGAGAAAACAGTGGCTATCATGCCTCAGATACTAAAGTGTCCTTCTCTGGACCACGTGCCAATGAAATGAAATAAATAATTAAAAAGCCACACCGATCCAAACCAAACAAAGAAAACAACAAAGCCACCCACAAAGACAAAAGTGTATTAGGAGGTAAATTTGAACATAGTAAACTGACCAAGGATTTATTAGTCAAACCGACTTCACCTTTTTTCTTTAAGTATCACAAATAGTGCTAATGTTGATATATATCTTTTCAAAGCAACTGGTGGTATATGTCACCCTAAGGTATAATCATAATTATCACGCTTATAAAGGGACAAAAATACCACATGCCAAGCCTGCACGCCAGTATTTCTCCAAAGCTACTTGTTAGACACTTTAGCAATCTGTACTTTGTCATGATGTGCCATCCACAAAATTGGTGGCTTATGTATTTTTTGGTAGGGCTTTTTCTTTGCCTTTTTTTTTTTTTAAAAAAAAAAAAAAAAAAAAAAAAAAAAAAGAGCTGCTAACATACGTTAACTTGACACAGCCTCTGCAACATCTCCCCATGGAAGAGTGGGATCACTTTTATTCTGGGCGGTTTCTTGGCTTTTTTTTTTTTTTTTTCTTTTTTCTTTTTCCTCTCCTTAATGGTGCAGCTCCACACTACTTATGTGCTTCGCTTACACCTCCCACCCTTGTCCTATACGGCTAAAACAGAACAAAGGTTCTACTTGTGCTCCCCATGACAAAAACAGAATAAATTATGTCTTGCTCCTGTCGTTCCAGCAAGCTGGTTAATTGCATTTGTTTCATGTATCACCAAACAGCCTGGTACATTAATTACATTCTGTAACACCAAGCTCCTCTGATTCACTCTGTCACTTTCACTGAGCACTTTAATTGTCTTCCTTCTAGCTACATACAATTTTAAACACTTACTAATAATTACATTTCTACAGCCTGATGTTTTCAGTTTATATACAAAGATATCTCCACCACTGGTGGCCTTGTGAATCAAAATACGCTAAAATAGGAAAAAAAAAAAAAAAAAATCCCCACAAAACCATGACCGAGCTAACAGATGCAAATGTTCTACTAAAGCCATTCCAACTTCCTCCTGGATAGCATGTACATATATTACACACACACACAAATATGTATATATATATATATATATATATATGTTTAATCACTAGACCAGGTTAAGCAGTATGACTTATTGTGCAACCAATGTAAAGCACTACTTGAAGGTCTTCCTCTTCTCATCTATTTGGTTCCTCTCTTGCAGGGGGGAGAGGAGAGGAGGGGCAGAAACACCCAGAGCAGGCTAGCACTGCAAACAATAACCCCGGAGTCCTAGCTTAGAGACTGACATGCTAAGTACTGTAAGCAGCAGCTTCCTGGAACAAAGTTTTCTCTACTAGGCAGAAATAGCCGGGCTTCCAGTTATTAAGCTCTCTGCTTAGAGATGCAAATGCTTAATATTAGGAGGGCTGCCAGACATTTGATCCCAGCACATGTAGTACTGCATGCTGTCTGAGATGCTTGCTTCACATCTAGTAGTGCACTTAAGGTCTACGCTGCAGTACAGCGCCAGCCCCCACTTGGAAAGATATTTTACCCTTGCCCTGGAGCTGCCGCCCTACTAAAGCGTGTAAAGCTCATTTATACTCATATTATTCCCTCGGCCACTACTTCAACTTGAAAACGGTAAGAAACGTTGCAGAACAAACCGAATGAGGAAGGAAAATGAAGGAAAAGAGAACGGAGGGAAGAAGGAAGAAAGGAAGGAGGAAAAAAAAAAAAAAAAAAAAAAAAAAAAAAAAAAGCCTTTCCCTCCAACACTTCCCGACAACGCTCCCTGCGGGCAGCCCGTCACGAAGGGGCGGGCGGAGATGGCGGGGAGACCCTCCGCCCCTCTGGCCGCGCCGCACCTGCCTGGCCCCGCGGGCACGGGGGGCTGTGCCGTGCTGTGCTCTGCTCACCGGCGCCCGCTCCATCCTCCACCAGCGCCAAAGGAGGTGTTTAGGGACTCTGGAAAGTCGCCAATTCTCCTCACCTGGCGCAGAGGCACAGCTCACCTATTTATTTCATCAGCAGGCTCTCCCGGCGGAAAGTTTAACAATAGAAGCAGGCGAAGTAATATGGGTTACAAGAACTGCCCGCCTTTCTCTGCTCCAACCCGCTTCCCTACCAGCGCCTCCTATAAATGAAAGATTTAGCACGGTGATCGTTCCTCTTCCCCACCACCTCAAGCTGATGGTTCTTCCACGCACAAGCCACTTTTCCATCAAGTTAGTAGAGGGAAAGCGCTGCTTATTAGAAACATACATTCCCTCTCCCCCATACCCTACCCCTCGAAATGCCATTTTTATACCAGAAACAAACTTAAGGCTCTGTAACGCTAAAGCTCATAATGCCGTCCATGTGCTGTCCCAAATCAAATTCAGCTGGAGGGGAATTCTGCAGAGAAATGGCACATCTAAAATAAGAGAACTTACCGTAGACTTGAAAAAATGCAAATCCAAAGAGCAGGAGTGGCGTCAGCAGACCCATTTTGACATATTAAAAGCAATCCCGATCGTTTGCGAGAGCAATTCCACAGAGATACAGAAGAAAAAAAAAAAAAAAGAAAAAAAAAAAAAGAAAAAGAAAAAGAAAAGTATCCAAAAACAACGAGAGGTAGGTCCAAAAGTTTTCAGTTTCCTAGCAGCTACTTAAAGCGGAAAGGGAAATCTTGCAATCAAAAGCTGCAGATGGAAAGGTCTTGAATGTGACACTTTTAGATCCATACAGATTAGAGCAGGCAGCGAGCTCCGAAGGCTTCTGCTTCGCACACGCGCTCCTTCCTAAGTTCCCAGCAATCCAGCCCAAGCTGAGGAATTATTCAAGTGTGTCTAAGGCTCTCTTTAGGCTCCATGGCAATCCAAAAGCAAGCTCTTTCTTCGGAAGACAAGGAGAGGCTCTGAGAAAGGACCTGATTCCTAGAAAGTGTTCCGCAAACTTCCTGGCACTTTGCAGGAAAACCATTGGCTTGGTTTGGCTATTTTGCTTTCCTCTCCCTTCGCCCTACCCCTTTTCTCTCTCTCTCTCTCTCTCTCCCAAATCAGTTCAAGCTGCGGAGTTTCTCACTTAACTTCCATAATAGGAACGCCCAGGCAACGTGCTACAGGAGGGAACGGCTTTCTCAGCATCCCCTCGAAATAAAGCACTTCTCTCCTACGCCTCCCTGCTCGCTAAGAACCGGAGCGGAACTGCTGGAGGGCAGCAACTCCGCCGCGGAGCAGCTGCTGCCGTACAGCGGTGGCGGCGGGCTGCGTGCAGCACAGAGTGGCTGCGGGGACCTCCCGCCGCCGCCGCCTCTCTCCCTCCCGGGCGGCCCCGGCTCCCGCCTCGCCTCTCCCTTCCCACCCCTCCGCCTCCTGCCGCCGCGGACACACCGGCTGGCAGCGAGAGGGAGGAGAATGTGCGCGGCTCCCGAGACTGCCTGGGGAAGGAGGCTGCGGGGTGTGACTAAAGCGCCTCGCTCCACACCCACGCGTCCTTCTCCGCCCGGGGTAGGGAGATGGGGACGGCAATAGGAGCAAGCTGCCGGCGGGCTCCCACGCCTCTCCTCCGCACTAGGGTGACCCTCACCGCGCCCAGCCGATCCGGGATGAGCGGTTTCACGGCTGCTCTCTGACTGCTGCCCGCGCACGCTTGGGAGCGGGACTCGCGCGGGGATCTGCCCCGGGGCGGGGGGGAGGGGGGAATTCTGTGGAGAAGAGAGACGGCTGCACGCAGATAGGTACCGATGGCTCAGGCGTGACCTACAGAGCACGCGGACCTCACGGGGCTGGAAAGTTTCGCCCCGACGGAGCGGCTGAGGGGCAGCGCGCATCCCGCGGCATAGGGGGCGCTGCCCCTCTCCCCCTGCACACACGGTGCGGGCTCGTTAAACAGGGCGTACAATTAAAAACACCGCAGGAAAGAGCAACGTGAGAGACGCCGGATTGTGGCGGCGGCAGGGAGCGGGGCGGGGCAGCGGGCGGCCGCTGCCTGCCTCTCAGACCACGTGCGGCCAGCGGCGGCCCCGAGGTGACGGTAGGGCCGGCGGTGAGCGCATCGCGCCGCTCCCGGGCCAGCGGTGAAGCTCTGGCGCCCCCTACTGGCCGCCGGCGGGCAGCGGCCGCTCCCGCGTGCCCTGCGTCGCCTTTTGTTGCGGCGGAGCCTTCCGCCCGCGCGCGGGAGCGGCCAACGGCTGCCGGCGGTGCGTACCCGGGTGTTGAACAGGGCGGGTTTTGTGACGGCAGGGAGTGAAAGCGCGGGGCTGTGGAAGGCAGCGGGGCTGTGCCAGGCAGTGATAAGTGTCCACTGGAGGATGGGAAACATGGATAGTTACATGTAACTTTCGGAGAGGAATCTGTTCAAGTGCACTGAAAGCATCGAGTGAATTTATATCTATTAAGGCACACGTTGAAATTATTTTTTTAAACAGTGATGGTAGGCAGAAAATAACTGGCAATGGCAAATATTTTACCACTGCCAAAGGTAATAAGTGTGAGGTGTTTACAGTGTTCTAAGAGCGTAAGATTATTCTTCTTTCATACAGAGCCAGAGGACATTTCCAAAGCCTCCCTATGCAAATCAGGGAACAGCGTCCTCCCATACTCACAGTATGCCCCGTAGATAAATATACATTAATATGTCTAAGGACTTCCTTGTGAAGAAGAATATAATTAAAGCTAATTAGTGTAAGGTGATCAAAATGGTACTCTTCACGTGCTTGAAGATTGGCAAAATGAGAAAACCGTAAATCACTTACCTAACAGCACTGCGTGTAGTATGAAATATTAAAGAATACTTCCCTTTGTAGTGGACGTTTCAAGGACACTGTTAATGAAAATGCTGACTTGTTTACTACAAAAAGTTGGAAACCGCTATGAGCTGTTCAGTCCTTTTTTTCTGCTTCTCAAACAAACGTAAGATAAATTTAATAACAGTTGGCATGGATCAGAACACTTTGTAGATGCGTACAGTCTTCAAAACTCTCAGCTACAGAGGTAACTGTAAAAGGGTGTAATGATGTTGTGCAAGCATTCCCAGTGAAATCAATGAGCTATTCACTATAGCTGGTACTGTTGATTCATTCAGTTACGCAAAATACCACTTTTCAATGATGAAACACTTTGCAAAACTTTGAAAAGTTGTAGCCAAGTTTAATCATACATTTTCCTATTAATTTTGCTCATATGTATTAACAGTTTTCTGGAATGGATAGCAGAGTCTGAAAGAGCTGAGAAACTTTTGTATTGGTTACTGTTTGTTTTTGTTGGAAAAACTGGGCTAAGTTTGACTGGTGTGGAAAACAAAAAAGTCATATGGAGATCCACTGGGGGTTACAGTAGAGGTTTACCCATGTTACAGCTTGCAAGCACATGACATGTCGCTTTGCTTGGAATAGCATTGGCTTCCATTATGAAATATAATCCAGATACATGAATTAAAACCAGTATGCTTCTCTCTCCTGTCTTTCTGTAACCTCCTATGAACATGGCCAACAAGACAGATGTTCTTTGCATGAATAGCAAAGTCTGTGCAAGGAATATGAATGTGCCAGCTCTTTGTTTTGGCTATGAGCAAACCTGATGAACCACTTATGTAAGATGTCAGCATTGGCGCATATGCAGTTCAAAGAGTATTGTTGAGGTGGGACTTTAAAAACAAGGAAATTACAGGATATGATTGCTTTGTTAATATGAAAAGCATTTGTCATAACAGGTGGGACTAATCTCACAAAAACAACATTAAGGTCAGACATATAATAAGTAAAAGTAGAGGTTTCATTGCTTCAACATTTTCATATTTCATACCTTTGATTCCTATAGACTCAGATATCTACATTAAAATACGGGAAATCAGATCCAATGTTTAAAGTTAAGTGTTCTAAGACTAACACAATTTTCAGGTGAACTGAACATTTGGAGAATTTTTCTTCTAAATCAATATTGTATTTCTGATGTTACAAATGAATGTCATATCCTCTCCTTTCTGAGAGTAGAAACCATAAAATCTTCTTGTTATCCACTTGAAGGAGAGAGGATGAGTTGAGGAGGATCATATGTAATTCATTCCAAATAATAGAGCTACTCATCCAGAGAATTGCAGAAAATGGCTAGTGATCTTTAATATCATTTATATACTTGATGGCCGTATGTTTTAAAGGTAGGGCACTAATTTAAGTATTTAAGTTAGAGTTTGGTCTTTCTACACTCTGGAGTAAAGGCAGCTCCAGATGAAACTGAAAGCATGTAATATTAGATAGATTAGATACACAGAAAAAAA
>NW_024884364.1:21288347-21329672 GCF_019232065.1 Centrocercus urophasianus
TTTTTTTTGCTTACAGTCTATGGGATCTTCCACACAGAGACGACATGGGAAGGCAATTGAGGAACTCCATCCAGAAAAAGAAGATATTTCTGAAGAGAATATATAGCACTGTTGCTAGATCTCTCTCATTGGAGGACCTTGAAAACTGTTTTCTGAAAACTGTTTGAAAACTTTTTCTGTCCCTGGCTGCCACAGCTGTGACAAACATACTTTCCCAGAACAACTTCCATATTCTGTGCAGAAGAAATAAAAATGATGGGCTAGAGGCATGTGTTTTATTCTTTGTTGCAGAGGCGACTCTTCCAGTGTCAAGGGCCACTTTCTGCTTCCACATTAAAATTCCTGAATTGTGGCATCTGACTTCAGAGTGTTCCTGTGGAAATACCAGTCAAACAACACTAGGAGCCCTGTTTTGAAATGTCCTCACCTTGCTAGCCTGTGCTAGTATGCTGCAGTATTTTTAATGCCTAGTACAGATACAGTGCTTACCACACTTACAAGAACGATCTGTACTGTTTTTAAGATAAATATTTTGTAAATTAAATTATTACAAGTTGTTTTTTTTTTTTTTTAATATACATCATATGCTCCTTTTAAGTTTTGCATTCATGGCTCATTAAATGTGCAAAAGCTGGTAACAGAAAGATGGTGTTCCTGACAATTTTTGTAACAGCCTCACCTAAAATAAATTTGACTTCATTCTTTTATTTTTAACTGAGGTTCAGAGTAGGCAATAAAGCACAAATATTTATACGATAGTTAAATGTTACCATGTAAAGATTTTGTAGATAGTACTTTCCATTTCTTCTGTGGATGTACTTTTACTGCCTTTAAAAAATACAGTGTCTCTCTTTCATATTTTGCAGGTTGGTAAAAAACTGAAGAAAGCAGAGAAATAATTCATTACTTAAAATAAATTGAAAATAAATTAAACAAACATAAGGTCAGATTTCTTCTTTCTGGGGGGTATGCAGGGAAGTGAAAGGCAAGCCTGTACAATTAAAAAGAACTGTACAACTCATGAAAGAACTGGTAATTTTACTACATGAAATGTAGGTCTGTGGTTTTTTGTTTTTTGTTTTTTGGGTTTTTTTATAAGAAAAAACGGATGGCAGCACACAATTTTCTGGGATAACCAAAGCTGAGATTGTAAAGAGTAACAATATCTTTAAACTGAAGAACTAAGAACAGCACATGTTAGAAATATGTGTGACTTAATATAGTAGTGGCTGAAACTCAAAACATACAGTGCAAAGAGTCATAATCATTGGCACTAAAAATTGTTTCAGCATTACTGAGCTTGGTATGAGCTTGTATAGACTTATATAGGGCAGTTGGAACCAGACCCTTTTTAGAGGTTCATGGGAGTGAGACAAGAGGCAGGCCTCTGCAGAATGAGAAAGTTCTTGTTAGATGTCAGGAAACTTTTGTTTTTTACCATGAAGTCAGTCAAACAGGTGCCTAACGGGAGATGTGGAATCATCATCAATGGAAATGTTAAAATCTTAACTAGACATTGCATTGAACTTGCTTCGAGTTGGACTAAATGATGTTGTACTAGATGGTTTTACATCCAGCT
Organism: Centrocercus urophasianus; assembly: GCF_019232065.1. Classification (NCBI taxonomy): domain Eukaryota; kingdom Metazoa; phylum Chordata; class Aves; order Galliformes; family Phasianidae; genus Centrocercus; species Centrocercus urophasianus. The sequence continues at coordinate 21,289,927 of NW_024884364.1, forward strand.
GTGGAGTTCTCAGTACAAGAGAGACATGGACCTGTTGGAACATGTCCAGAGGAGGGTCACAAAAATGGTCCAAAGGATGAAACACCTCTCCTACAAGGACAGATTGAGAGAGCTGGGGCTGTTCAGCTGGAGAAGAAAAGCCTTTGGGGAGACCTGAGAGCAGCCTCTCAGTGTCTGAAGAGGGGCAATAAGAAAGAAGGGGACTCTTTAGCAGAGTCTCTTGTGATAGGACAAGGAAAAATGGTTTCAAACTAAAAGAGGGAAGATTTAGATTGACCGTAAGAAAAAAAGTTCTTTTTTATGATGAGTAGTTGAGCACTGGAGCAGGCTGCCCAGAGAGGTGGTGGATGTCTGTACCTGGAGACACTAAAGATCAGGATGGATGGGGCTCTGAACAACCTGATCTAGCTGTATGCGTCCCCATTCCTTGCAGAGGAGTTGGACTAGATGACCTTTAAATGTACCTTCCAACTGGAACAATTTTATGATTCTATGATCTTCAGAAGTCTCTTCACACTATTATTTTTTTCAAAAGTTCCATGTTTCTATGAATAGCATTACTGTTAATGTTTTAAATATGTGGATGTCCTCTGTTTGACACTGAATATCAAGATCTTTTGCCAGAGAACTATGTACTAAAATGTACAGTAGTCCTCACTTCTCTCATAAAATTATATAAAACTACACACACAAGCTATAAATAGCAAAATAACTGCTTGATTTTTCCTAAGATTTAAGCCATTTCTGTTGTGATACTGCCTTTTTTGAGTGACTCCTGTATAGACTGAACAATGAGTATTAGAGTAATAGCTGAGAATTCCTTGCTCTCTTGTGGTTAGAAGCACTTCCCTTTGCAACAGAGGTATCTAAAAATAGTAGTTTTTCTAACAAGTATGATAAGTTGCACATCAAACCTATGGCTCTCCCTGCATTTTAGGCTGTAGTGGGTGGGGGTGGGGGGTGGGAGTTGTTATTTACAACAAGACCCACTACATCCCTTCCAGTCTTTACACAGACTATGTTTAGCTATGACAGGGATTTCCCCTTGCCTACTAATATCTTCATCATATCTGTTGTCTATCCATATTTATAACAGTGAATGTGACTATTCCTGCCTGCTACATGCGGGTCTTCCATTCCTTCTCTTATTTCCCATAGATTATGCATGTTTATCTAAAGAATGAAAAGTCAATTACTTAATACAGCGAAGGTACCAATTTTAAGATAAATGTCAATCTATGTAAATAAGAACACATTCTATCAACTACAAATAGAATAAAAGAAGAGTTATTTCACTTATTCCTTCATTAATGTAGTGCTTTATCCATCCTTTTTTTTAAATTAAAAACTAACAAACTGTGCCCTCTTTTATGTACCAAAAAAATTGATTATATATATATGTGTATATATTTTCTTAAGCACAAGTTAAGTCTAATTTAAATGACAATTCAGATTTCCAGAGTGTGTAAGATAGTCATTGTTATCATTCAAGAAAGGACAAGCATTTAAAATGAAGAACTGGAAGACGATAAAATCTTACCTCCCTACATGTACATTAGAAAGATGGAACTCGTACAAGAAAAATGTAATTCATCACAATGTGTTCAGACTCATCATATAAAAATAAGCTCTAAGGAAGAGAAAATCAAGCAATATAGCAACACATTTATAACTGTACATGATACAAAAATAAGTGTTAAACTGAACACATATTTGTACTTAATTATATTATAAATAGCACGTTAATGTTCTCTTTTTAAAGACATATGTCACATTTTCAGTAACAATTGCATATTGACAGCCAACAGCATTAGTCAACAATACTTACACTTCAATTACAGCTTTGAAAATGGAAATATGCAACTATATATACACATAAGTTGCTAATGAGGTAGAAGCTCAAACAAGGAGATCCATATGTAAATGTCCACTACATAGCTACTCATTTTTAAGTGGACGTATAGTCTTACTAATAGGAAATGTTTAATTTAATAAAATGGGAAACATAAGATTTGGTATGTCATTAATAAATCACCTGCATTTTTCAAGAGCATCAGTATTGAAAATTCTGATAAACAAATACAGTGCTCTTTTGACCTTCAATGTTTTTTTTCAATTTAGTTGGATTCTGTAGGTACTGTTTTCTATTAGAGGCTGGATTACCAAATTCCCTTTGTTATCTCTGGCCTCCAAAGTGTCAAAAACACACAGAGGTTGTTGCTTATCATGATTTCTGCTGCACTAAAGTCCTCAATTGTGATCATATATTAGTCAAACCAAGGACCTGTTTTGTATCTCAGGGATTCTGATTTATGAAGATGTCAGAGAATTCTCTCCTGAGAATCTTGTCCATTGCTACGGTGGTAACCCTAATAGCATTAGAGGTTCTTGCATGTTCCTACCAATAGGTTGTAATGTTCCCATCAGGCTGTGACTTTTTTTTTGCAATATGGTGCTGTCAACCCTATTCTCATCAGTTATATGTATCAGTGGATTATTAACAATATTTGTCAGACTTCTATATTATTTTTGCCCCAGAACTGCCTTGCCTTACTTCAGCAATAGAATTACATTTTACATTGTCTCAAGAAATGCTTTTAAATTAGAATTGATGTTTCAGTCACATGATTTTTCACTGCTGATGTAATTTAGTTTTCTAGCTCAATTTTTATATGAGTATAATGGTTTATTTTTTTTTTAAGTGTGAACCTATTAAAGGCAGCTGAAGTACATAGAATTCCCACAGCTGAATTTGGGATAATGACCCTCCCATATGTTAAAGACTAAGTGCATGCTCAAGACTACCACATACTTCAAAAATAAATTGAAAAGAAACAGAAAATAGGAAAAAACTTAAACCTTAGAGTAAAACTTTTAAGTAGGCATTTAATCAACATGACAAATAAACAAGTGCAAATATAAACATGAAATATCCTATGTCATCACTAAAGGAACTATAGCATGTTGTATATTTTGCTGTTAAAGCTATTATAGGATTTAATTGCTAAAATTGTATACAAAATCTCCAAATTTTTACCAGGAAAATATATGGGAATGTTTTTCCCCTATGCTGCATATCCCACTGTACTGAGAGCAGCTGTGCCAGTACACCATCCCTATAAAACCATTAAAATTGTATATACAAAGGGGCCAGCTCAGAAAACAGAAACAGAAACCAATGACTCATTTTAACGTCTGTCTCTGAGCAGAAACACAAAATAGCAATTACCTCAAAACTGCTTACTGCCACAGCTAGGAAGGCTCTTTCACATTAAAAGCACACTATGCACACAAGAGAAAATCACTTTCTTTCATTGTACAGCTTGCTATCTTGAGGCTGATGGAGGAATTTAGCATGCTTCAATCTTAGTCATCAGTACAAATCTTGCCCATCCTGCTGGTGACCAAAAGTTATTATTTGTTTCCCAGCTTAAATTATTTTAGAATCAGCTTTTTGTAGACAAGAGAAACACGTTGTAATGTAAGCTTATCTTACCCAGACAATCAGCAATAGTTCAGCCTCCTAGGACAACCTTGAGAAGAATAGTCTGTTTTGCACTGCCATGGCCCAGAAGGTACTTATCTTGAGAATGAAGAAAGAATTGGATTTCAATAACATCACCAGAATGAGATACTGTAGCCAGGACAGTGTATCTATGAACTTCTGTAATATAAATAGTAATTAGATCCCACTGCCATATTACCTGCTGAAAGATTTTTATAAAGGAAATGTGTCTTCCATGGTTCTCCAAAAAGTTACATGAAAAATTATCTTTGTATCATTTCCCAAGGGAAATATATATATATACAGTCACTCTTTAAACTGTAAATGGCACTTCTATTAAAATGCCAGATTTAAAGTAAATGAGACATATGGAGTAAAGCCAAAGATTATTTTTAAGGTTAAAAAAAAAAGGGTAACTCTCTCTATGTATGAAATCCAAAATACAATAGTAATGTCTATAGATGTGTAGGTGGCATCAAATAGCAAAGGTATGTGCTGGATTGATTTATCATTTTTGTTGATAATAAAAAATACATATATCCATGAACAACAACAACAAAACAGAGAATTTTGAAAAATAGAAGAAAAAAAGATATTCTCATCTGAATTTACACATAATTTACATCAGAAATTCCCATAAGTGCTTACAGGGCTTGAATCCTTACATAACAAGAAAACGCTAGAAGTCATTTCCAGTATCCATATAAGAGATATTAGAAGTTGTTCAAATCACTGAAATAGTGAAGCAGGCTACTCTGGACATTTTTCCTCTGGGAATGACAGGCATCCTTTGAAGGGATATGTATTTCAAAGAAAATTAAATTCTGGTCTACTTTTATCATCCACCACAATCCCATTGTGTTTTTGCAAGGACACAGCTTCAATCATTATCAGTCATTACGTAGAATTCTGAATGAAGACTTTTTTCTGGGGAGAAGGTTGTCACATGATCTGGAAGCTGATTAGTGACTCTACATATACATAGTTAGAACTGAAATTTGGAGGTGTTAATTTTCAAACGACTGTAAATCTGCATTGCTCAAATGAAATCTACAACATCCTCTGAGTCACGGAGTTTGCTTGTTAGCCAATTCATTGTATTTACATTTAGGTTATTTATCCTAAAAATATTGAGTATTGTATTTAAAGAAACTATAGATGACTGAATGTATCAGCAGTTAAGAGATTTGCAAAACTGTTTTTTTTTTTTTTCCTTCATACTTAGAAACTTTATCAAAAAATACTTCATTTTTCTAAATAACTACAATCTTTACAGCTGGACAGAAAGAGATTACATCTTCATTCAGAAAGCATTAAAGTAGAAATGAAAACACTATGAATTTTATAGATCCAGTTCTAAAGCTTACAGTTGCTTAAATAATGCCCTTGACAAGCAATGTCTAGAAAAACCAATAGAGCTTTTGCTAACACCAGCATGACAAAATGAAGGGGGTGATGACTACAGAGCTGAATGTCTGGTATGTTCATGTCTGTTCTGCTAGCAATAAGATATAGTTGCAAAAGTGGAACAGAGAGGCTGTGGCATCTGAGCAGCTAAGTCCTAAGTCCTGGATTTGTACGCAGTAACTCATTAGAATACTGCTGTTAAGTCAAATCACAATGGTAAATCAAACAACTGACGGAAGTATTCCTTACAAGAGTGTCAAGATGGGCAAAAAAAAAAAAGGAAATGAGGGCTGAACCGAGTGTTTGTGAAGAATCACTGGATTACAGATCACTGGATAAGGACATGTCTTGAAAAATCTTAAAATACAGTGGGATTTTGGATTTGAATTCCTTTAGTCTGTGGAAATCAAAGCTATAATTATGAACTACCATATTTCATAATCTTGGCAAATAGCATATGATAGATATAAAATGTTTTATACGGGAAAAGTGTCCTTTATTGCATTTTCCAAATTCTTCCTTCCCATTAACATTTTAGATCTAAATCATATTTAAGATGCTTAAATCAAACTACTTAATATTCTGAATTGATAGGCTCATTAAGCAGAACAGTAGGATTGCTGTCATATGCTCTTCAGGCACTTACAGTAGGAAATTCTCTTTTTAAATTCTAAATGTTCAAAGAGACATCTTTATTGATAAACTGTAATTATATTTCTTTTCTTTGAGAGGCGTTACTATATGTTTGACATCTGAACTCTGCTGATCACTTGGGTCTTTCCCACATTCTAAAATATCTTAGCAAAAGAGTAGAGCACTGTGTACAGCAACTTGAACAGGTGTTAGCCATTTTTTAATCAATTCATAACTGTATTAATTTGTGGCTGTCAAATATTAAATAACCATCTACTGTAGCAATAGTTATTCAGAGTGGTGATGTTGTAAGCTAATTCCTATTTGGTCTGTATACTTGAAAAAGAAATGTCTACAAATTTTGTTTGGTGCTAAGAGCAAAACCATTTTTTACAAAAACATTTCTCCAAGGCCAGGTTTATCAAAATTTTTTTAAGGTGCCTCACTCTGCTGATAGCATCTATGTGGAAGCCTCACTAGTATTGCAAGTCAGTGCGAGTAAAGCTTCTAGCAATTAGACTCTTTTGAATGTTCTTAACAGGTACCTATCTAAATATTTTTATCTTGGCAGAGTATGAAAACTTCCATCATGCAGTCTTTGATCTGGAATTCTAGAAATTAAATTACAGGCTGCCTAAAGGCATTTTGAAGTGCTAAGCACTCTTCTTTCAGACCAAATAAAAAGCACAATTACAGCTCTTACAATAGTTGTATATCTGATATTAACAGGAATTCATGAAGGAGCATGGCTAGACTTGGTCAGAAGCTATCTCATATGAACTGAACAGTTACTGAATGCAAAAAGCCAAGACAAAGTCCAGAAGACAGGGAATAAAATTAATGAATAAAAGCTGCCCTAAATGGGAGCAGAAAAACATTTCCAGTTGAAGAGCAGGAACAGTAAGTTAGGTTAACGGATGTGAGAAAAGAAACTGCACTTAATGCTACTACGCTTTTATTATTTTCACAGAAATAGAAACATATAATCTTAGAGGAAAACAGAATTGTACCGATGGATATATAATTGTCACACCCTAAAGAAAATGGTCACAAAATGTAAGTAACAAAATACAAGTATTGGAAACATTGCTTTTCATTTGAGTTTGCATTGCCACAGGAAAAAAAAAAATAAAAATAAAGCAAATATTTGATTAGAATGTCACAGATTTATACTGAAAAAAAAAAACCAAAAAAAGATAATTGTAGCTCATAGCAGCAGCTGATAAAGCTGCTGTTTTTTGTATTGTATCCTCAATACCTCAGGAAGTATTACTCTAACGTTTGCTCAAAGATTCTTTGTTTATCACTCCCTTCACTTTTTCTTTCTAATTACATAGAAATCAGTGTTCCTGCAACAGCTGAGCTTTCTTTTCTTTCTGCTTTTCTTTCTCTGTAGATGTCCTACAGTGAAATAGAATTCAGCCAAATCAGTAATATTTTGGCTGCAGACCATATGGTTAGTTGAGACTAAGAGGCTTTAAGATAAAACATCCTACTGTTATTCTATTCTTGTCAAAACTTGTTTGAGTATTACATATAGAAAGGATTATGATGCCATTTTTATTTATACAAGCATGCACAATTTACATTCCCATGTACAGTATAAAGAGTTTTGGACATGATGTTACCATTTCTCTTATGAACAGGTTTCTGAACTAAGATTGATAGCCATACATGATTTATGCATGTCCATGCAACTTTGTAGCAATAGTAATCTTTAATTCCTTCAACTAGTTGTTTGTTTTTGTTTTCATAAGGGGCAGAAGCTCTAAACAAAAAAGTTTTGTTAAAAATCCATTGGTAATATCATTAATATTGTTCCATCTAGTCAGTTGTGCTCTTTTTCCTCAGTGTAAAGTTGAATACTGAAAGCATTTCCTCTGAAAGTTAAAAGTGAGGTCACTGAAACAATTGTGATAAGATATTCTTTTTGGTAGCTTCTGAAATTTGATATGTCTATCTTATCACCACATTTGATTAATTCCAGTACAATACAGTCATCTCTTGTTTTCATATAAGCTCCTTTCAACTTCGACTTAACTCTTTCCTTCATAGTTTCCAGAAAGAATATATCTTTTGAAAGAATATTAAAAAAAAGCAAGACGCTGGGGAGCATCTACTTGCTAGGAGATCATTCTCCAATTTTGCTTTTGCAGAGGGGTAGCTACCTAACAAAAGATCAGTTTCCAATTTTCCACCATGATCTGTTCAAGGTGAACATTGCTGCATTAAGAAAAAGTATCTGTAATTTGATAAGGTGACTAAAATTAGTAAAACTGAGTTGTCACAGATACAAACTATCACACCACCATGTACAACTCAGCTGGTTCCTAATAAGGAGCAATTCCATTGAGAAAATTAACTAAAATAACTCTTGGCCAGAAAGTCTGTATCTCTGTACTTGCTGTACACTAAAAAGTACTTTAAAATATAAAACCTTTAGTAGTCCACAGATAGCAGACTACAACCACGTAACACGACTTGAGAACTAGCCCTTAAGTTTACCTCAAGACTGTGGTAACTTCTGTTTTATATAAAAGGAAGATAAATTATCTTTAATCCTTGTGTTTTGTCTCACTTATGTTAATCCTTGTGTTTTGGTGGAGTCTAAATACTGACTGCAATGTGAATTGAAACATATTTGTAATGACACTGAGCAAGTTTTTAGCACAAATCATTTCACTTTTTCCATCAAAAATATACTTCAATTTAATTGACAATGAGTCATACTTTTAAAGAAAAATTAAAATTTAATTGAAAATTTCTAGGCTATTCAAGTTCAAAGAGTGCTTTGTTTTCTATAAAATAAAATATCCAACTAAAAATATCGTCTTAGATTTCATAAATACATTATCATCTGGCTATAGGATAGACCTGAAATACAAAATCTGCATAGTGTGGCTTTGATTCATGGAGAGAAGGAAAACCTTAATACTGCATGATCCTACAATAACCTTTGAGAAGATGGCCCAAGGAGACTGTGAATGAAAATGGAGTGTAGTGTTAATACATCATTCACAGACAAAGTTGAGATGTAATCTCTAATATATTGTTAACTTTCTCGGTGTGCATCTCATGAATCTGAGATAAACATACAAACGTCCTCATATTAGAAAAATGTTACACTGTATTAATGTTTTTACTTCTCACTTTCTATATGTATGTATGTATGTACGTACATAGGTCTTTCCAAAAGTAATGTCTCCTGTGCATTTCCAACAGATACATGGAGCGCAGTAACACTGATAGAGCAAGTTCTCATCTTCAAAACACTAGTTTTCAACCATGAAACCAGTCACCAACATGAGCTATGCGTTTTTGCCTGCAATGAACAAGAGCCTGTGTGCCACACTTATAAAAATCTGTTCCAGTGGAGGTGACCCACTGTTGCTGTGGCCACTGCTGAACACTCCACCCACCTCCTCACAGTGCTCACATGCACTCTTTCATTTCCATTAAGATTCAGCAAGCATTGATGAATGTCAACAGGAGCTATTTTTTACACGAGGATTTCAATTCCACGCCTTTGCTTCATCTGCACTTCCACATCAGACACTATTTTGTCAGACTGCGCCTCTGCTGTCATCTGTCACATAGCAACAAAATGTAATGGAATGTTGGTGGGAAGGTTCAGCCTCTACTGCCGTACCACCAACATCCACCTCTGATGTCATGGGCCAGTGTAATAGCATAGGAAGTATTACTTTCAGAGCAACCCTTGTATTCCTCATATTTAAAAACTTACTTAAATTTAATTAACCATTTTAATGAAAAAAAAAAAATGTATGACATGGTAAAATAACAGCTATACTGTGTAAATTGATTTTCGCTTGCCTGTTTAATTTATATGAAAAGTTATTTCCTCAGAATCTTCATGGTCAGCTGAGCTAGGAGGAAAAAAAAATGTGCAAGCCTTGTTTAGAATAGATACTGTGTTTGTATTATTTTACTTTAGATACGTAGGATATATTCCAGGATATTTCTTAGAATCTATGGACAATCACTGCTCCATTTTCTGTAGTGAGAGCTAGAGATGGGAGTTAGAAGATCATCAAGGAATTTTCTTCCTGGCAGATAGTTACCCTGTTACACTAGTTTTCCACGTGAAGATTGCTGCTCTAAAGATCAGCATTAAAACTTTCTTTCTGACAGCCATATGCCATTTTTTTCAGGCAAAACACTTTGTTTGTAGGTAGACATTGCTCTGTGTCTACTAGGAATCTGTGTGGTGCAGACTCTGCTTGAAGTGATAAACTAAATGTGTGTAGACAACAGTTAAGTTGTTTCTTTGTTGAATGTGAATGCTAATGACATTTGTTCTGTGCTTCATAATAAACTCATTTAAAGAAAAAAATGCTAAAAAAAATATCCAGCACTTGAGAAAATATGCATAAACTGGCTTAAACTACCTGTTACAAGTTACTGGGAGTAGCATCAATACACATTTAACTTATTTTTAAAGTACCTATACATAGCTGTTCTACATCCAGAAAGATTTTTCAGAAATTTGCCCTGCCTTGCATTTGAAATTGGAAAACTCTTTGTGTTATATGACTAAATGGTCTTCCAGTAAATATCAAAGAGAATATATATATTAAAACATAATGTAATAATCACATGCTCAGAGCCTATTCAACTAAGAATGTTTTCTCTATTTATTCAGATGAATTTGTTACTTGTCATTTACTTATTTATTTAGAAGCCAGTACTTGGTATAGACTGCTCAGATTCTCCTGGTTGAGCCATGGATAGATTTAAGACTACCTAAAGCACAGAAGTGATATCCACGTATTATTTTCATGGCTTTAAAAAAAATAATAAAATCAAAGCAAAGATGTAGCCTTCATGAAATCGGTATCTCATTTCTAAAAGAGTTTTTGTTTTATCTCAAATCTCAGTACAGAGTTTTGAAGTAAGAGAGCTGCAGTTTTTGAGTAATAACACCACATATGGTTAACACCAGACAGTGTCTATGCAAGGCTGGAAGCTGCAAGCTGAGATGTAAAAGTAAAGTGGGAGAAAAATGAATGTGATGTCAGATACATACTCAATAGCTTCTCAGGCAGTATGTTTGTATGAATATAACAGTATTACCACATCTTGAGGCAAGGATTCATGTAACTGCTTATTATCACAATCTGTCCCATATAAAACACTTTTAGAAGTGGAGTTACTGCTAATATGTGGCAGTATATTTAAAAGATCTGATAAATACCCTTGATTTAGTTTGTTAGGTTCTATTTCATACCTAGTATGTAATAACTAGGGTCTGTTGCTGCCCAGTATAAAATCTATTGCCAAGAATAGGCAATATTGCCAATATAGGGAATATTCTTCAAACTGGAGAAAAGAAGGCTGTGGGGTGACCTAATTACACCCTTTAAGTACCTGAAGGGAGCCTATAAGCAGGAGGGGAGTCAACTCTTTGCAAGGGTAGATAACAGCAGGACAAGGGGAAAAGGTTTTAAGCTGAAGGATGGAAGATTTAGATTGGATGTCAGGGGGGAGCTGAGAGTGGTGAGGTGCTGGAACTGGCTGCCCAGAAAGGTTGTGGATGCCCCATCTATGGAGGAGTTAAAGCCTGATTGGATGGGGCCCTGGGCAACCTGGTCTAATATTAAAAGGAGATGTTGGTGGCCCTGCATGTGGGAGGGGGCTTGGAGATTCATGATCCTTGAGGTCCCTTCCAACCTGGGCCATTCTGTGATTCTGTGATTTTGTGACTTATGCTGCACCTGTGTTTTTAAACACCCCCTCTTTTATTGAACTTGTCAGAGTCAATGCCAATTATTAGATTTGAATAAGATGTATTTCACTATTCCAGGGCTGTCAGATAGGCTAATAGCTTTCTTTGTTCGTTTCAGGTCTTAGTCAAAGTCATATTCTTAATACTACCATAATGTAATCAAACAGATTTAAGCACTGTAAAATAATTAAAACTACATTTTTACATGTACAGTTGTGTTAGATCAGTCTCTGCCAGATTATACACCACTTAATAACATAATAACTAACCTAAAATTACACGATGCCACAGTGCTCTGTGTGAATAATTCTTAAAAAACTGGTTACATTTTCAAAGCAAAGCACTACCAATTTATAATTTACATTGGAGTTTGTGATCTAAGAATCATGCATTAGTTGCATGATCATACATGACTGTATATAAAGAACTCTGTAAAGGTGCAGAATCAAGGTAAGTGCTCTTTCATCTGGTGTCAGACATCAGTGGAATACTGCATCAAACTTTAGTTTCTTCATTAGGAAATATTTAACAGGTACTTGTCAAATATTTTTAAGTTAAGATAACAGGTCTTCGGGAATAATTTGGGAAGGCTTCAATATAAAGAATTTAATGAAAAAGTAAAAAGGAATGTTCATTTACAGATTCTTGTATACAGGATCCGAAGAAGAAGAGTTGTGGTACGCTTCTGTTACAGTCATTAAAAAATCAGTACTGATCTCTTAGAAGTTAGCCAATAACACAAGCTATTCCTTGTTATTAGAATTGAGATTGAATACTCTTTTATGGGACATATGTCAGGTCGGCAGCAGAGCACAGACATTGCAAGGAGAAGAAGATATAGAATATGCATGGTATGTGTCTCATTACAAAAGTCAAGAATAGTTGATATTTGGGATGCTTTAGTTCTATGAAGTTATGGAAATTTCCTTTCAGTCGAAAGGGAATTTGGACAGTTATTCCAGTCCGTTACATATGTATTGAACTTTTGCACAGGAAGTGTTAATTAATGCATCAGCCGTTTAGTATATATTTATCTTGATTGTAAATATGTGCAATCTCATATTTAGCATGCTGTTTCCCATAAAAGTTCCAAGCGTAATAGCTAAGTGTATTATGGAACAAATCTCAGTCACTGTGATGCTGCCTCTTTCATTGCTTTTGTATGTTTTCAACCAGTTATTGAAATCAGCATATAAGATAGCTGCATGGAGAAGCATAAGGACAAAGAGGAAGATTGCTATTTATACAGCCAGCACCAAATTTAATGCAGACCGGAAACCTAACATTTTTTGTAGCCTCCTTGGTGATATTTTTGTTGATTAGGTGTTTGTCTCAAGAGAACGTTTCTTTTTGAAATGGAAATAAGTATGTTCTTTTGCACAGTTACTCAATGAAGAGAGCAAAAACTGTACTACCTTGCATCAGATGTAGAAATTGAGGAAAGACCTTTTTCTCTATCACATGCACTTTGCTCTACAAATGCACATATTTTAACAATCCAAATTTGCATTTTAAAAATAATAATCCATTGTATACCTAGTAGGGGAAAAACCTTCTTTGTTTCTATGAAAATTTATGTTCATCATTACTGGAAGACAATTCATTTGATAATTTCAACATCACATCTGCATATAAAAGGTATGACTTTTCTGTCTCTTTAACCTCATTAAGTCAAATCAAGTCTAAACTGGACAGCCGAAATAAAACTCCTGAGGAAATAACAACTTTCTCTGTAGGAGTCTAACACTAACTAAATTTGATGCTATTCCAAAAACTATTAAAGACCCTGTCAGACAAAGGCATTGAAAAAATGAGCTTATACAAGATGAACAAGAAAGTTCACAGAAAAACTGGATGGAAAAAGACATTTTCTGTTTTTTAAAAAAAAAAAAAAAAAAAAAAAAAAAGTATCAAATTTCTTCTGAAAAGAGAAAGTAAACACTCATATACTATATAATATGTCCTCTTCTCAAATTATTCGTTGAACCACAACATTACAATAGAATTTTTTACATATACAAATACATGAAGAACAGGAAAATCACAAGGAGCTCAAATCATTTATTAACTCTTTTGTCCACCTGCACTCATGACAGAGAACCTTTGATACGCAGGTATTAGACAATTCCATTACTCACATTAAATACCACTTTTCAACATGAACAAGATTAGAATAATCTGGCAGGAGAAGATATACCATACCCTATTTAATGCTAGTTAAAATGTTTATGTCTTAACTAGTACTTGCACTGAAAAGATCTATAATCATTATGTTGGTTTATTAGTGTCCTGGGCATGAACTTTCACTGGTTCGATAGTTCCACGTGACACACTTTATAGGGTAATCATTTTAGCAACTATATGTTTAATCCACACTTCTAGAGTTACACTTATGATCAAAACTTGGTTTTAGATTCTGTAAAATATGCTCTTGAAGGCCATCAGTGAGTTGCACACTGAATTGTTTCAGAAAGTTCAATAGGTTATGAATCATGTGAACTTGTCTGACACAATTTGCAAATCTTTTATTTAACATCAGAATTCCACTGTGGTTTGAAAGATATTCATTGTAATGATCACAAAACTATTTTTAATATTTATGGAATGGCACTGCAGAGCCCATCGTAAATTCAGAGCATATGTTTACCAGTGACAAGAAACAGAAGAATGCAGTAAATTTTATGAACTGTTAATGAGTCAATAAATTGACTGTTTTGCAGCCAGTGCTCTGTTCATACTGGCACTGTCCAATGTTCCAATCTGGATTTCATACAGAGGGAGATATTATATTCCAAATTTTAACTCTATTTCTTATTTTTCTTCACTTAAGGGTGCCTTAAGAAAAATAAATGCAATTGAATGAGAATCACAATATGTTCTTCTCACTATGGTCAAGATAAGAAGTTACTGGATTATAAACTTCTTCAGCATCACTGAGTTCAGAGCTATATTATTACATAACCCTTTTAACAAACTTTTCAAGATTCATTTCAAACACAGCTGAACTACCAATCAATCTGTAGAATTTGAGTATTTTAGTGAGACGTTCCATGTTTATTCCCTACCATATTTTTAACAATTTTCTCTTCTGCCAATGTTTAAAAAGCTTAAATATCTCTTTACTCTTTTTTACTTTTGCTCCTATATGCATTTATGGATAGAAAATGTAATTCCTCTCAGCCTTTGCTTTGGTACACTAAACAAGCCCTAAATGACTGTATGTGAGCCATTTCATCCTTCTTGAGCATGGACAGTCAGCACTGTACATCCTTTTCTGCTGAGCTCTGATGATAGTAATACTGCTTTTCTATTTCTGCTAAAAATGGATTTCTAGATGTATCCTTGGATCACTTTCATTTAATTTGCAACTGAGACCACTGACAGATAGTAGAATCACAGAATGGCTTGATTTGGAAAGTACCATAAAGATCATCCTGTTCCAACACTCCTGCTATGAGTAGAGCTGTCACACACCAGATCAGGTTGCCAAGAGCACCATCCAACCAGGCCCTGAACACCTTCAGGGATGGGGCATCCACAACTTTTCTGGGCAGCCTGATCCCATGTATCCATATCCACACAATGAAGAATTTATTCTTTGTATCAAATCTAAGTCTACCTTTTTTTAGTTTGAATCCCCTTGTCCTGTTGCTACAATCCTTGACAGTCTCTTCCCAATGAGACTCTTTATAATAAAGATACCCCCAATATCAGTTATTACACTTTTTTTTTTTTTCCCTCAATTCTATAGCATTTCTGTATAGCTTGATGTTCCAAACAGAAACTCTTGCCTATTGCATCACTGAATTTTGTAGTTTCTCATACACCTCTATCATACGGTTTCTCAATTCTCTTCTGTTTTTATGTATTCTAACTTTTTCTCACTGACAAATCTTTTTCAGAATGGTCACATTTTTACCAGCATCCTCATAAGATGTAATTAAACTCAATCCTGAGACTATGTCAGAAATGAATGGTTAAGCTCCCATTTGTCTGAAACTAAATTTCTCAGAACTGCTCACTGCTATTTTCTCTTTATCCAGTTTTTCATACATGTGTTCCATGTGTTGTTTTCTTTTATTACTAACTCCAACTCTCTCGAGTTTAAATAATAATTGTCTATACAGCAGTATTGGAAAGTTCTGCCATTGCCAATTGAAGTGCTGAAATTTCTGTCTGGGAAATAAGGAAAACTATCAGTATAGTCTGACAACAGTGTTCCTTTGGTGCACTGCATTAAATCTAAATTTCTATTGTATCTGTACGACCATGTATAATTAATAAGAATGTGCATACTCTCATAGTCAGGCTATTTCTATTGCTATTTACTGTTTCCCTTCTTTTTCCCCAAATATAAAAATTGCTTAGGCTATTCTCAAGTAACTGTGTGAAATCGTAGTTGATATATTTGTTGAAAACACTTGCTACATGACCTATGGCTCCACATACCAGCTTTGTTAGAATTCTGAAATGAAGACTCTTGTCACTTGGCAAAGCTAAATCAATACTTCTAAACTGGCTTCCATTTCAACTATGGAAATTTTTCATGCCGTCACAGTCCACTCTGCATTTAATCCTATTGTCAAAATCATCATCTTCCTTTTTTAAAAATCGAGGACTTTTTAAAATTTATTTTTAAATATGATTTGCCAGTGCATGGTGATTTTTTTTCTACTTTCTCCTTCTACTAATATAATAGAAATAAGTTTTCTGTTTGATTTATATCTTTTGTAAGACTTTATTTAGCTTAAATTGGCCATTGTCTCATTCACCGAACTTTGATCTTCTGATTTTTTTGTTTTGTTTTGGCTGACTTATCCTTTTCCCTATTCAATTTTTGCTTTATTACAATTTTGATAAAGCTGTATGCCCTGAAAGTTATGTTGCCCTTCTCCTCCTTGTTTGATACACAGTTTTGTTAGTCTTAAGCATTTTTAATCTAAAGTTTATGAATTTTATCACAACCAAATTCTTATCTTGCTGTCTAAAGCTATGATGCTTGTAGTTATCCATAGGATGAGCACAGCCCAGGAAAGAAAACAAAAATATATATAAATAACCAAATGTAAGGACAGAATCGAGAAAATAAATATGAAAGAGCAAAACTAAAGTAGCAGTGTAGTGCTCTGTTTTGTTATGTTTTCCTATAATCAATACAATCAGAATACTCATGAATATCCTGAGCTGGAGAGATTAAGGACTTTAGCAAATTAAGTCCAATTCCTGACTCAACATACAGGGCAACCTAAGAGATAAACCATATGTCTAAGAGCAATATGGACTTTAATTCATTTTGTAAAATTAAACTAATTAAGTGGTATCGGAACTATACTATCAGTAGTGCTACTGTTGGAGGAAAATAAATGGAAAAATAAATGCATTGCTTTATTTTTACTTATATTTCCATGGCCTCTGTTTCTCTTTTCTGCAGCCCAACTACTGTATTTTTAAATGCACCTAATGCATTATTTCCAGCATTACCAGGCTGAATAATCATGCTTGTCATAGCATTTGATATTGTTCTATTGCATCATTTGTCATTAAGTTAAGAGGCTTGCCCAAGGAGCTAATCTTTTCATTTCCATTTAAATCCACCACAGTCACAAAGATATTTCCAATATGTTCCTAATTAATTGCATCATATATTTTTATGTTTTCTGCACACTAAAGACATGTTAGCCAGTGTATTCCTTCTGATTCAGTTCTGTCATTTACAGTTCAGGAAATGCATTCTTTTGTATTGCAAAGACATACAGTATGGTAGCTGGATTATATCTACAGTATGTTCTGCATAGTATAAATTTACAGGAATATATGGCCTCCTTTCCAATCTGAAAGGCAATATTACGAACTAAGAGAGAAAGTGCAGTCAGAAGAACAGGAGATGAACATACATCTGTGTGCTTTCTGGAAAAGAAAATGTTCTTTTGTAGATGATTTTATAAAATTTGAAGTCTTATCTGACTGCACAAGGAAACCTATTTATTTTGGCTTCGCTATGGTGTTAAGATGTTGTATTTTTCCTCCAATTTCATAGTATGATTCCAGTTTGTAGACAAAAAGAAATTTTCAAAACTGTCTAAATACATTGGGTGGAAAGTGTTAGAAAATAATCTCGACCTGCCATTGTAAGAAATTACAGAGCTCCAGATTAATTAAAATAAATATTATTTCAATAGGAAATTTAATGTAGGAAGTTTCAGGGGGAAGTTTAAACATTTCATTGTATTTTTGTCAGAGGGAAAGAAGAGAACACAAACTAAAGAACTCTGAAGATACCAAAACTGACAGAAATACGGCAAATGAGCTAGAAAAACTGTGTCATAAACAAGTCATAAACAAGCAACACCTCGCAGAATAAGCATGCCAGTAGCTTGAATTTTCTTCTGGCATTTACTTTCTATAAACTGAACAATTAAATGCCAACAGCTTGGAATGCAACGATTCAATGAGAAGTGATTTACATCACAGGCAAAATGGTATGCCAGGGCCATCTGCATATCCAGGCTGTCCACAAAACTGCATGAGTTAAAGTTATGACTAAAGTCACTAAATCTAACGGACAACTGATTATCTTTTAGTAGAGGGAAGTTCTCTCTTCAGTCCTAAAACCTTTGGCAAAATTTAGGGACTACTTACGTCCAAATAAAAGACTAACACAAGATTCCAGTACTGCTAATAATATTTGTCTACTATTTTATACAGCTGTTTCCTTCCTTTCCTCTGAACAGAGAAAGGCTTCTGTACTTTATGTATTAACTCATAAATATCTCCATAACAAGTATGAGCCAATGTATAAGTTTATTCCATAATACATATGCTGGGCAGACATGTTGCCCCAGGACACAGAGACATATTTTCCAAGGCAAAGAAAAACAAAGACAATGTATCACACACATCTATGCTAAATTTAAGAAATTCTTTTAACTTTCACCTATGCAGTTGCTTGCAACTTAAGACCTATATGTAGGCAGCTTTTGAATGATTAATTAGATGTTGCTGTTGTACTCCCTTGTGGAAACTCCTCTTGGAGTCCAATGGGAACAGTTATTAAGGTACCACTGCCACAGTTTCACCATCCCTCTGTCCAGATAGAAAAGCATTATTTTACACATCTGGGAAAAACTATGCACCAAGCACCTACCACTACTTAAATATTGCAGAAGTTAAACTTCTACATTCCTACCTCTTAAGATATTAAATGCACTCCAAAGCAGCAAATAGCTTAAGTCAAACACTTCTCATGATTACATGGTGGTCATGTCAATATTTTTTTTTTTTTTTTCCTGCTGAGTAGGAGTACTTTCTTAGAATGTTGAACATATTGATACCTGATTGCAAATCTTGTTTCGTAGAACTGGTGAGCAGCTGGCAAAATGCTAAACAAGTAATAAAATTAGCCTTCAGCAAAAAGTAAAAGTACAGGAGAAGACAGAAAAAATGACTAACTTCATGTGTCCTCACCCAGATTTCATTAATATGCAGCCAGAATTGGCATACAGAAGTATCACTGTCTTGCAGAGCAGCCAATGTTCTGCTTTGGAGACACTGGAAAATCCATTTCTCCCAAGAGTTAAAATTAGCATCCATGGAGGCAAACACCAGGATGTAACCTCGTCCCCACTGACATTAAAGAAAGCATTTCCTTTAATTTCAGTGGAAATAGAAATTCTTCTAAGGAGTCCTGAAGACGTCATCAGAGAATATTTACAGTGGAGGTAGTAAGAATTTCAGCATCAAAATGGATTTACACCCATTGTATTAATCCTGTTGTTGATGCTTTTTAATTCATTGAAAGAACTGAAAAAAAAAAAAAAAACCAAAAAAAACCCCACATCACTCAGACAAACATACAAAAAAAAATAGAATGATGGTAATGAAAAGTAATTTATTTTCAGATTTCCATTGTAATGATAGCTTTGGTTAAAAATTCCTAGAATACAATTCTATGTGCGCCCTACCCACCTCTTCTTAACACACAAATGAAAAGATTATGTAAGAGCTACTGTTTAATCTTCTCCGCTGTCTGTTAAACATACAAGAAAAATAAGCAATTTTTCTTGAAACAAGGATATTATTGACCCAGGAGACATAAACCTCACATCTGCATTGTCAACAGAAAAAATTACTGCTGAATGCTCAAAAATACTATTTGCCCAAGTAAATTCAAAGGCATGGCCCCTTTTTATCTAATGTTTCTCATGTTCAGTGTTATGTGAAAGTCCGATTAAAAGCTTTTGAAAATAACCTAAGTGTGTAATTAGGGGGCACACAACTCCCATCCTGAGGTTAATATCCTTAGAAATATGCAAAGTACAAATCTAGCAGAGAAAGAATCTGTTTCATAATTCAGTTTCAATGTCTCTCCCCTGTACTTAAAACCTTGCAGTGTTTTTCAGAATGATGTATTCTTCGCTGGTCTATCAACTTGAAGAATAAGTAATTGTTGAGATATTCATATTATACATACTAATATGTTAGTATTAATATTAATATATTGTCATGTCCATTTTTATCCGCATTTGAAGATTAATATTTCACCCAAAAGCCAAGTGATTTTTTCTCCTGTACTTTCAATTACTGCATTGAAAATGCTTTGGAAAAAGTAGTCTAGAGAAAGTCCAATGCCATGTTGTAAAGCATGTATGTATACAGTATATTTAAGTACGTCACTAAGCAAGTGATAATTCTGAAAAATTTAACTGACATTGGTTTGACATGGTGGACTTGAGCTCGAAGCTATTTGTTGGAAGTGACATTTTACTGAAAGTGAGACACAATGCCATATATTGAAGGAGCAGATTAAGGTACACGTTTCTCTGCCAAATTTCAGAATAAAGCTAGTGTTCTAGGAAACAATTCTTTTTTACTTTTTTTTTTTTTCCTCTCAAAAATAAAGATGAAAAGCTGCATCAAACTAATTCTGCAGTTACAAAACAGCAATATTACAGACGTAAGTTCTGATTGAAAGGAATGGATACACATCTTGGATAACCATATTTATATTCATGAGATGTAGGGATTCAAAACTCTCATAAAGATGTAGCTATGAATACTTTTTTTACAAATCCAGAAAATGGATATGAAAATAAAATTCACTGAATTACCTGTAATAAACAATGAAAGGTGGAACTATGGCCTGAAATAATTTAACTGTTATTTTGCTGCCATCTTCCATTTTCCTCCACTTCAAGGGTTTTGAAAAACTGTGTACTCTGTACACCTAAAAGCCAAATTAGAATATATTCTACTGAGGAAGATGTAAAAATAGGCAAAGATCAACCCACAGAATAATGCTTTCGTAGCCATTCAGGTAACATTAGACCTAAATTAAAGAGAGGAAAAAAAAAAAAAAAAAGTAAAAGGGAAGGAAAAATGCTCAGCTTTCTTCATAGGAGCAAGAAGAAAGATTGTCTTGATATGTTTACTCTATATAGTGTTATTTTTTTCCCAGTAGCGTTCTATGTCTAGTAATTTATGTTGGGGATTCTTATTGATTTATTTTCTCTCTTTATGGGTTTCTGATTTATTTTAGCTTTTATAAGTGATCGAAATGCCTTTATGAAAAATAGAAACTACTAAAGGTGTGGTTCATTCTATGATAAACATCTTGAACTAAAAGGTGGCGATTTCAGTTAACAAGAATAAGTAACATTCCACTTCAGTAAGGGACAGACAAATTCTGCAGGAGAGATAAAAACATCATGCTTAATTTGCTTTGTTTTTCCTGAACATAACTTCGGGGTTTTACATTATACTGGTATAGTAGGAAAGTCCTTATTGTAAGTGGATTTTCTGGGAGCACATCCAATACTTGAAAGTGAGCTACTGAGTTACAGAGTGCTCCACGTGTTGTAGGTGAGCTGCTGGAGCTAACTGTATGGTTCCTGCCTTGTCAGCCAGAGGTTGGAATGGAGCAAGGTGATAGAACCTATGTTGAGTGCTTTGTCTCAAAAAAGAAAGCAAACAAGAGAATGTGTGCTTGAGGATGGGATTCAGGACAAGCTTTGGTGTTTCTTCTGCAGGGAATAAATATAAATACTGCTTATATCTGGTTTCACTTTTGCAAAATATCCTTCCCAACTATTTAAAGTAGTGATGAGATATTGATTGGAAAAGCAGTCACAAGAAATGATAACTAAGGAGAAAATGAAGATCTGCCTGAAGGCTAGAAATACAAATCACATTTTCAATAAGAAGAAAAGGCAGACAATATTTGTCTCCTTCCCTACCCTTTGTCCTGTTGCTTTGAGTACAGGAACAATGTTTAACAAAACGAGTAGTATAAATAATTCTCTGAACACATGTTCTTTGTAAGTGGCAAAGATCTCTAGAGGACAGTATATTAAATTGTGGATATTTTCTATCTAAACCAAAAATCAGAAAAGCATGAAATTAGTAATTGACTCAATTTACCTCATTTATTAGTAACCAAGACCTCTGTTTGAATTAATGTTGCCCAGTGGAATTTCAAGTGGTAGTGACATGGTGTAGCATGATACAAATTAATGCCTGCTCCCACTACTGTACTGCAAGCCACCCATAACTCCAATTAGTTAGTCCTAATCTAATATGCATGCTTTCACAACTTCTTTTGACAATAAAATAGGACTGTTTCTCCCTTCCTTCTCTGATACCAGACTTGTTTTACCACGTTGCTGATTTCCTTAATACTATGGTGACATTTGCATACTGGGTACTGATTGCATTTGTTTTCTGTCTTATATGATACTGTGCTATGCTGTTCTGTGGACTGTATCCAGTCACTATTAAATGCATGATTTTGCACACAAGGTACAGTAATGGCTTGAAAAGACATTTAGCTGCAATATATTGCCTACCATTTCACAACAAAAATGATACAATCTGACACTTCCTTCTTATATTTCTCACAAAAATATTGGATTGTGGTATTTTTCTTCCTAACTTAAAAGTTCAGGGCTTTTTTGTTTGTTTGTTTCTTTTTCCAAAGAATTAACATTGACAATGCACCAGGTAGACAAAACCATTTTGATTGCTGCCTATAAACTAGCAGGAAGGGCCTGATCACAGTCAGAACAAATATGAGGCCTTCTGAGCAGTTATGAGTTAGAATCCCCAGAATTATCCAAACAACTCCTTCAAATTATTTTACATACAGAATTTGAAAAAGAAGTATTGAAATAAATGAAATAAAATAAATCTATTTTAAGAGGGAATTTTAATAGCAATCATGACCTTGACATACGGAATTTCCTGGGGATTTAATAGCTAGCCAAGGGTAATGGCCCTTGGCTTTGCCTCAGGCCATCAACTCTCCCAGCTAGTTATTAATCCCTAGAAAATACCCTATATGTCAATTATTAATATCTAAGTTCTATGTAGGCAAATTATTCCTCTACTCAATAACTTTTGAAGAAATATACTTAGTGCCTCAAAATCCTGTAAAATGTCACTTTAACAAATTAATTTCAATTTATATTTTTATATGTCTAAATAAATTCAGAATATTTTATTTTTGAACTGAACTTACTAAAGGTACCTCTATTTATTCCGTTAGGCTCTAGATCAGGCTAAATAAATACTTCTATAAGAACTAAATATATATATTATTAAATCATAATTGAATTTGCTCGCATACAGATTTCCTACAAAGGCAGAAGAGATTATTACTTCACATGTTTCATTCAGAATTCAGTTTGCTCTTTTTTTTGTTTTTGTTTTTGTTTTTTTTTTTTTCCCCAAGCACAGAATGTAGATAATATTTCTATTCTCAGAATGAAAAGACAGATCTATCTATGGCTACACAGACTTTTTTTCTTTTAGAAAATTAGTTTGTGTCTCAGTCATGTGCGTATCAGAAGAAAGCCAAAAAGGAAATAGAGGTGAATTTAATACACTTATTCTGAACCAGGTTCAAGTTTCGCTATACGGAGAAAAAAGTTCTTTGAGGAAGGCAAGATTGTTAATTTGAAGCAGTTAAATTAATACAAAGAGCCTCAAGTAACAAAGAAAGAAAGTAGCAAAAAAAGAAAGTAAGTTCTATTTTTACGTGATACAATGATCTTTCCATCTTGTATGCCTCCAAAATGTGTAGATTTACAATTGGAATTTCTTGTTTATTTTGGATAAATAAGGATTCGGTCTTTACACTTTATAATTTAATACTAGCAGGTGTTTTTGTATTACTTCCATGAGTTTCCATTTCCAATCTACAGAATATTTACTATATACTTTTTATAATTAAACAATGAGATAAGACAAGCAATACACTTCTGCATTGCCTCTAGCAGTGTTATACGGGACAGGGTCATATTTAGAATTACTTTAATCACCTAAGTACAATAATTACCTGGAAGTAATTCTCCCTACTGTGTCTTATTGCTAATAGAATTATAGCTGAGTCACACAGTGGAAGCTATAGTTAAACCTGGCTAAGTAATACTAACATAAAGACACTTTTTTTCCCCTGCTACTTGAAATCTTTAAACATTTGTCTTTTAGGCTTACCTATGACTAGTAGAAGGTCTTAGCTGTTGAACTGTCAAAAACTAATTTGTAGAACTCGTCTCTGTTGACAACCACACCCATTAATTTGAAAACAGCCAAAATTAATTGAAAATGCTGTTCAGCAAAGGAATGTTTTAAAGATTTAATAAAGAAACAAAAGGCAACATTAAACCAGATCTCAAAGCTAAGGCAAATTCATTAGCATCCCAAAGAAAAAGCCAAACTTCAGTTTTCTCTGTTAATGGAATAAGTATCCTGCTTCTGAGATCTAGTCGAAAGATCATTTTCTTGCTTCAGGCATGTCAGCTTCTACCAAATGTAACTTAGACTGATCTATGAGAAATGGAAGAACCAAAGGAAAAGTGTTGAAGAGATAAAAACATTGGCATTGTGAAAACTTCTTACAAGCCAAGAAAAACAGTTTTTCAGCTATGGATAATGCAAGTCTTTCATGAGCGTTCCTGAAACTCTGGACACCTGAAGATGAAATGAAAACTAATGCACAGGTTTGAGATACTCAAACGGGTTTTAGAGCTTAACGGTTAAGTACTCGATAACGTATGAGCTGGCCAAAAAAAATGGAGAGTAAGAAATACTCCATGGCAATTCTGGCATCAGCAATTCTGTGTGACTCAGAAAGACATAAGAAAGTGACAAGCATCCTTGAAATCCTCAGGAAGAATAAGCTACATTCTCCATGGATTATATGAACAATGAATAAAACTTCTTATTTCTGCTTTCAAGCCAAAGGCCCTTCACTAGGTAAATAAATAAATAAATAAAAAGCCCCAGTTTATAATTGTTATCTATGAGTGTTTTTTGAAGAAATTCTTATAAGGTGAGAAAGAGGCCAGTACTATGTTTCACTGTCTAGCTAATCTTCCTGTCATCATCTTAATGCTTATGCTATTCCTGTTAGGTAGAATTATTTCCCCTACTTTCTCTTCAAAGATTGTTTATCTAGATACATGTCTGTAATGAAGGGAACACTGTCTCATACTCGGAACTTTTATATGTCAAAATCTGTTATGGTTCATATTTTTCTCAGAAAACAGATTTGAAGTACTGTCCTGACTGAATATAGAGGAATAGGGTTAAACTGCACTTCTGTGGTGTTATTTAATAGATACATTTTCCTGTGGTTTTAAAATCATGAGTTCTTTTAATCCTTAATGTTCTTATAGTCAATATTCTGTGAGCAAGGAGTTACCATTATACCCATTTTGCAGGAGAAAAGTTCATTACTTGATAACAGGAAGTTGAACTCAGATCTCCTAATTCCCAACATCTACTCTTCTTCACACTGATTAAGCTTCATTTCACATTGCTTAGGGGTATGTCAGTGATAGAAATAAGATGTAAATCTGCGAATATGGAGAACAGAAAAGCAACTTACATTTATCAGTGGTAGCTAAAATTCATGTATAAACCTCTTGAAATCAGGATTTAGGGATAAATCATGAACCTAAAGAAGAACTGTAAGAATCATCACAAATTTGGAAGTCATGTCAGGATATATCTTCAGGCTGAAGAACTGACTGCTGCTGACACCACAAATATGGGGTTCAGAGATTTCTATACGGAAATTAATATTTGGTTATGATAAATAACAGTAATAAAAACATGGAAAGAAATTACATTTTGGGGTTTAAAAGAACTTTTAAGTGATCAGTGTCAGATTATCCTACACAAGCCATCTGTTAGGTTATTATAATCTTTCTTAAAAGTATTTTATATAGAGTACTGCTAGCAGAGAAGGAACTTGGATCTTAGCCGATATTACTATTCTTGTGCTCCTGTACAGAACTATCAGAAGAAGTTAAGTTAATGCTTCTTACTATGTGCCCCAGAAGAATACAACCACACGCTTTTGGGAAAGACATGATTTCTGAAAATATCATGTGTTCCTAAACTCATAACAGAATATGGAAACCCAGTTCGCAGAAGTCAATAAAACCACTCATAAGACAAAGGACCATCACTAAAGGAAAGATTGTTATTTAGACAATGTATTGTTCTTTAAAAGAGAAATTATGAAATTAATAATTATGGTCTATCAAACGTGAAATTCAATCATTCATTCATTCCAGGTCCTCTTGTCTTACCTCTTAGAACAACACAGAATTATTGTTGTTCATGCTAATCAAACATCTAGAAAAATCATAGCCAACTTTTCATATAAATTTCCCAAGAATTGAACAGCTTTAACTTATTCAAAGAATATATGTCCAGTTTGGGGCAGCAAAAATCACTGCTTACCGCAGTTTGAATATTGTTTATGTGTGAAGTCTAAGCCTGAGATATTAGCAAACAGTTTATTTGCTGATATTTCTCTTACAGAGAAGTAATGTTTGAATATTACTGTCACCATACATCAGCATTCATCATCAGTTCTAAATAGCCATTAATAGGTATGATCACATATATATATATATATATATATATATGCTAACAAAGGACTGATAATAAAACACACTAATCTCTGGGAGTGACATAATCCTGAGTGAGCTGTAGGATATATCATCATTTATTTCAGGCTTGATTCTTTGTTGTTTTAGATAGCAGTATTTTTCAAGCTAAAAAAAAAAAAAAAGCCTTGATTCAAATTCTATAAAACCATAGTTCCACAGTAAGTAATATCTAAGAACTATACTACTCAGATATTCAGAAAAGAAAACATAGCACTCAAGGGGCTTCAGAAGTGGTAATTTAGGATGACTATTTCAGAAAAAAGCATTCACATCTAATACACATCACCTTGTCTGTGTTGTGGTTATCTGTTTCATTCATTTCATTCCGTACACAATATTCCATTGTGTATTCCAATGCTTGAAGATGATACAAAATTCCTTGCCACTGTTGAAGTTAAAACTATGTTTGAAAAACTGAAGAGCCTCAAAATGTCAAATGAATTTAGCCAGTGATAAATAACACGGCAATTGTAATTCACTATTAATAACTATGAATTGTTTCTAGTTAAAAGCAAACAAACAACACATATCAAATAACAACCCAAAACAACCAAAAAAAAAAAAACAAACAGTACACAACATTGGACTTTATTAGCTGTCACCAACAGTCATCAAGATGGTAAACAGAATTTTGGGAGTTTTATGGAAAGGAATCTGAATATAAACAGACATATATTGTAGATTTTTGGTCTGCCTGCACTGTAATTACTGTATGCAGTTCTGTCTGTGCTGTCTGAAGAAAAATTATATGGTACAAGTAATAAAAACATAGAAGGATGACAAGTATGGGCAGGGGATATAGACTAATATCTGCAAAGAATAGTCACTTACTAACAGAGATAACTGGTGAGGGATTTGAAATTAAAAAATTAAAAAAAAAAAAAAAAAGAAATCCTAAATGGTGTGAAGCAGTTGAGTAGACAGCTATTATTCTCAATACGATAACTAGAAGGCCAAATTAGAAATAAGCCAATGGTTTTAAAAGTAAATAAAAGGATATATATATATATTTTTTCCACACAGCCTTATGAAATTCATGACCATAGGATGCTCAAAGTACAACAACCATTTTTTAAGATAAATTCATGAGGAAAAAAAAGATGTACTACTGACCATTAAAAAGTACATCCAGGTTATGAACTAGAAGAGCAAATTCTAATGCTGCAGACTGCTGAATGGGTTTATGCTGCCAACTGATTCATGTGCAGCCTGCTTTAAATGATTCTACCAGCTCAGAAAGGCAGTTGGATCCAATGCATTTTTATTAGTTTCTCATACTCAACATCTGAGCAAACACAGTTTTAAGTTAATATTGTCATTAAATTTTAGTTATGGTTTATTGTATTGACCTCAGGTACAGTTTTTAAAAACTTATATTTTACCAATTCATAAATGTTTTGAATGCAATTGAAACTAGCACAGAGAAATTTCTTTGATGTGACCAAGATCAGATTGGTGTGGGATTCTCATCTGAAATGTACACGGTTTTCACATTGTATTATTTGAGGTTTGAAGCACTCTTCTAAGTTTAGATGTCATTCTTTTCTGGCTTTGAATTCATCTCGTATTCAGCCTTACTTCTATCTAGGGCTGTTCCCAGCTTGTATTCCTAAAAGCTTTCACAGAATTGTTTCCAGTGAAAGTCTTTTCCCTGCTGCAGGACTTGCTATCCCACACTGTAGTTATATATATATCATGCACAAAGTTGTCAGGGTAATGGAGGTTGAATTGACATGTGTAGAATTGGCAGATATATTTTAGGCAGCCCTACAGTGTTCTGCTGCTTAAATTAAACTGTGTTCAAAGCAAGCATAACCCCTGTAGAACAACCAAAGTATGTAATATTCCACAGTAATTTAGTCATCTGTCTAAGGAGTACACCACTGAATCTAGACAGTGAGCTGTACATAGAGAAAATGAAATAAAACTTCTCAAAATTGTGACAATATTCTGAGACAGACATATTTTCATAGTTAGTGTTCAATTATCATTAATTCTGATTGGAGAGGAACAGACATGAAAAGAGACACGCATATCAAGACTTAGACCCATGGGATTTTGGAAGGGAGCAACAACTTTAGTCAGCACAGCCTGGAAAATTAAGAGCACTAAAATATTTGGATTGGAGACTAGAAGCTATCAATTATTTCTTAAATTTTCCTCACAATATGTATATTGTAAAAATTAGAACTATTTAAGATGCACTGAAAACACATAACCATTTCATAATAGAGAAATCAAGCTTATAGAAAATGCCAGAAATTGAAAATTAATGTTACTTGTTCATAAGTGCTCCGTAGAAAATGGACAGTTTGAAACTTAGAGAGGAATTACAATGGACTGAGAGTACATACAAGTGAATAATTATGAACACCACTGAAAATGATTCAATTGATAGCCAATTAACAATTTGTCTATACACCCCTTCCAAAAGCTTGGTAGTATAAATGTCTTTTTTTGTATTGATTTCCACTGACTCTCATATACTCGCCTGCCATGTAAGCCATTTAAGTAAATGATTTTTTTCCAGGATCTACATTTGAACATACTGAAGTCTTGAAACATAGCAGCATTGTCTATTAAACAAAAATACCCCTGTAATGAGTATTACACTTCTATATAAAACAGCAGTAAATATGTATATTTTCATGTGATTACATATACATTATTTTTCCTGAGTGCAAATGAACAGCTCTTTGCCATCAACCTGGGAAACAGCACTGTACTCTAGTTACATCTAAGAAGAAAACACTCAACTATGAACAAGCCTATATATTCAAATAGAACAAGGAAAAAAAAAAAAAATAAATAGGCCCACTGTGTAGTTAGTGTTTGTAAAAATGAAAAGCAAGAGTGAAGACACTGACTTTTAAAAGAGAAAACTATACCAAAAAAACAAACAAACAAAAAAAAAACCCTACTTTCTTTCTAATGATTAAGTTTCAGAAGAAAAGTTGAGGAACTTTCACCTGTAAAGATTATCTATAATGCCTCTACAGAACAACTCCTTTTCCTTCCTGTCTTAAAACAGACAACATGTCTTTGTAAGCCTTTAACTTATTCACTGGCCACTTTTGAAGCTGATTTTCATTCCCATTATCTCTTTAATTAAAACCACAGCACGGCAGCATCAACTGTGAGTAAATGTACGAAGGTAAGGGATTGTTTCAGTGGCGATCCTTCCTGATACAGCACTATAAGCACTGCTGTTCCCGAAACAAAGAGAACTGCAGCCAGATGAATGGCACAGCACCTCCCTGCAATGGCTAACTGCTTTGAGACCTACTACAGGAACTGGACAGTTCAAAACAAATCCGTAATGATTAGTGACCCATGTAAACAGAATGAGATATTGAACACATAGTCTTTAAAGGGGATCAGGGAAACATTTTTTTGCTAAGAGAAAAGGCTTTTCCAAAGACCTCTTCCATCAATATTTGTTTTGTTACTGTGAGCAGCTGCTACAGTGAAGGCAAAAGCTCTAAAAAATATTGCATAAATTTTCGTGCTTATGATATCATAAAGGGAAAGAATTTTAAAGTTGAGGAAAAGAGATGACAATTTTTAATCCATATTGCTCCAAATCTTTTCTGTTTAAATTTTTAACTCAAAACTCATGGCACACACTTAGAAAAGATATTTATAGGCCTATTGCCAGACTTTCGTATACAGAATCAAGGACTCTTGGATTTTCAAAAGAGGATAAAAAATGAAGACTGTTTCTGATAGTTGCAAAATGCAAACAATACTCCATGTTGACAAGTATTTTTATTTCATCTTGGTTTCCAGTGATGATATTCAGAGAAAATTGTAAAGCAGTTTTATTTCACATCTGTTGAGTTAGTCGGGGCAAGTTTTTGAGAGTGATAATGCATAAGATACTTGAAAGAGAAGGAAAGTATCTCTCTATGAATATGAGTTTGCTGAGACAGTGAAGAACACAGAGTAGTGCATTAACCCCATAAAAAAGCATTAGGAAAAGAGTACACTGGACTTACCAGTGCTTGGCTAAACTTCACATCCCCAGTGTTTTTATATGAAGATATCAATTCAACCTGGTAAGAAAATAGTAATATGGGAAACAACTTGAGAGCAGTACTGCTGTAAATGTTACAGCAGACTGGCTTCTGAGATAGGTATTGTCACATCACACCTACTACAAAATTATATTTTTTTAATAAAACAGGAAAAAAAGGGACTGAAAAACAAATGCTTTTGCCATAAATACCCTGTCTGGTAATTGTGAACATGCTTTCCCCACACTGGTAGGTTTCTGCATGCTTTTAGACTTTATGAAGCAACTTTTCACCGACACTTCAGATTTTTCCTCAACCAATCATTATTTTAGCACAGATAAACTTTCCTCCATTCACTCTCTGCCAAGAAAGGTGTGACTCTACTGAGCAATAAACAACAGAAAAATGTGAGAAGGTTAGATAGCTTTTAGCCTAAGCTGGTATTGGTCTCAGGGAATATTCAGTCCCTGCCTAAGAAAGCTGGCACCTTTTATTAAGTGACTGTAGAAACTTTGCTCATACACATTGTTTCATTCATTTCCAGTATTTTTCATACTATCAGAAATTTTCAGAAATGAAAATACAGATCTATTCACACAAGTATTTGTATGTACTTAATATTATATTGCATTATTTTATGCATAAACCCTGACCCTAATTAAGCTGAGATATAATCAATGTATGGATAAACTCGAAAGAAGGATCACAAGGTTAATTTACACAAGTGCTGAGCAAGTCAGTTTATGTGGAACAAGATATTTCATTCTGCTACAAAAAATGTGGATGGAGATACTAAGGTATTTTTGAGCACTCATCTTGTATTCTGTTTTTCCTCAATCTGTATTGTCTTTTCTTTGTTGCTTGCATGTCTTGGGGGGAGGATGATATGAAGCCCTGGAGAAATTAAATAAGCTGACACCATACCAAACACCATAGGAAAAGAGAAGAGCGGCTTTATAAACTGAGAGGAATCCTAGTGGACTCAATTTGAATGAAGTCACAAAAGCCTGCTGATTAATATGCTTAATTGTATTTATAAAACATAATAATTGCAGAATATTTTCAATGTATAGATTATAAATATATTAGTTCAAGAAGATACCACAAGTGGATTTATGAAGTTACAAAGCTGTGCTTCTCTGAGTTTCAGAATTTTTACATTTATTCATAAAGCTTTAATCTTTTACACGGATAAACAAGTGTACAAAAGTCTTCAGAATCACTTACAGAAATTGACTGCTTTGCAACTGTGGAATGCAGGATAAATCCATCTCTTTGTGAATTGTAAAGACAGAGATAAAAAAAATTGTTAGAGTTTTCATTTTTACATAAAGAAAATTTAAGAACCATATTTATTGCATTAGCTACACATCTGCCACACATGGACCAAGTATCGACTTGCTTCCTAGAAGGAAGAGCGACTGCCAGTTTGCATTTAGTTCACCTAGTTTGATCAAGTGAATTTAAGTGAGCTGAAATGACAACTGGACATTTAACCATCCCACACAGCAAAACCATTGTGATACATTGCAAAAGAAGAGGAAAGAGTTGGTTGTGGCTGTAGGTTTTCTAGGTCATATTTGCATCTAGTAAAATGTTATCATCAGCTTTCAGTTCTTTGTAGTGCATCAGCAGCTGCATGTTTTTTTAATGTGAATTTCTCTCAGTTCTTAAGATTAACGTCAGTTCAAGAAACTCAGGCAGTGCAGTGAGTGCCATGATTTCTCTCAGCATCATATACCACCAATGAAAATAACATTTTTTTTTGTTTGTTTGTTTACTCTAGTGTGCCTACTGATAACCTAAAGCATAGTAAAATCCCAAGACTGCTGAAACCAAACTTATTCCTATAACATAAAGAGTGTATTACCTAATCCTACCTAAGTCCGAAAGGTAGAAATAATAATATATAAGATGTTTTTCTAGGAGTCCTTAGTTATTCAGATCAACATAGCAGTAAAAGCAGAAATGGAAAAGCTAAGTCTCTTTAGCTGCCATAAACTGAAAAGAAGCAAAGTTAGAATTTAAAACGTGACTTTTCAAGAGTATCTTGAATCACTTAAACAGACATAGAGACTAGGGAAAAACATGTGAGGTCATCACCATAAGAAAGGACAAACAATTTTAATGTAGAATTATTCTTCTAAGCACCTCTGAAACATTAATTTTTCTGTTTGTAGATTATGAGACCTAGCTAGCAATAAGGACAGTAAATGGAGAACTGGAGAACTACAGAAAATTAGCTAAAGACTGAATTGACTGAGAACAGCAGAGGAGTATTAAGAAGTACACTCAGAAGAAAGAAAGACAGCTAAATAAAAAGCAAAATAATCAGACTATCCACTCTGAAACAAAAATTCTGACACCCAAGAAGTCAAGCTACTTACATATTTTCCTTGTACAGATTTTAAAAAGTGGAAGAAACAGAACACAGAAAGTACTGATTGTACTGTCCATCTTGGGGAAGTTTTATGCTTAGATTTTGAAGGCATAGGTGTGTATAATCAATGGATATTAAGATGCATAATCAATGGACATTAAGATGAGATAGTCACAAAAGAACAAGAGATTTAGGCAAAGTAGACTAAGATAATAAGAAGAATAAATGGAAGGCTTACCCGTATTGCTAGGCTCACCTACAAAAAGCACCAGAAGAGGGGATCTCCAGATGAGATCCTTCCCCACTGGTAGCCAGCTCTTAAATAGGTCTAGGAGGTCACAGGCAGCGCAGGTGAATTGCCTTCACCTGTGCTCCTCTGGTTGACTCATGGCTCGTCTCAGGTGATCAATCAGAGGTTCAGGCCGTGACTCAGCAGTTCCAATACAAAGTGCAACAATGGGATGAGGTTCAAATGTGTAGTCAACATTTTAATGTGCTTGCACTGCAAGCTTAAATTGCTGAACTTGTATTCTGTTGTCATTCACAGAAGTACAACTAGTTGTGATATTTGACCCATTCCTGTGCTCAAAATTCTAGTTGTTCCATCACATGACAGTGATGTTCTAACAAGAAATGGGGCAGAAGATTTGCAAAAATATAATGAGACATTACTTCAAAAATAAAACAAGCATATGATTATAATACAAATAGAAGATCATGGGATGGATTCAAATTTTTGTTCTTGTTGCTGTTTAAACACATAATGAGTGAGATAGGATTGAATCTAGACCTGGAATCTAATTTTTCCTATTGAATGATGTTCACAGTTTTCATTAGCTATTTTAGTGTAGTTACTCTAGTATAATCTGTTCAAAGAACACCAATTATAGGCAAGTATGTCCAGAACTCACTTGGGTTATATAACTGCCTTTCTGGAGATTGAGGAGCTGACGGGACTGCTGTGTTTCAGACACCTGATGACAACTCAAAAGGCATGTTGTGCCAAGCTGCACACATCATGTTTGAACCTGGGATTCTGAAAGCTGCTATGTAGCTCAGAAAGTAGCAGTGCTATTGGGTATGAAGATGCATATCGCAACTCAGCTTTGTACCGTTCAAGTAGCAAGCACCTGCCAAGGTCTAATCTGTGGATTCTTATTTCCATGTCAAAGAGATCAGGATACATTATGGGAATGGAGAACCATGGTCTGGGACAGTATGGACATGTCTCATGTCTATGCTCATATTAACTGAAATTACAATGCTACCTCTGATGTAAAGATGCAGGTTTCAAAATATTTAACACAAACATGCAAATTATTAAACATTTACTTCATATGCTTCCATTTGATGGAGTATACATTTCTACAGAAATTTTCAGTTCTTTCTTACTTTGTTAAGTATTGCTATTCTAGATATGTGTGGAATGCTTTCAAGTACCCATTGAGCAATGTTTGTCAGACCAAATCAGAATGTTTATTTTAAAACATCAAACACTAAGCAGAAGTGAAATATCTGAAAATACTAAAAAAGCTTAAATAAAGCTCTGGCAACAGCATTTGACTTAAGATTTAGTAATTTTGGGGAGAACTATTTTTTCTATTACTGTACTTAATGATGTATTCATTGCTTATTTAAGTTTTAATGATTCCCTTAGTGGTAGCATGGCTAACTTTTCTGTAGAAATCCCAGTTAATGCTTATATGCTTAGTGATCTACCATATGTGCTATGTCAGTTCTGCACAGATTAAAACATATTAAGCTACTAGCAGAGAAAAGAATAAGATTTGTGATGGTAGCACTGAACTTTGACATCAAGACTAGAAGAGAGAACTGACAGTGTGAGAAAGAACAAGATGAGGCTAGAAATTAAGTCCATTCTAGATGATAAGAGAAAGACTCATTTTCCACTTAGTTTACAAAGTGGTAGTTGCCCACTGTGTATAAGCATAAACGTACATATTTATATATGAACATACATACACATGCACACAGATATAAGTGCACATGTATGTGTGTGTGTTTATATGTAAGCGTGTACACATGGGTATTATTTCTCTTAGGTTTACTCAAGAGAAAGCTAGAAGTCAAACACTGAAGGCTAGTGGTGGTATTGAAGATTTGCCTTCCCCAAAACTAATCAAATTAGAATGCTGGCACTGCTCACGGAAACCTGAAAGCCCCTTATGAAAGAGCCCTATCTTTCTGATACTCTGCAAAAGCATTATTTCGCCATATATCCTGGTGACAACGACAGCTACTTGTACAAATACAGATTAGTATTTCCATTATCTAAAAACCTCCAGACAAATGACTCCTTTGGTGAAAGCCTAGCCTCCTTTAAAACAAGAGTACAGAAGTTACTCAGCATAGTATTATGGTTGCATATAAAAGGAAGAAACCAGCTTTAAATATTTGACAGAATCTTTAGACCATTAAGGACTAATACAGAATAATTATTTCTTAGCTGAACCAGAGAAGATGTGGTTTCCCCATACTTGCAGACATTCAAGGTCAGGTTGGATGGGGCCTTGGGCAGCCTGAGCTGGTGGATGGCAACCCTGTCCATGGCAGGGGGTTGGATGATCTTTAAGTGTGGATGATCTTTAAGGTCCTTTCCAATTCAAGCTATTGTATGCTTCTATCAAAATTTATATCTGAGAGTTTTTTTGTATTTAATTGGCATTTAAAATTCAGTCACAAGTTAAAATGTTACAGACTAAGTAAGAAAATATTTCTCAGCCTTTTTTTCCCCAGTAGGAGACTGAAAAGTCCAACACAGCATGAATTCTACATGGAAAATATGTTTGTTTTCAATATTATCATGTAAGAACCATCCATCAGTTTGAAACAGCAAGCTGTTACTTATTTTCAAGAAAAGGAAAAGTACCCTCGAGTTTTACACTAAACAATGCAATTTAAGAAGTCTAAGCAGCTCGTAGCACAGAGTCCCTTCCAGATTTCACAATGCAGCTTTCTCAAGCAGAAATCATCTGTTTGTTGAAGTTTGGCTACGATGACAGGATGCACTGTGAGGCATATAAACATTTCAGTCGTCTATTTTTTTTTTGAGGCTGCTTTGATTTTAATTCAGAATTCCTTATCTATGTCAATGTTCTACTCTAAAATAATGTGAAAATGCTAAGAAATGGAAGGCTGAGCCACTGAACTCTGCAATTATGCAAGCAGGAAGATACTTACATCTACACTTTTTCTTCCAATGTGGCAAGATCCTAAGGACCTTCTGGTTAGAGGAAGCAGAAAATTATCTTTGCAGTATTTTCAGTGACATCAAATTAGGTATTAAATATATTCTCATACTGGCAGATTCTTTTTTATATTTTCTTCCACAAAATCATTAGACTCACCAGTTGATTCAGCTGCCCTTTCAAAACATGCTGAAGATTCACATTGCAAAGTTCATCATCATTTACCACAAGAGGCATTCTGCTAGCTTTTTGGGGTATTTCTTTAGTTAAAAAAGATGACATATTTTACAAGCAGAACTAGCTCACTGAAAAAAACAGCATCATGATAAACTCACATCTATGTCAGCCAATCAAGCTATATTATTTTTCCTATTAAAGCACATTTTCAGTTGCAATAATATAAAATGATTAAGCTTTCAAACAGTTGAACCTTCAAGTTTTGATAGAGACTACGGAAGGATTTATAGGAAAATGTATTAAGCAGCCCATGAGAAGATTGCACACTTTACACTTAAGATGCTGAAATATCACTTATTAGCTTCAGTATTACACACAAAGTTTTCTTTCTATGCTTATGGCAAAACAAGAGGAGACAATCTATCTGATGAATGTAGGAACTACAGGATATAGGAAATCACAAAGCAGCCTGTTTGGAGGGTGGTGAACTACCAAGCAAGATCCCAGAAGTTGTGATATGCTCAACAAGATGTCAAAAGTTTGTGACAGTCCTTCTAAGAAGAATATTACCCATGATATAGATTATTATTTATTATCAGATGATCAGCAGAGGCTGACTCAAAAGATAATCAAAAGAACATTTTGAAAAGTAATTTGATTAAAAAAAATAATTAAATAAAACTGGCACAAAAAAGTCTAACAAGATTAAAATAAAGTATGTTCTCTGCAAAGTGATCCTTTATTTCTTCTTCCTGTGTCAGTCTATATCAAAGGTAGTAAAGATGACATTTTCAGACCTCAGCATCTCAGGTACGGCCATAAATCCCCACTTAGTTGTCCAGTGAAAATAACTCGATAGTGAATGTTGTTATACTCATTCAGAGCTCCCATCTGCCTTCAGTTCTTCTTTTAAAGAAGCTGACTTCCTTATTTATAATGATCAAACCTTGACTTTTAATTATACTTCATTTCTTTGGGCCAAATTCTCCAGTAACAGATGAAAGAATAACTCCATTCATGGAAGAAAGATGGGTCTGCCAATGACCATTGGCAGTGTATTCATGTAACAGGAAACATGATGACTGACTGCTTTTTTTCTGCAAATACTGTCCAGTCCAAATCTAGTCTTTTTATGGACTCTTAGTTTTTTAGTTCAAATTTATAGTATTTTTCCTCTCAATTACTCTTTTTTTTTTTTTTTTTTTTTTCAGTTTCCTTCATTCTTCATAACCCTTAGAGATTTAGACTCATAAAAGAATCTACCACAAAAGTTTATTGAGAAACAGCCATCCCCAGAACTTGAGGAAGAAAAAAGTTCTTCTAAACAAAAACAATTAAAATACTGCGGAGCTAACCTAGAAACCTTTTTATTCGATGCTTCTGGATATAGCCAACATTTATATACAGTTTACAGTCCATATGCTCACTTATGCCAAAATAAAAAGGACCAGTTCACATAGCATACCAAGTTAAAAATCTAAAGACCAAAGTTTCCTAGCAGTCATCTCCTACTGCATAGGTACAAGGGAAAAAAAAAAAAAAAAAAAAAAAAAAAAAAAAAAAAAAAAAAAAAAAAGGAGAAAGCCAGGGTGAAGAAATGCACATAAAGTATTCTTAATGCATCCAGGGTCAAAAGGAAGTACTTATTCCCATAACACATAATTAAATTGTGGGCACAGGATGTTGTGAAGGCCAAAAGGATAAATGAGTTAAAAAAATAATTAGGCAAATGATTAGGAAGAAAAGATCCATTAAAGGCCATTAAGCCCAAGGATGTGCAATTCAGCCTCTGGCTCTAGAAATGCCTAAACCACACACTGTCTGAAAATAAGTGAATATACAAAGAAAATGCTCAATAGGTAGTCTTTTATGAAATTCTTTTCCTAAGCACTTTTACTGAGAAATCTTCAAGGAGGATAGTGGCTAAATAACTAGTACAGCTTTTCTTACACTGGTATGCACTAGATTGACCAGTATAAAATCTAACAAAATCTCAAATAGAAACAAAAATTTTTCTATTACATGCTAAAATTTTAGTACTATAGTTATATTAATTTTCTTATTATTTTATTAGTAGAGTCTTGTGACTCATTTTCACAGCGATTATTCTCTTACATACAAATTGCAAGGTAGAATATACATCTTACAAACAGGGCAGTGGCTATTTGGACCATCATATTCACCACTGCCCTTGCTGCCCTTTCATTATTGACTTGGTGGAGATTTGCATATCTTATTGCCCATCACGTATTTACATTTATGTAGCCATACCTCTTTGATTGTAGCCTTCATGATTACAGAGGTTGCCCCTTTACTCTTCTATTATTACAACTTTAGTCATCAACAGTTCAGTGGGTATTCACTTTGGAGCCCCATTTTGCTGTGCACTATAAAATCATGGCTGTTTCCTGCAAGTGCTTACATTTGACAAAACTTTTGACAGATGGATCAGGCAGGTGTATGGGATAAGAAGCTGATATTGAGAAAGGCTAATGGAGTGCCTGCAATTAAATGAACCAAATACTGTGCTTTGAACTTTAGCAGCAATGTATAAGCAAACCGGAATATTTTAAAAAGGAGTAATTTAGTTAAGTGCAGCATGATATCAACTAGCTTGAAACTATTTGGCTTTATTTACTTCAGTAATGTTTGGTGTTGAGTTAAGTAGGGTTGCAGATTTTAAGACCTTCACTTTCTTCTGGAAAAAATCAACATTAAAAAAAAAAAAAAAAAAAGTATTAGACCAAAAATGCAGCAACGTCAGCCATAAAAGCTTTGGTCCAGGCATGCTTGGATCACGTCTAAGAAAGGATGAATTTCTTCCGGACTGAAAAGCCACATGACAAATACAAAATCTACTATGGAT
Source organism: Centrocercus urophasianus (assembly GCF_019232065.1). NCBI lineage: Eukaryota > Metazoa > Chordata > Aves > Galliformes > Phasianidae > Centrocercus > Centrocercus urophasianus. Next base: position 21,328,826 of record NW_024884364.1, read on the forward strand.
GCTTGTACCACTCCTTTGTGAAAAATACTTTGCACATTGCTAAGCATTTTCAACTGGACTCCAAATGCAGTCATCCTGCATTACAGATGATAAAGTAATTTAAACTAAATGCTAAATCTGTAGTAACATGGCTAGCTTTATTTGTTAGAAGCTACTGACTCAGACTGAGGGGAAAAAAGAGACTGCTAAAGAAGAACTTTAGAAGAACTTCTCTTTCCTTAGATCTATATCTATTAACATATCTTTATAGCTATAAGAATTCAACTTGCCCTAAAACTGTGATCACTCTTGAATGATAAATACACTCTGGGTGTGGGAATAGAGATGTCAAGTTTTATGTTTTCAATTACTGTCATATAAATGATTATATTCAATTAATCCTGATTTGTGGCACCAAGGACAGGTGAAAATTGTATTGAAACGTTTACTGTATTGTTGTTTCATATTTTTAACTTTACTGGATTTTTGTTGTTGTTTTTTGGGGGGGGGGTTATTTTTTTTCCACATCTTAACTCTAGAAATATAACTGTATATAACTGTACTCCCAGCTAGCGTCTTATTTGATAATCAAACTCAAAAAGTATATGCAGATTCACCAACTTGACTTGCTTACTTTCAAAATTATGCTACTTTGACATTGGGAATGTGTAATGCCTATCAGCAGATTGCTTTTAGTCATGCCATTCTTATTTAGGAGGTAGATGTGAATTTGATTGGACAAACATTAACTATGTTAATATGTACTCATATAGTATAAACTGCATTCCAGCAGAGAGCTTTCATCAGCTGATGAAAGGATTCTTTTTTTTTTTTTTTTTTTTTTTTTTTTTGGTGTGTGTGTGTGTGT